>NC_089813.1:26302505-26633005 GCF_029633855.1 Hoplias malabaricus | reverse complement strand
TGTGATTCTGTGTTGGGTATGTATGAGTGTTAGAGAGGGTGAAAGAGGGTGGTAGGGTGGAGAGAGGTAAGCAACATGATGATTTGTTACTGGCATTCTTGTACAAACATTTTACTAATTTAACACTAAAGTTTACAGCAGACTAAGACCTAAACCAACCCTGTCACTAATCTTAGCCTTAGACCTAAACTAAACCTTAGCCTTAGACCCAAACTAAAAATCACCTAACATTCACACTAAGCCTAACATAAGACCTAATCTTAAACTTCACCTCAAACTAAAAACTAATCCAACCATCACGCTAGACTTTACCTTAACCTCAAACTAAAACCTAATCCAACTATAGCTCTAATCCTAACCTTAGACTTAACCTAGCCTTCATCTTAAACTAAAACCTAATCTAATATTGGTGCCAATCCTAACCTTGGACCTTTAACATTTGCTTTAACACTAATATCTAACCTAACCCTCACACTAATACTAATCTTAGACGAAACCTTAATCTTAATCTCAAACTAAAACCTAATCTTATTTTGGCACTAATCCTAAACTTAGACCTAACTTTAACCTTAATCTAAAACTAAAGTCTAACCTAACCCTGGCTCTAATCCTAACCTTAGATCTAACTTTAATCTTAACCTCAAACTAACACCTAAACTAACCCTCACACAAATCCTAGCCATAGACGTATTCTGAACCATTATCTGAAACTAAAACCTAACCCTCACACATATCTTAACAGTAGACCTAACCTTAACCTCACACTAATTCTAATTTTAGACCTAACCTTAACTGCTAAATAAAATCTAACCCAATCTTCACTAATCTTAAACTTAGACCTAACCTTAACCGCAAAATAAAACCTAACCTAACCCTCACACTAATCCTATTCTAACTAACCTTAACCCTAATATTCAGCTAAAACCTCGCACTAATACTTAGATTAGCTTAGATTTATCCCGAATGGGAACCTCAACCCAAATCTCAGACTTAGCTCTGGTATTAAGCCTAGGTTTTATACTAAGAGTGTTACACTGAGATTCTCCCAAATTTTTTAAGGTGGAGAAAACGAAACAAGAGCTATCCTGATAAAATGGCTCCAAAATCACTCTTATGTACAGTAACAAAGTACAGTCATCTCCCCCATGTCTGCTGCGTTGGTGAGAGTTGATTTTAGTCTCATTGCACACCATTGCAGAGAAGTTAAGAACATGTCAGTGAGCGAGAGAGTAAGTGAGCTTAGAAATCAATGTGCAGCCATGTGTATGTGTGTGTATTCCTGGCGTGTGTCACAACAAGGGAATGTGTCTTTTGGACCAGTGGACCAGACAGGAGAATATGTCACTTCACCAAAATGACCTTTCCATTCTTACATCCTCTATTTGTCCCTTTCTACTGACACTCAGTTTTAATTACCCTCTCTCTCTCTCTCTCTCTCTCTCTCTCTCTCTCTCTCTCTCTCTCTCTCTCTCTCCGACATCATCACTAATTAAAGACTCGTGGCGCAGTCATCTCTGAAAAGTCAGCCATGCTAAACATATTAAAACACTCCTGCGACTCGGACTCCTAACACTGCCAAAGGTTAATAAACCCTACCTTCAGCTGTCAAATGTCCCATTTAGCAACAACCAAACCTCACTTCAGACTTGCTTAATCAAACACAGCACCAGGTAGAAGTCTGTACACTTACTCACATTTTTTGGCATTTTCTTTATTTAAATTTCTTACAAGCAATGCTCTCTTCTGTGTCTTGTAATGCACATGCGTAACAGAGCCCATCTCATATGTGTGTACCATATGTTGTTTTTTTTTTCATGAAGTTTGATCGTCATTATGCAAAGTAAGGATTGTATTGTTCAGTTTGACTGAAGACATTAAAACTAAAAAATGGGATACTAAAGTCTTGGTATTCTATTAACCAATACGGTTAGAGAAATATCAACCACAGCTAGTGATTGTTAAAAAAACAAACAAACAAACACAGCAGCTCTTGAATGTGTGTGAGTATGTGATAAATAGTGCCCTTTATGATGCAGTTGTTTAGTGTGAGTGAGTATGTATGTCAGTGAGTCAGTTACAGGCTGGTTCCATGATGTTTACTTGCTTAGGTGGTTCAATACATCTGTGGTATTTCAATAAAAAAATAATTTAATACAAACAATTAATTTTTTATTTTAATTGGGTTTTTTCGGTTTGTCTTATAACAACTTTATTAAAATAATAATTAATCATGTATTTCTGTCTTAGTGCACTACTTTGTTACATTGTTTACCCTTTCCTCTTCTGGAATCTGTAAAGCATTTAGAGATGTGCTTTTGTATTAAAAGCAGCCGTGGCCTAATGTTCAGAGAAGAGAGCTTAGGACTGAAAGGTTGGTTCAATTCCCATGACTGGCAAGACAATTGGGGCCAGTTGGAGTGCAGGAACAGCACTGTCCTCCTCCCTCAGTCCACGGCTTGCCCTTGAACAAGGCACTGAACCCACAACTGCTCCCTGGACTCTGTGTGTGTGTGTTCACTGCCACAGATGGGATAAATGCAGAAGACACATTTCGTTGTACATTAATGAAAAATAATTGCACATTATTATTACATTATATATAAAAATATAGATTATATAGTTATTATTATTATTATAAAAACACTTTTCAATTTTCTATTATTGTTTATATTTAGACAACTTGTCATTTGTAAAATGTTTTAATGTTATTTTAATTTATACAAACAAAACACACTGATCTGCCTTTGAGTATGAAACGTACTACAGGAATTATCTGTAGCACATGACAAAAAAAAAATGTTCAGGCCTGAAGTCTGTACAAAACATCAGGCCTGGGTTCATTTTCAAAACTTTTTTTGTTTGTTTTGTTTTTTTTTGTCTGTAAATAACCAAATCCATTGTGAATATATGAAGGTATATTTGGAGCAAAATACCTGAAATCTGATAAAGAGTAATTTCCAGTTTTCCATTCCATTTCCTGCACGGACCATCGGTCCTCCATGTTTTTTTTCTGTAGAAGGCTTTTCGTAAGAGGCGCTCCATCACAGAACCAGTGTGCATTATATTTTTGTACTTGTGTGTGTTAAGCGTGTAACTAACTGTTAAGTTGTATTTGTGAGTGGGGAATAAATTCTACAGGATTGCAGGTCTTGAAGAGATTTTCCCTGTGACTTCAAATGTATTGATTCACATGTGACTATTTTCTGCAACTGCTAATTCCACTGTCACAGGTGCTCAAGTGTTTTGCTCCAAATATACCTCCATATAAATAGCCCTAGAGTTGGCTGTGTTGGATTTGTAAGGCAAACATTGTAAAAAAATAATATAGTTTTGAGAAATGGGTCAATGTTTGTTCTACTGCAACACTGAAAATTACTATTAATACTGTGTAAAAATACTTGTAGTTGTGAAGTGTAATTTCAGTTGTAGAATAAAAGTGAGAGCAAAAAAGAGGGAGAGAGAGAGAGAGAGAGAGAGAGAGAGAGAGAGAGAGAGAGAGAGAGAGAGAAAGAGATATTGGTTTGAATGCACTTATAATTTCAACATGTGCTAATGACTCTGATAAATCTGCCACCATGAGTTCCCCCCAGAAGCCTGTTTGACTCTTAAACTGCAGACTGAACACATCCACTTGACTCTAACGCTCTTTCCTGAGTTAATTAAAGTGGGCCATTCAGTAAGATTAAGACATCCGGGGTCCAGGCATTAATTACATGTGCTTGCTGTTTTATTTAACAACTCCAAAGCCAATAGAAGAAAAAAGGACTTTTTATTATCCTTTCTATCGTCAGGAAAAAAAAAGGTAACAAAGCTTTCGAACTTCCACATTCAGCCCATTCCTATATCTACAATGAAGAGACTGGACTGAACACACACACACAAACACACGTTTTGTAGTTTTGTGTAGGTGAGTTGTTTCATGCATAACCTTGGTTCTGGAGGAATATTGTTTTGTTTCACACTGTACTGTACACACTGTATGTGGTTGAATTGACAACAAAACAACATCTCACATATAAAATGTTCAGCTGCCATCGTTTCTAGATGTGCTGTTTCTAGATTTTTGTTGATGTTGCAATCACTGCGTGGTAGCCAATTAGAGGATTAAAAACACTCTGAATAAAAAGAAAAGCAATATATATCTTGGCAGTAAGAGCAGGAATAGAACAATAGCAAGAACAGAACCTGCTGAGAAATAGACAAACACCTATATAACAATACAGCAGAAGCTTCTAGTGATTATAATTGTTTAGTAATTGATTGCATAAACAATTTCTTCAATTTGTCTTCCCATTTTTAAGGAACAATATAAAAAATATACTTTCATTATATTAAATTAAATATTATATTATTATTAAATTATAACTTTCAGTTGCTGTTTTTTTTATCAACTTGCACACAGCTTTCCTCTTTAAATTTATTTGAATGGTTATAAAGGAGGACACTTGTCGCCTGTTGAAATAAAGCAAAACACTCATAAGGCATTCATTCATTATCTGTAACCGCTTATCCAGTTCAGGGTCGCGGTGGGTCCAGAGCCTACCTGGAATAATTGGGCGCAAGGCGGGAATACAGCCTGGAGAGGGCGCCAATCCTTCACAGGGCAACACACACACACATTCACTTTTGAGTCGTCAATCCACCTACCAACATGTAGGACTGTGGGAGGAAACCCACGCGGACACGGGGAGAACACACCAACTCCTCACAGACAGTCACCCGGAGTGGGAATCGAACCCACAACCTCCAGGTCCCTGGAGCTGTGTGACTGCGACACTACCTGCTGCACCACCATGCCACCCCTATACATGGCAATATTTTTTAAAATTCAAGTCCCACCCTACAATGAAAAGAACCAATCGAATCATTGGTAAATCCACAAGTAGGACATGCACAGCAGCCCAAACAAACCAAAAAAGTTGAGTATTTGTTCACAATTTGATCCAAATATTGCCAGAATCCACTAGTGATTTCATTAATGTTTAGGCAAATGATTACTGTGACTTTTAGTTTGGGGTTAACTGTTCTCTCCAAATTCAAAGAGACAGCAGCCTAGTCTTAGTCCTAGTATTAGTGAAATATATTTGTTTGGTAGCATTACCAAGGTGGCTACTGAGTGGATATACTTTCCTGTAGATCATGTCATAATAGTGTAATATATCAGCCACATTACCATCAAAAATATAACCAGCAAAACTTTTAGAGGTAGGTTCTATAAAAGGGTTAAATGAAAAAAAACAAACAGGCATCCTGGTTCCAGGAAAGGTAGCTGTAACATGTACTCCAAAACATTTATGTGACATTTCAAGTCTGTCCCTGGAGGACCTGCTGCTGACGAGGAAGATAATTGTTTGTTTAAAAGACAAAGCTACAGAAATGTCACGAGAAGCCTCACTAGAGAGACAGAGGTCTGTGTGAGTCACAGCAGACGAAAAAAGTGAGTCATCATAAAAGAGAGAGAGAGTGTGAGTGAGTGAGAGACAGCGATAGACACTCAAGATGCATCATTCCAGCCACGTATTTCACTCCCTAAACACGTATGAGGCTTGTTTGTTTGACCAGAGAACCCATATGAAAAAAGACAAATAAATAAATAATAAAATACATATCAAATAGAAAACCAAAAGTCATGAATACACTTTATCTTTCTACTTCTATTTTTTCCGTCAGCTATGAGACTTCCAGGTAGGATGCGACACCGTGGTCATCCAAACACTGATGCTTTCCATCTGAACTGTTTCACAGCACTTAGAACCTCAAAATCAATTTCCCTCCCTCCAGGACTTTTGGGGAAATGCTTGGGGAGTTTGGGAAAAGACCAAAGAACAGCAGCAACATTTAAAGAGTTCCATAAGTGAGCTGGGGCATCTTCTGTGCCATGTGTATGCCTGTATACGCATACTTATATCCCTGTGTGTGTGTATGCTTCAGCTGTCTTTTAGCATTTTAAATTGACTGCAATCAGCCTCATTTATCCTTTGCTCAAAGAGTGAACAAATTGCTCCATTGTTTTTATTGAAACTCATGGATGCATTAATGAAGCACATTTTGCCAAAGTGACTGCATTTTAAAAAGGCAACGATTGCGAGGCAAAGACAGATAGCCCGGAATATAAGGGAGCAATTAGCATATATTATTATCGCCATCACTGCCATTAGCTGATGGAGATACACAATTTAGTGATTTTCAGATAAGCTGTCCACATTTGTTTTCCCCAATGTAGCCCCCTGCAGATCAAAATCCCAGAAAAGGTTTTAAATGATTAATTAACTTTAACAATAAGATGAATGAACAAATGAATGAGGCTAACTCTGAGCTACGTTAATTTCCTTCTGAAGCAGTACATCAGCCTGCAACCTCTAACATCATCAGCTTTTTCTTTGGTAGATTTTGGTAGCCCTTACCATCTAAAACATTGCACCCTATTTCTCTTCCTTCACACGTCTTTTAATAATTCTAGAGAACAGTTGGAACTTGGTTGAAATCTGAAACAACGCTCAAAAGTGCTGATCTAATCCGGCTTAGTGGATTCCAACAAGCCATGCCCACCTCCGTGTAATCACAGCCAGCAGCGTATTCTCCTAAAACACTGCTGCTATGAATCAATGTTTTAGCAAAGCAGAGTCTATCATTACTATACTTGATCGAAATCAACATATTTAATCCTTATTGTGATTAATTATAGCCACGCTGATCTAATATTTCACGTGATCCCAATTTAATCAATTGTTAACTTTAGCACGGAAACTCAAACAGCGCAGGGAGAATGGTGGAGGCGGGAGATATGCGGGAGATGGACAGGTTTAGCAACCAGTGAAGATACTTGTTAAAAAACTGTGGGATTTCAGCTTTTCATTGGTCATTTTGATATTAGCTGCTATGAACAAATAGTGATTAATGCCCACATTTCACATGACAATTATATATATATATTATATATATTTATAGTCATTATTATATATTATATAAATTCATTCATTCATTCATTGTCTGTAACTTCTTATCCAGTTCAGAATTGCGTTTTATATATATTAGCATAGCTAAATCACAGCTGTTAGACAGCATAGTGAACATAATGCTGTTATTATATCCACTATTATATCCGCAGCATGAGTTTCCCACCTCTCTGCACTTACTGCTAGCTAATAAATCATGGTACAGAAGCAGAAACCCAGCAGTGCTATACTTGTGCCAGTTGCCAACAACCAAAGCACATAAACACCAGAACATGCAAATCCACAATAGCTCAACAGGCTTGGGCCAAGCCTGTTTTTGGAAAAGTGACCTCCACAGGAAGCTTTTGTGGCTGCTGGGAGTGTTGCTAGTGGGGCCAACTGTCTCTCTGGTCTGAGTGGAACCCAATGCCCAAGTGCAGTAATGGGGACAATGCACTGAACCAATGCCTCTGCCCTTTGGATGATGACTGACTTACTTGGTCCTGACTTACTGAGATCATAAAAGATCTTTATGCATTCCCTCGAAATGAGTAGGGTATTACCACGGTGGTCACTTCTGGCCTCCTATTCACCCCATCTTCAAATATATTGATGAAATCTTTCTTTCTAGTTTCCTCTTTACCATATAACTGATGTGAGGTGAGTGTACAGGTGTAGATTGTCTGCTGTCATATCATACAGTCGGGTGCTGCACACTGGTGGTGGTTGAGGCAACTCCCTAATGCCCCAAAGAATGTACAGCTGTTTGCGTGTTTAGAGAAGGGCAATATAATAGTAACTTTCATTCACTAGAGAATGAAAATAAAAATAATTTATTTTATAAAATGTTTTAGAAATCTCTGCTTTCAAATTGTCCAAAGTTCCAATCACAATGTGATCAAAAAAAAAAAAAAAATAGACTGTGTTTGGTTAAAGAGAAATTCAGGGAAATGATAAATCAATTTAGCTAAAAGAGTGATACAGTTGGACCCATTATAAAACAATTGCATGGGCACCAAACAACCCAATTACTAATCCCCTCTCCAAATCCATGCCCACAAACACATCTACACAAATAAACTAAATGAGACGGCCCACTCACCCTGCTGCACAAAGGAGCCGTAGACAAACCACATTGAGTTGTAGAGTGTGGTAGAGGAGACGGAGCCCATGGGCAGTCTGGGTGGGTTTAGCCAATTCAGCAGGTAGACCAGCGTTCCCACCAGCAGCACAGTGCCCGCGATGCAAGCCCACAGCGAGAGGTCAAAGGGCGCCAAGCAGGCAAACATGTCCATGGTGCGCTCGGCTTTCTTCAGCAAAACGCCCACCGAGTAGTCCATGTAGCGTGTGGTGAAGTCCACTACACTCTCACGCTCAGGGGTTATGGTCAGCGCTGAGAGCCCCACGTCCGCTCTCTGCAGGAGCACAAATAAACACACACACACTCGAGTTAAAATACACAGAAGATAATTATAGCTAAACAACATAACAATTTCTGTACACTGGTGGAAATATTTGCAAGAAACATAACTCTAAAGATAAAGTCCCATGCAATCATCATAAACCATTCTGTTGGGTCCTTAGTTCCAGTCAAGCAGGGCAAGTAATTTTATAGCATCAAATGGCACTTTTCCACTGCATGGTATCTATTTAACTCAGCTTGGCTCTACTTGGCTATTTTGCATTTCCATTATGTACCTGGTATCTGATATCTGGAACGTCTCACTTGTGATTCCAAGGGACTTAACGTGACGCTTAAACCTTGCATATCGCTGATTACTTGTCAATCACCATGAAATGCAGACATCCAGCACAAACTTGCCATTTGTAAAATCTCCGTGCTAGAGCAGTGGTCATATTTGTTTTATCTGATTCACAACAGCAGCTTGAAGTGGTCCTTTGAAGAGATTCAAACTCTCCTTGAATTGGTGACTGACGAAAGGCTTTAGTGATAGCTGGATGGAGCAACAAGGAACAAAATAAAACCTTTATTGATCTGTATGAACTGGGGTGCAGAGCAATGTACAATCTCCAAACAACAACAACAACATGTGAATACACAATGAGTAAACAATGTTCAATGATACTGTCCCCATTGTTGTGGCTTCCAAAGCTGGGGTCGGGTCTGAGACAGTGTTTTGTGATGTCACCTGCTACATTTCTGGTGGAGAAGCTGTGCTAATGGAAAAGCTACCAGGGGCAATATCCCATAAAGTGAGTACAACTGAGTAGATTTCAGTAGAGTAGGCTCCATGCAAGGAAAGAGTGCCAAAAATAAGATAAAATCTGTTAGTAATGTGTCCACTCTCTTCTTCTGCCCGCCTGCTGTATTATCCCTTCCATCCTTACAGTCTTAAGACCAACTGTTACTGCCGAGTCCACACAACAAAAGCTGTTGACACTGTTCCTTTCAAGGAGAACGTAAAGTCTACTTTACAAGCAACTACACAAACAATGAAAAATCTGAATAAGAAGCCAGCTAAATTTATTTTTTAAAGTGGCTTGTTTTTCCTCTCAATATGTTCACATCCAGAAGACTCCCCATTAGCTCAACGTTCTAAGTGCTGGAAAGGCAAGCGTTTGGAAACCAGGAGGCAAGGGGGTGTTTACAACATTCATACTCATAAATATTCAAAGATCTTCTTCACTTCTAATGAGTGTTAAAGTTTAGGGATGCTTAGTTTTATAACACGTATGCAGAGTCTTGGGCCCAATATGCATTATGTATTCTACCCAACAGAATTTTATGACTGGAATTATGACTTTAGATGCCCTTTCAAAATAAGTTCTATTGTGTCCTTTTATATGTTCAATAATTGCAAAGCACACAAAGACATGTTCAGCTGTATTAACAGTATTTAGAAACGCTCAGTGTGCCTAAACGTTTGAGAAGGGGAATAGGAATGTATAAATATTAAGCCACAAGAGAGAGGCTATTGCAGTGATAATACAGGTTTTAATGGTGGTTCGACCCAAGGCAATGAAATGTAATAAACTTTTCTATCAAAGAGTAGGCAATAATTGTCAAAGCAAAATAATGGGAAAGAATATTTAATGAACAAAATAGAGGTTATTGGACTGGAGGCTTGTCCAGGGTGTTCCTGCCCAATGATTCCGGGTAGGCTCCAGACCCACTAGGGCCATAATCAGGATGTAGTGGTTAAAATAAAGTGAATGCAATTGACTGAACTGTGGCCATATGCATTACAAACTGGCGCCCGAACACAGACCTAGCAAAACATAGAGTATATCCAGCAACTGTTTTGGTCTCTCTTGTTCAGAGTTTGGTGAAGTAGACATGTCAGAGTCTCAGCTTGGTACAGGGGTGGCCTTCACCTATCCTTAGAATTTACTACACATCGTGAGCCAAGGGCAGAAACTGTAAAAGTTTTGTGGCTCAGCCAATCAGATTTGACAATTTTACATTTATGGCCTTTGACAGATGTTCCTATACAAACTGAATTGCAATTTTATGTCACAGTGGTGGGCTAATACAACTTTACAAATACTGTCTATGAACTCTTTGTATCTGATTTAACATATTGGTATAGCAAGGGATTGCTGACAGAGCACAGTACTGAACAATAGTGTGCAATGTGGAGAGCAACACTGTTGTGCACTATGGACTATACCCTGATCAGCCATATCATTATTAACACCTCCTTTTTTCTACACTCAATGCTCATTCTTTCAGCTCCACTGACCATATAGGAGCACCCTGTAGTTCTACAATTACAGACAGTGGTATATCTCATCACTTGGCATACTTTGTAACTCTGTGACTTTACATCTACAAGGTGGACCATTGAGGTAGGCGTGTCTAACAGAGTGGACGGTTAGTATTGTCTGATCCACTCGTACCAAGGCAACATACACTAACACGCCACCCCCACCACATATGTGTCGCTGTAGCGCTGACAATGATCAACCAACCAAATCATACCTGCTCTGTAGTGGTCCCGAGGGGGTCCTGACCATTGAAGAGAAAGGTGAAAGATGGCAAAAAAAGTTTGCAGAACAACAGAAAAACTACAATCCGTAATTGGAGAACTCCTGTATGCTCCTGTATGGTCCGTGGAGCTGAGAGAATGGCATATACAGTATACGCAGTTGTAAAACACCCAAACCGGGACTAAGAAACTGCCAGCAGCACACTTAAAATACGTGCAAACTCAGCCAAGATGCAGCGATGATAAGTTGTGCAAGAACTCAAAGTAGACTGGAGAAGAACACTGAGTCTGTCACTGTGTCGCTGTGAGGCATTAAAAGAGTAATCAGTGTAAATTGCATCCCCCTTCCCATACCTTTGATGTTTACTTTTTTCCTTTATGATTATAATCACTCATATTTCCATGATGTCAAATCAGGAGATGGGTTCGATGCGCAGCGCACCTTATTTCCCTCCACCACAATAAATAACAAAATATCAGATTGAAAAGCAAGCAAACAATCATGGGGCGGGGGAAGAAAGTGCACAGCCTATACTTTAGCTAGAGGCTGTATTGTCAGCTGCTGAATGGAAATTGTTTCTCAAGCAATTGGGTGCGTAACAGCAGCCTCCTTTTCTTATATGTTGTTTTTTTTTCTATCTAGCTCCAGAACTTTCTTTTTGACAAGGCACACAGGCCAGGGGAAAAGAAGAGGGCGAGGGATTGGGAGGGCACCTGTAGGGCCTGGTGAGAGCCCCTGTCAAGAAGCATTAGTGGATAGTGTGCATGCGAGTGTCCGTTTTCATTAGCATTGGGCCAGTGTCGAGCCTCACCTGGCTGACTCCCATTAGCCTGCACAGCCATGTTTGGAGAAGAGGTAGAGCTGGAAGACCTCTGCTTTGTATTCTGTCTGCTCTCTGTGCCACTGTGCGAATGCCCACTTGTGACACCAGCTTCATCAATATCTCTAATGTGGAATTAGTCCTCTTTTGTATCAAGAGCATGATGAACTAGGGTATTTAGTTTTGGGATTAGGCTTCTTAAACCTGATATCCAACTGGAGGATACTACTTTTATTATATGCTTTATCCCCTGGTCAGATGCTAGGTTTTCTTGAGGGCACATCCTCTAAAACTTCTCCAGATCTAATATGGGCAGTTCAGCAGAGTACAACACAATTTGTAAATGGGTTAAAAGTTGGCAGCAAAAATAGTTAACCTT
The DNA here is from genome assembly GCF_029633855.1 of Hoplias malabaricus. Classification (NCBI taxonomy): domain Eukaryota; kingdom Metazoa; phylum Chordata; class Actinopteri; order Characiformes; family Erythrinidae; genus Hoplias; species Hoplias malabaricus. The sequence continues at coordinate 26,620,920 of NC_089813.1, read as the reverse complement.
CAAGGTCAATGTTGGGACCAGAATGAGTTAAACACAGTTCCAATATGGGCAGCCAAAAGAAAATATATGATCTCTCTAAATGAACACAACCCAATATGGGCTTGTTTATAGAGTTACTGTGCTGTCCACATTTATCTGATATGGGCAGCCCATCTGGGTCCCACTAATAGACCATGTAACTGCCCATCCACAGCCTATGCCCATCTTGAACCCAGCTTGTCTGTGTTCAATCCATGTTGGTCTCACAAAGATGTGCTGGTTGGGTCTCTGTGGAAGCTCTTTGAACTTTTTATCTTAAAAAAAAAATCATAATATACATAAAATATAATCCATTATACATTTGCTTTAAACACAGTGTGATGGATCCTGACTTAGAACATGATGAAAGAGGCCATATTTAAATGATTTAGCAGTTTTTTTCCGATTTATGTGTTGTTTGAAGAGGTTTATATGGATAAAAGATATGAAAGTCAAGGATGTAAACCTGAAAGTCAAGGACGTTCATTCAGCTGAAACAGATGGAAAGTTTTTATGTGTCCAAAATTCAATTAAATTCCATTAAAAAGTGTTGCCTCAAGGCCAGTGGGAAGTGTCCAGTTATCAATCATTTCTACTGGCAAGTTAACAATAATATGACCAGGATATGAATAGTTTTGGGTTCATACTAAATCTATTTTGACATAATACATTGTGAAATATAATGCCCTTTTTCTCACTAGGAAGTATTTCAACAACAATCCCAATCACTCTACAGAGATCACCAACACAATCACCAAAGTATTATGCCATGCTTCTACATTGTTTAAAAAATAAAAATACACTAGCCGAGCAGCATAGCTTTCATTGAGGTTAAATAAGCACATGTAGCTCCTTGATTACTATTACAGTTCTTGTGCTGTACTGTACTCTTAACAACAGTGTTTTATTAGTAGTCATAGGACTACTACACAACCTGTAGAACTCTTGCTACTTGCATATGTCTGTTATGTTGTTCTGTTTCCGTTATGCTGGGAAATATTTGACCAGGATATGAATAGTTCTGACATACTGCACTGTGAAATATAATGTACTCTTGTTCTCACAGGGAGGAACTTCAATCTACAGCAAGATAATGATCCAAGCACAAGATCAAGATCAAGATGCACTGCTGATATTCTCAGTTTTGGGATGCCTTAGACTGAGAAGCAGAGGTGATGAATGATCCTGTAGATTTCTTAAAAAAAAGAAGGGCACAGTAAATAATGAAAAATCCCATTAGATTTATGTGTTGAGCTTTTGTTGGTCTTTGCATCTCCACAGTTGTGGATGAGATAATCTTACTTGCAAGTGTAAACACCTCTGTTGAATTTTAAATAGGCCTAAACTCACATTATCATCTCACATTAACACACTAAAAGCATCTGCTCGGAGATGTAAGCCACTCTTAGTATTAAAGAAACTTTCACTGAATGGTTTGTAATAACGTCCGCGCACATGGTATGCAGAAGTAGAATACTGCATACTTTTTCTCCTGAGCTCAGCAAGCACATCTGTAGACATCTGGTCCACGTTGCAAAAACATAATGATTTTGTAAATTGGCTCAGACCTATCTCTAACAAATTACTTTCTCTCTCAAGCTTGTGTGAGAAGAAGAAGAAAAAAAAAAAACACAAAGTGGAGGGTTTTCTCACATAATGTAAGCAGAGTGGGCTGATGTTATTTTATCCCTCCACACACAATTAATTCACAGCTGACTAAACCTGCTAATTTCACGGTCTACTAGGGAAACAAAATGCTTAAACGGCCAGAAATGGTCATTTATGCAGCATATTAAAACTATACATGGATATGGTACTCTCAGTATGCAGGCCTAGCATGAGGGAATACCACTGAGTGTGTGTGTGTGTGTGTAGGGCAGTTCCTCTAAACATTTTCTCACATGCTTCATTTCGGTTGACGTCAAGATCTTTGTTTCCACCAGTCCTGACTGGAGCCTCTCAGATTCACTGTAACAACATTAGATGGTAAGCGAATGTACCATCCAGTCATAATTAGGCCTGTCAGTACCAGTTATATTAGCAATCGAGTAGTTTACTCAATATTGTGTAGTCTTTAAAAATATCCAAAAAACACAGACCTCGATTCTGAATTAGTGCTCTGGGGAAATGTAAGTTAGGAAGCCTTAAAAAAGACTGTAGAAAAAATCAGAGACCATCATTTATTCAAGAAAAGCTCCTAAACACAACAGAATAGCAACTTACACAGAAGCCTCAATAGCCACATAATATGAAATGATAAGTATTTAGTGAATCCACCCTCAAGACATGCTTTCAGTTTTTCCCCATAAATCAACAGGGATAGTTTAACACCTCCAAAATTCAGCTGTAATTCACTTGACCAAACTGTAGTAATTGGGTAAAATTTGACTCAGAGAGAGAGAGAGAGAGAGAATAATATATTAATAATAATAATATATTAATAATAATAATAATGTTATATTCTGTTATATTCCTTGTTCTTGTACAAAATAGAAGTTTGGGCTAGACATTAAATAAAAGAAGGGTAGCCTCTGACTATTTCACAGCACTGTTTATATGGATATAAATGTGTCTGTTAGACTCTGTTAGATTCTCACAGTAAGAGATACATCAAATGATTCAAATAGGTGTAATCTTGAAAATAATGTATCAGTTCACAGAGAAAGAATCATGTTTCACTGATTAAGTTGTGACAGTTGAATCACGAGTTACCCTCAACGTCCCTCAACTCTATAATCGTCCCTCACAACACTGTTCTCATCTTATCTGATATGAAACAACACATTGCAAGAGCAGAGTGATTCAAGGCGCTAGTCTGGACAGGAATGTGATACATTAATAAAAAAACAACAATGAAAGGCTGAAGTATAATGGAAGCGTTTATATCTGAAATCTTCACAAAAAAATGTGCCTCCAGAGAAGCAGGAGAGTGGATTCGAAATCTTTGATTTTTCCGCTGCTCAGTGTATCTCTGTGGAGATGATAAGCTGTGGTGTACATCTCCTGAAGCAGTTCCCCTGACTGTCCAGTTGAGAGGCAGGCTTGATGTGGAGGGAGGCAGAGGGGGTGGAGGCATGTAGGGCCAGTGTAAAGAGCTTTGGAATGGAAAACAGCATGGGGTGCTGGGTAATGGCCCTGAAAATGCTTGGCTGACCTCTGACTGCCAAAATATTTTCTTGTATTTTTTGTTTGCAGGGCTGTGGAAAGAGTTTGGACTCTGGCTCATCATCTTTGAACATTTTATACTTTTAATATTTGTGAAATGACTGCAAGGCTTCATTAAGGATAATGCTTGAACCACAAATCAAACAAGTCTTTAGCATACAATGTTGGGGTTATTTTGTTGCCCAAAACACCAGTGGTATATTACCACTGGGTCAAACAGTGTCTCTGATGCCCTATGTAGTGGCCATTGTGCAGTATTCTGTTAAATATGAATAAATGAATTAATGAGCGAGTGAGTGAGTAATATATATATATATATATATATATATATATAGAGAGAGAGAGAGAGAGAGAGAGAGAGAGATAACCAAACAAAACCATTTCGAACCAAAACAAAGAATACTGACAAACTAAATAGTGTCTCACCTTAAAGACCAGCTCTCCAATCAAACCATTCCAAGTCCCGTCAGCTTGTTGACTGCCATATTTATGATCAGGGGCGACGTAGATCTCATACTTGAAGCCAAGGTAGTTAGCCAGAGCATCCAGCACATCGATGGAAAACCCTTGGTACTTCTTGGGCTTCCCCAGAACATTCTCTGACACCATGACAAACGGCTCCTCCTGCAGAGAACAAATGGCACCAATGCTTAGAATGGATTGCAATATTTCCGACAAACTTTATATGAGTTGTACTCTCACTGTCACAGGGCCGGCAGTCCTCATGTTACAGTCATCAATATCTTTTTAGTTAGGAAACTTAATTATAATATACTTCACTGCAGCTGTATTTACAACACATGCTCTCCCTTGACTCCAGGCTTTTAATTTTATTGTTATATATTCCAACATTAGGTAATGAAAAGGTAACTATATGGCCCATGTGTCTGGAAATATGCAACTTAATGCATGTTTAATGCTAAATCACTAATGCAATGTATATTTAAGGTACACTATTGGACCTTAAAACCAATTTATTATGGTATTTCAGGCACAGAACATTATCTTGTCTGTTTTCATGAATTTTAGAGTAGTATATGTTTAATTGTAGCTCTGCACAAATAACGTGCAAAATCTCCATAGAAAGCATAAAATTACATTCTGCATCAGCTGCACATGAGCTCATGCTCAATACCAATCATTGCTTAGAGGTCTATAAAGCACAGTGGAACTGCATTTTCTCATGGAGCACCTACAAGCTTTACTATGAGATGAAGTGGCATCTGTGATCCCGAACTAATCATCCAACATCAGTACTTGACCTAATTAATGTTTTCATGGCTGAGTGCCATCAAATCTAGCAATGTTCCAACATCTAGTGCTTTCCCAGAGGAGAAGGGTCTGTTACTGCATCTAAAAAATACAAAATGCCTTCAGGCATCTTTTATACAAGAGTAATTATGGATGCTGCATCATCCACATGGTCATATGGTGTATGTCCAAAGAGTTGAACACATCACAAAAAAAAAAACACTTCACCTATTAAGTTAAAGCCCATAATATGAATTCATTCCCAGGGTGAGGTAAGACTGGTGTATGAAACCTAAAGGCTTAATGTCACTTCACTTTAACCTGGTTGTATAAGCCCTGATGTTATTCTGAGCAAAGTCATGAGGGCATTACTGCTATGTCACTTCCAATCAACAGTAATGAAGGAAAAGGGGCGCATGCTGCTTTTGTTGTAGTGGAAGTTGGGTTCTGGACGTAATATGACCTGAGGACTGGATCAATCTTCTCACAAAACATGCACATGTAAGACCTTTCAGGGTAATAAACTCAGTCAGACGTGGATCAACTGCATATGACCCTGTTTCAACAGTTTAATTCAACATCAGGTCAACGTTAAGCTGATGTGACCACACTATTTTTACCACTTGCAAGTCATTTATAAGAATTGTTATTATAGCAAATGAAAATTAATTCTGTGTTTTTATGTGTAAATACATAAGTCTGTTGATTATCTTTACTTGTGTCAATCATTCAGTTCATCTTCTGTAACTACTTCATCCTCTTCAGGGCCAAGGTGTGTCCAGAGCCCACCTGGAATCACCCTACAGAGGGTGTCAATCCATCAAAGGGAATCACACACTCACTCAGTCACACATGCACACCTATGGACAGTTTTACACTGCCAGTTTAACTAGCATATGTGCTTTTGGGCTGTAGGGGGGAAACTGTAGCACCTGGAGGAAGCCTAAGTAGACACAGGGAGAACACTATAGCATTGAGAAATATATTTAAGCATCTGAAAAAAATTTAATTAAATTCAAATCTCAAAGGTTTGTTAAGAAGTTGTTTTTAATGTTTAATTAATATTTAGAACTAATATACTTATAAATAAGCTACATATTACCAATTAGGTCAAGGTTGTAACTAAGGAAAACACTGCAAATTACTACAACACTACTGATTGCTTCCTGAAAACAAACTACTTCCCTCCAAACTCCTTACAAATCTGTACAAAGGGAAAACACCACAGAAAAAACCCAGTGTGCAGGCACAACTTTGTTGCAAGGCTAATCAAAGCACATTTGCATTTTTATTCACTATCAATCAGCTGTGTTAAGCTGGGGTCCATATTTTAAATGGGTCACACATAATTAATATTGTTCTCACTGAGACAAATAAGTAAACCAAGTAACAAATGAAGTAACTATAACATTAATAACAAAATTACAGTTACAAAGCTTGGGTGTAGCACATTAAGCAACATTAGTGCCAGGAAATTGATTACTGAAATGTGTGATTGAGCTATAACTGTACATGGAATGGACTACATAATTTCAGCTAAAAATAATCAGCTTTTGGTGCATTATTGCCTTTACTCATTGATGCAAAGCACAAACGCAAACTCTAGTGGAGCAGTCCCAATGTGAGTGTATATATGAGTGAGCATTTGAGTTAGTGAGGGGGAGAGTGAGTTAATAATTGCAAGTCAATTCCATGAGGTTCTACACCTTGCTCATTAAAAAAAAAAAAAAATATATATATATATATATTGAAAAAAAGAAATATTTAGAATTGGTCCTAGAAACATAACTGCCCAAAAATGTCCACAGCGCACACACACACACACACACACACACAAAGTATCATATGCTACTGTAAAAAAGACATTTTATTACAGACAGAATAAAAATTATTAATCACTATGTATCTGGCAATAAAGTATATTTAAATGTATAGTGAGACTGCATGAATTATTTTGTATGTTGACTCTGCACGAAAAACGATGGTGTTATTACAGAAACGCTGCAAAGTTTTGATGGAGACATTAGCGCTAAGTTCATTCAGAGGGCGCTCTCTGTAATGTTTATGAGGCTTGTGAGAGCATTTGAACGGAAGCAGAAGTGAAGCAAAGTTGAACATTTAAAACTTAATAAAAGACGGGGGAAGTGAATAAGCCATTCTTTTTTGCCGGTTCTATTTAAAGGTTCCCATTTATCAAAACATTAGTTAACTCCACTCTTGATGGTACTTGTCATTCATACATTATTCATTTAAGGTCCATTTTGACATACGCGAGAGAGCCGTAATGTTCTGAGAGGGATTTGGGTTTTTAAAGTGCTCACATCAAAGAAATTCACTTCTTCTTTAGAGGATTTGTTGAACTTCAGCGCTGTTAGATACTGCCAAGGGTTTTAAAAGTGAAATCATACCAGCACTGATGAAAAAAAAAGAAAAAAGAAAGCCCTGAGTAACACCCTTCTCTGTGCTGGGAGCTAGACACCATCTGCATTGAGTGACCAATGCTAGACAGATGGAGATCTACAGTCTCGGTGGATTACTAAAACCAAATCCACGCCAGCTACTCTGAGAGCTGAGGGTGATGTGGTTTGGAACAAGTTTGACCCTTGGGCCTGATTGTGTTCCGTAAAAGGTCTACACACACTGTCGCAGGCGGCTTCACTGTCTCGGGAGACTCTCTGAAGGTCATCCAGAGAAAAAAGCTTTCTCCCCTGGAAAATAAATAAATAAATAAAAGGTTTACTGAATGCTTGTGAACACAAGTGGAACTACTCTAAGGAACATAGGTTCTGATTCACTTCAACATTTTACACTGAGCTCCAAAGAGTGAGTGAGTGTGTGTGAGTGTGTGTGTGTGTGTGTGGGGGGGGTGCATTCAAAAGAAGACAAGCTCTCAAAAACAAACAAAATCAATTCGTACTTTGAAGTCATACTGTGTAGAAGACAATATGTAGGTTTCCAGTGAAGTCCAACAGGAAAATTAAGCATAATGTTCTTCTGTAAACTCTGAGTTTGACAAACTCTCATTGGCTGGGGGGAAAAAAAAGCTAAAGGCTAAACAATGCTCTCTGACCCAGTCCACAATCAGTGATTGAGTGCTGCACAATCAGCTACAATCAGTAGATTTTTAAACTAAATTACATGTAAATTTGCCAAGCCACTTCATCAATAAAAATGCCCCAGCTAGTGATCAAAAACAGCCCTTGGACAATAATCACTGCACAAAGTGCTAACACCTCAAAGACACCTAGAAACATTCAAAACTTACCACTAATGGCGACCCAAAGAGGCAGAATTAGAATCAAATCCTCACTGAAAATTTTGAAGCTTTATGTTCCTGTATACAACAAAGAACACACTCAATAACAATGCCCCCTATAAAAAGAAAGTGGTATTTCACAGCTCTGTCGAGTGTAAACCCAAGAAGAAAGCAAGCTCTTGGTCAGCCCCAGCAGCAAATCTGGGCAACACAGAGTTCCTCTGTGGCCAAAGGCAGTGAAGTAGCTAGTAATCCACAAATACATAAAGAGCAAAATGCACGTCTGGACCCAGAGTTGTAGCTACAAAGAAATTGTGGCCTAGTTTAGACTTAAAGGGTAGTTTCCCAGACAGGGATTACGCCTGGTCCTAGATTATAATAATAATAATAATAATAATAATAATAAGTTAGATTTATATAGCGCCTTTCTAATACCCAAGGTCGCTTTACACAAAGAGGAGGGGGAGAAAAAAAAAATAAGAAGAAGAATAAAAAAAAATAATTAGAATAAATAAATGTAAAAATATATATTTATATATATATATAGAGGAATACACTTATGCCTGCAGAGTGCAGAAGTACTGAGAGAATAGATAGGTCTTTAGCTGGGTTTTAAAGGCAGAAAATGAAGAGCAGAGACGAAGACTTTGTGGTAATGAATTCCAGAGCTTGGGTGCCATCGCGTTGAATGGTCTACCACCAGCGGTAACCAATTTAAATTTTGGTACTGACAAAAGACCGCTCTCAGAGGACCTCAGTGATCTTGTAGGACAGTAGGTGTGTAAAAGATGTCCTACTTTTAATGCAAATGCACAATTAAAAATGCTGAATAGTCCAGGACTAGGCTTAATCTCTGGGAAACCCCCACTATATTCTCAAAACTCATCTGCCCTGCGTGTGCACAAAAGCCTTTAGAATTAGCTGGAATTTCACACTTAAATTCATTTCACCACAAACTTAGCATGGCATTATCAAACTGAGTGTTCAATATGTACATCTCATGTGACAAATTATATACCTTTCTTTTTCCACCCAGACTTTGGGACTGTATTTTGCAGTGTCAGCAGGGAGGGTTCCATGCTCATGCCAAGAAACACTGACAGACTTAGTATATTATCACTAAATTAGGATGTTTGAGAAGAAGATCAGAATTGAAACTTGCAGTTAAATACAAAAGTTTTATAAACACATCAATGCCAAAAAATGGATCCCAGATAATGGATCTACCAGATATACAAAAATGTATTATTTGTAGTTTTATAGGTATATTTTGGGTATATATATATATATATATATATATATATTACATTCTCATTGTACAATCCATCCACTTAAAGGGAGAAAAAATAATATACATAAGTCAAATGAGAGAACGTCTCTGAAACCAGAGGAAAAAATATTAAAACTGGGTTAAGAGATTGATTGATATATTACTGGATTAATAAAATTATTTGCTGAATGAAAGATTTTTTTTGCGATTTATCTCATTTTTGATGCCAGGCCCTCTCTCGAAGCAAGACACAATGACTTCAGAGCTTTGGCTGCAGAATAGCAAACAGAGGCTCGCAGAGATAAGAGGAAGCAAGTAAATAGTGCAGTTTGGTGCAGTACTGCATATTAAGGAGCAGGAACACTATGTAACACTAAGTCCAATATTCTGGGTGAGTAATCAAGAGTGCTGCTGATTTTCAGCCCTGACAATTTTTTTCTGACTTTGTTTGAGAGCAGTGTTATTACTATTTAGAAATGGCTGCATGTCCCCACTGATAAGTTGGACTGTACAAATTAAATTTAAAAACATTATCTTAATTAAGTGTTCCTTTTGACATCTGTTTGACTTTTAATAATTAAAATCTGCACACAGCCCCCCAAAATGGAAATCAAATTTGCTAAGGTCTTTCAGGGCTAACACGAATTTAACATTACTATCATTCAAAGAGTTCATACTTCTGCACTGAAGCCAACATTGTGTATTTTGGGTTCGCAAATGAGCCACAGGCAATCAGTGGGAGGTTGCTGCTGGTTCTTTGTGCCACTGTTTACACGGGGAAAGCTACCTCTTTTCATGGCATTTGTCACAAGAAGAAAAAAGTCAGAGGCTGCTATGACAAAGACTGAAGATTTTTTTTTTTCAGAAACAGATAGCAGAAAATAAGCAGCGGTGGGAGTGGGAGAGTTAAGCTTTAACACATTGAGCTGACAAAGACATAGAAACCTTCCCTTGAGGAGACAGCGACTTCTGTGAAATTTCTCCTGTATGAGAACTATGTAGTACTGTTATTCCTCCATTGTAACAGTATCAGCTTATAAAGGGCTGGGGATAAATGGAACTGAAGGCTGTAATGATGGCAATGGTAGGTCGAATAATGCTGGCTGTTTCTCATTCTCATGGTCTCAGATCCTGCAGAGCTTCAGGTTTTTATATAAAATAATCCTCACTCAAACCTTGACATTTTACACACGTTTCCCAAATGACTCAGTGGAGAAACAGTGGTTAATATGGATCATGTTGAAGAACTGGCAATGATTATGGGGCAGCTGATGATGATAATGATGATGATGATCTCCTACTGGTCCCTTTCTTATACATGCATACATGCACCAATCAACTATATTATGACCTTGTTTCTACACTCACTGTCCACTGGGGTCCATCTGTTGCTCTGTAAACATTGTTTGCCCCTTTTCACCCTGTTCTTCAATGGTCAGGATCCCCACAGGACCACCACAGTCAGGTGTGATTTGAGTGGTGGATCATTCTCAGTGCTGCAGTGTGATAGTGTGTGTTGTGCTGCTATGAGTGGATCAGCCACAGTAGTCGCTGCTGGAGTTTTTAAAATCCTCAGTGTCACTACTGTACTGAGAATAGTCCACCAACCAAAAATAGAGGTAGGTGTTTCTAACATAAGTTACAGTGAGCTGTCAGTGTTTAAAAACTTGCAGCGACAAAAATACTACTCTCTCGGACTTCACGTCTACTAGGTGGACCAATGGGGTAGGTGTGTCTAACGTCTAACAGAGTGGACAGTCAGTGGTCACAGTGTTTAAAAAAACTCCAGGAGCACTGCTGTGTCTGATCCACTCATCATCACAACGCATGTTAACACACCACCACTACGTCAGCGTCACTGCAGTGTTGATAATGATCCACCACAAAATCATAGCCGCTCTGTGGGGGTCCTGACCATTGAAGAACAGGGTAAAATTGAGATAAGATTACAGTCTGTAATTGCAGAACGACAAAGTGCTCCTGTGTGAAATGCAACAAAAAACTCCCGCAGTGATGCATGAGGAGGAATAAATTGAATGATGGTAACTGATCCTTTTAGGCCAGTTTATTTAGTTTATTCCAACAGCAGGGTCTACTCATAATAACAGGCCTCAATGTTTATCTTGGAAAATGAAATAAATATATATTATGCATATTTTAATATTTTAAAAGGCTGATACTTGAATAGTTTGAGGTGTCTATCCAGTATATATCCAAGTTAAAAACATCAGCACAGCCCAACACTTGCTTCTAGCAAAAAAGGTAGAAAATAGTCCTGTCCTTTATCCCAGAGAAAGAAATACCTCACTAATAACAAACAGCTTTAACATCACTTTTTAAAAAAAAAAGCTAGCAGCACTTTCCACCAATATAAACAGCTTTATTCACAACACCACTGACTGAATTAAGTTAGCCCACCATCCCAAACAAGCCCCATCGCCCAGCACTTTGTGTTCAGTATCACAGCCAGCAGGGTCTTATTTGGCAGCAGCTGGGCCATTGAAAGTAATACACTGCCGCTTATTTTTCATATTCTCTTTAATAAATCCCTATCGATGGCCGGAGAGTTTCTGGGAATATGTCAGACAGATTTATCACAAAGGGGGCGTTATTGACTGCATGCTGCCTGCACATTAAGCCAGTGCTTTCTAATCCTCACCAGGCCCCTTTCGCTCAATAAGCTATTAGTGGGAATGTGAACATGCATGCCAGCGTTCACAACAGCCAGGAGGCGCCATCTATCACACCTCCCTCATAGAAGGTTTGAAGAACCCTCAAACCCACCTACATAACTTGGTATCATATCAATGAGAATCTGGCCTGCACCTCTCTTAGTTGCTGAACCGCACCTGGTATCATCAGCATTGCAGCTTGTCTACTGTGGCATTCTATTTTCATCAATGTACAGACATAACATGACACTGAACATGTGAAACAGACCTGCATGCGTATTTCCTCCCTCTCAGATCATGAGGCATTGATCCACCTTTCTCATTAAATGGCCATCCTTCCCATCCAACTACACATGGAGTGATTTAAGGTTGAAGTGAATAGTCACTACTTGTTTACAGGTCAATGGCAAGCATACACTAGGGACAGCACTTGGTGTGTGATATATTCTTTAAATTCTGTCTATTTTGTAAATCACTGGTAATGAGTAATAGCTAAATTGACTATTAGATTTTCAGTTTCATTAAATTTCACTACAGTACAAAGAAAAGGGCCACTAGTTTTGCTATTACTTTAGTCTACTTCTTCTATCAGTTGGACTAGAACAACTTCAAACTACTGAATAGTTACAAGAGTGGACCTACTTGGTTAGAATTAAACTAATAGCTGGATCTTCATATAAGATATGGTTATATATACAGTACATATTACATTTCTTGGTTTATTAGTGACTTATTAACCTCTAATAAAGTCAATAAAGCTGCATACAGCAATAAAACTCTTATTAGAATCCAGATTAATCAAAATCTTATCAATTACTCAGTAATACCATGCATATTTTGTTAATAATTCATGCACAACGATTTGCATAACAGTGTTATAGTTTTTTCTGTGCATTATTGCAATTATTTGTGATTTATTAAATTATTATTAGTGATATTATTCCACATAGCAGACCCCTAGTTAAGTACTGAAAAAAGCTTAATGCATAGTGTATAAATCATTTATAAATGTCTAATTCATGCATTATTGAGCAAAGTTCAAACATTAATAAGCACCTAATTTGTGTTTCCTTAAAATGAAATGTTACCTATATATATATATATTTTTTTTTGAAGACACAATTTAAGAAATTGTACCCAGTAGACTACTAACAACCTATAAAAAAAAAATAGTGCTCAGCAACACTTCACTGGTGATGTACCTTCTTAAAGAATCTGATTCCAACCACAGTCCAGCTAATTAACCTCTTCACAAGTCCCTAACTGGCTGGATCAGATGCATTAGTGCTGGGTAAGGGCAGGGGGTGCAGCTTGTTAGATGCAGACAGGGATTAAACTCCACAGGAAAATAGTAGATCTTCAGGAGGAGGGATGGTGACCTCTGTGAAAAGCCATTAAAACTGCTGCTCATTATTTATTGTAATAGCATATAAATTAAACACATAGCAGGTTCGACCAAATGATGTGAAGAATAAATATAGTTAGCCTTAGAACTTCAAGACAGAAACAAAATCTTGTTTATTTCCTGCTTCTTAACTGCGTGGTCCCTTTTTGGGGTGACAAACATTTTGTGACCCCCAGTTAATTTAGGTAGCTGGCTATAATGGGGAAACTGTTGAAATGTATCAATACACTGGTGAAATAAGAAGCGCATTACCCTGATTTTATTGATGCTGAAATACAGAAAACAAGGTCATAGGTGCCTTTGATGTGACACACTGAATTGCAGCACTTGTGGAGCAGTCCCTTAAAGTGTGAAATGTGAGTGAGTATGTGAGAAAGAGCAGCCACCGACGTGCATTTCCTAACTACGAATGAGTGAGTATGTAATTATGTGAGTAAGTAATTGAGTGAATTACCAGGCAAGACAAGTCCATAATTTGCTTTACATCTAAAACTCATTAAAAACCAGAAAAAAAGCAAAATCACTGTTACACGTTCAGGACAGACTCTTCAGTCTTTTACAACAACTACGTTTATTGTAGAGCAATATCTTACCACTGTATTCTGATTTTATCTCTTTTTTTAACAAATTATTTTAAATATAGCAAATGTATATGCTTAAAGCTGACATTTACAATTGTAACCATAAAACACATTTAATTAACATTCAGAAGATGTTTCCTCGCCATTGGCTACAGTTCTCCAGTGTGTTTGTGCACTTGAAACTGGTCTAACATTTTTACACAGCCCCATTGGCTGTAAATGAGTAAAATAACAAACTGTCCCAGTCAGGTATGCTAGGCTTTCCCTCTCTCTTTAAAGTTGACACTAGTAGGTTGAGCTGACCTCTCAGTGGTGTTACTATTAACTGCTGTGTTGAAAAGATGCTCATAAGCTTGACAATCACATAAAATGATACTTAAATTGTGACATATTTCAGATCTCATAACCCTACTGTGCACAGATTCTCAGCATGTAAGCCCTGCTCTAATTTTTCTTTCACTCTCTGCCTCCTCTTGCATATGGTCGACTTTGGCAGCGTATGGCACAGCTTTCCCGCGTAACTCTGCCTCAGCTGGAGGATATGTGCCTCTTTCTCTCTTGCAAACTGCTGTTATTCACAGTGATGGTGATGGAATGAAACATAAGGGTGGTGGGCTGTAGAGAGGGGATTCTGATGAGCTCCAAGGCACCAGTATAGGTTTCCTGCCAGTCTTCCTATGGTCTGGAGCCCAGCATTCTTCCAGACCTGAGGGATTCTAACGCCTGGCAGAAGCTCTGTGCTGGCTCTCTGCGCTGACATCACAGAGACTGGGGCAGCAGATAGAGGCAGGGAGTTAACTCTTCGATGCCAAGACAGGAACGTGCCTATTTCTGCTTTTGAATCCAGTCCATTGTGACATTCTCAATCCTGTTGTTGATTCTGATACGTATATAAACATACTATGTGAACATGCTTGTGCCACGGAGTATAATGTAAATACATATGGTGCAGTGTAACAGGTTTTCACTGATTTCATTCCCAGTTAAAATGGCCATGAGGTACTGGCTATTCCTACTCCTCAGAATGTTAAAAAGAACATAAACTACAGAGAATACCACCAACTTCTATGACTGACTTTGGACACCTACGCTTGGAGTCTGGGCAATACCACTGACGATGCATTAGTTAAGAAAGGGTAAAAGCCATAGGCAAATCAACAGCATACAGTTAGTGAAGTCTCCAAACATACGGGAACATTCTATCTGTCGCCATGAGGGTGAAGATGGCTTTCCCTGTTCGACTGAAGCATTCATTTACAAAATACTACATTTCCCATGGTTCCAAGCTCCCTTCCTCCCTAAGCATATGGTCCACCACCAGGCATTATAGAACTCTCCTGGAACAAAAAGGGAAGAGGGGAAAAAAAAGCAATTCCTTCCCCCAACTCCCTCCCTCTTCATTCACTGACTTCAACAGTTTGTAATAGTGTAGCCGAGCTGGAAAAAAAAAAAGCCATTTCACTCTTAAATACATCATGGCCCTACAGGTCTCTATGGGAAATGCAGGAAATCACTGGCTGTCATGTCACTGTAGGCTTTAAATAACATTGGTGTGAAACTGGTTCTCAAATACGCTTTAAAAGAACACTAGTATGACATTATAATTCTGGAGAACTCATTGTGCTGAACTTTACAGAGGCAAACTCGTCCGTGACTAGCTGGCCTTGTGATATTAAGCACAAAACCCAGATCCTGCAGCATATTGCCTATAAAACACACACAAAATATCATTCTGACGTCTGTATATCTCATTGTTTTACATAAAATCTATTCTCATATGCACCTAAAAAATGAAACAGAAGTTGAAGCCTGATCCTGATCCTCTCTTTTATCTGGGATCAGAATAACAATGTAAAAAAGAAAGAGCTTGGCTGTCAATATAGGGACATCTGCACCAGTATTCCTTCATCTTACTGCCTAAGAAAATGGCCCCACAGGAGTCTTAAGGATTTAAAATAAAGCCTCATACCATTGTTGTGAAAAACAAAACCTTGCACCACCAAGAAGCATCTTTAAAAGAGAAGGAATATAACCCTTTTGGAGTCATCTATTTTGTTTTTATATATAAATGAAAGAAACACAATAATATTTTGGTACTCCATTAAGCGTAACAGTCTGGTAGGTGGATTGGCTACTTAAAAGTGTCCATAGGTGTGAGTGTGTGAGAGAACATACGAGTGTGTGTTGCCAGGGAAGGGACTGGCGCCCCCTCCAGGGTGTGTTCCAGCTTTGTGGCTTGTGATTCCATAGTGGAACCCTGCATAAGTTGTTTAACTGAATTAATTAAGCAAGAGCAATCCAAAAATCCTGATGCATCACACTGCCATAACATTTTTAATTTTCTCAACAATGTGAAACACAAAAATGGTACTTTGCTGAACAAGATATTTTTAATTAGCATACCATTAATTCCTTTGTAACCAGAAAGAAATATTCAGCATTGGTTGAACAAGTAAAAACTAATTTGGTGAAACAGACTTATTTTAGTTGGACAATTGGATAAAAACTTGTTGAGGCGATTAAATCTCTAGGCATCCTGTCACCGTTTCCCAGAATTTTCTTTTTTACTCATTCTAAATATTTGTGAAGTGACCAATCACGTGAAAGCCCAATGAATTGTGCATTAATATGCTGTGCGCATTTGTGTAGCCTGTATGTGTGTGTGTGTGTGTGTGTGTGTGTGTGTCTAAATGTCTGTGTTACAGGCAGGAGCAGGACAAATGCTGCTGATTTTTGCCGGGAGCGGGCGGGAGTGGTATGAAGTCTAGCTGGAGTGGATGGGAGCAAGATTAAAATAATTTGTCCTGAGAAGACCTCTACAGCAAACAGTACTTAAAGAGAACATTGACAATTCTGGGGAACAGTTGTTCTCTCATTTGTTTACATTCACAAGCGCTGTGTCTTTTAATGTGGAACAATATGTTTGAGGAAAGAAAATGACTGTTGTTTGTACGTGGCTAAAGTTTAACTTGTCTGTACGTTTTTATTCACCCTTTGAATTACCACAGAAAACTCATTTGTAATTCCAGTTTTGTTTTGTAACACTTTCAGTCTGTGATTACTTTCATCTTACGTATTCTGAAACAGCAACTAAATACGTTTAAAATACCCACTTATGAAGCAGGAACAGAGCAATGCTCCCCCTTTTTAATGGAGAGAGAGAGAGAGAGAGAGAGAGAGAGAGAGAGAGAGAGAGAAATCCTAGCATATCGGACCGAGCCCATATGTTTTTTTTTTTTTTTTCCGTTTACTAACACCTGGGCTTCATAAACACATTACAACAGTTTCCAGTGCTGAAGAGCTTTCAGACTGAAGAGCTTTAGCAAATGATGAAGAACCATCCTCTGAATTTTATAAAAAGTGTTTTAAGCCTTTTAAAATCCAAATGTGTGGTCAATCCATGAAATTCAGCTAATTTAAGGTGTCCTCATTACTGACACAGGTCCAATTCGACACACACAGCTTGTTTAATCTCCACATGAACACAGTGGCAGGTACACTAAAATGCTCATGAGTTTAAGGTCAGTTTGCTCACTAGAAATATCTGCTAGAAGTGTATTATTCCCTGGCGCCCTCCTCTCAGCCAGAGGCTGTGTGTCAGTTTCCCAAAGGAGATTCGTAAAGTATGAGTCCTTCTTTCTTCTGCAATAGATTTGAGATGAGGTGGAGTGGTGTTTGTGATGCAAAACTAATCACCTATCTGCAGTACCTGATTTTTAATAATGCTCTTGAAGCTGAGTGCAAGGAAATCTGAATAGGAAAGCCCTGTTAACTAATCTAAAGCCTTCTTAGAAGAGCAGAGACATACCCTTGGGCCTTATCACATATGAAAAATAGACATAAACCAAGAAAATATGGACAAAAATAAAGGGGTTTGTTCAGAAAGCAACACCATATACGTGACAGTTTAATCAGTAAAACAGACATATTGGATCAGCTGTAATATAATGACCAATGATAATGACCAAACTGTAATCAGCTAAAGTACAACAAACCAAATAACCTTCTGTTTTAAATTGCTATGAAAATCCATGAAGAGCTCCTTCTTTAAAGCAGCCCTGCTAGATGCTACTATGACTGGGCTTTACTTCAATTAATTTAGTTCAGCAAATAGATTTCCGCTCAGCAGACTCTAAAAGCTTTTGTGCACCATATTTCTTTTTTTATGTTTTTGTATTTTAATCCCTGATTGATTTTGTTTGTTTGGTGGAATAATATCAAACTACAGCATAAAACTACCACATGCTCTTTTTGAGTCATACTTAAAAAAATAAAAATAATAAAAATAATAATATATTGCTGGAGGGGTGGTGTTTAAATGTACAGCTCTTAAGGTCACTGAGCTTAGTCTGCTGCATTGGGTATCTTGGTGTGCCAACATAGCGCAATTTCTGCAGTGCTGAGCCTAGAACAACAATGACCTAAGCTCTTTTTCTGCATTTTACAGGTCTGTGGAGCATCGCAATTATGCTGTAATTCTAAGGTAAAAATACTGCCTTGTATTCCCTTAAAGAAGACGTAGAGGTATACGTTGCATTATATAAGACAAAGTAATACATCTCCTGGGAACAATCTCATAAGGTTGAACACACTATGTAAGGAGGCACAAGATGGTAAAATTAGCTTCAATTTGATTACATTTCTGCATACAGAGAATATACTATGCTTGGGGAAAATTAAACACTGGCGATTAAATAATAGTGGCACACTTGAACATGAGTGTCATTGAATAATTTTCACAAAAACCTAGTCTAATTATTTAACACATGGGCATAAGTACTGTGCAAATGTCACCACTTTTCATACTACCCTTCATTAATATAATCTCCCATCAAAATGCCCATTAACTGCATGCCATCAGTTCTCAAGAGATGTTTCTGCACACTTAACATAATCCACATGAATAAGGGGTAAGTCAAAGAAGATCAAGACAAAAGAGATGGCAATTTCCAAAACTAAAGCATCCAAAAATGATTCAAGCAGACAGGGAAATGAGACTCATAAAAAGAAATGCAAAACCTGATAGACCTCCATCTTTTATAGACAAATCAAAACAACCTCTACTGCTCTTCCACAAATATTCCTATCCATCCTTCCACTGTCAGAAGTCAGCTCAACCCCGGGGGTCTGACAATGATGTGCAGCAGTCAAGAATGTGCTTGAGTTTACTTGGATTGTGAGTGACAAACTCATACAAACGCACCTACGTTCTAGGACTGACCTTTAGATTTATGGAATAATATACAGTACCAGTCAAAAGTTTGGACACACTGTCTCATTAGTCATTCACTGTATAGAACTGTGTACCAGCCCCTACCTCTGCACAACCCAAGTTATGGTCTCAAACACATTAAGGCGGCGAGCAGTTCTACAAATTATCTCTAGACGAGACCACAGCTGTTCACTGAAAACCATTCCGGGTGACGACCTCATGAAGCTGACTGAGAGAATGTAGAGAGTAAGCAAAGCTGTCATCAAAGCAAAGAGCAAAGCTACTTTGAAGAATATAAGTATAAACATATTCTGGTTTGATTAACACTTTTTGTTTACTGCATAATTCCATGTGTTCCTTCATAGATTTAATGTCCTCCATATTCATTTACAACATAGAAAATAATAAAAAAAAAAACAAAGAAAAAAACGTTGAATGAGATGATGTCCAAACTTTTGACTGGCACTGTACATTCACAGTATGTGGAAAAGGCGCAATCAAAAGAAACCCCTCCCTGAGTGGGCGTGTTCAAACTTTTGATGGGTACTGTACCTGAAAATGTCTCTGAAAAACTTAGCCACGATATAAAACCACTGATGTGTTAAGTTTATAATATTGATTATTCATAATGTTTTGGTTAGAGCAGGTTTTCTGGGGTGTTTTTTTTCCCCTTTCTTCTTTAGGTGTCTCCCCCAGCAAACCCTGAGTGTGTATATACAAGCATATGTGTGTATTTGTCCTTGTTTGACTGTAGTGAGATCTCCTCTGACTACCACTAGGGGGAATCATCTGACCCAGCCGCCTCTTTCTCCTTCGTCACAGAACAATTGTTCACTGCTGGCGTTTGTGCGGAGCGCCTAAGGTATTCACGGCGCATTCTGTCGGGCCGACGTATCACAGAGAGCGTGGAAAAAAAAGCCGAGCGAGGGAGAGGAGCAGCACAAAGTAGCAGCATCATCTCTTTCTTCTTCCAGCGACTTCAAAGCAGGGATATGAAGAATTCAGCCCGCTGAATCTTTAACGAACTCCTGGGACTCACTCAAATCGGTGCTGGAGGCAAGATAGCAGAACTGAAATCTCAATATACCCCCAGCTCCTCTGCTCTCTATTCATCCTCAAATCCCCCACTCAACCCCCACCCAAACTCCCTTTTAATGAACTTTAGGGGAGGTTTTCCGGACAAGGCCGTGGCTGGTCTTAAACTATGCAGTGCTTTCAGAGGGGAATCCACCATAACAGACTAGGGGCTTAATGGGTGTGTAAGGGGGGGGGGGGGGGGGGGCTGTACACAAGACAAGTCTGCAGACTATGACAGTAGGTCTATTGTTTACACAGTGGATTATGATATTATACTGGTATGATGACCCCAAAATGACCAAGAAGTGTGCAGCCCACTGAAGCAAGTCCAGCACATTCAGTAGCACATTTATATTTGGAGAATGAAAAAAAGGACACATTATACATGTTCAAATATTTATACACAGGCTTTCTGTGTGAATAAACAGCTTGTATAATTTCCATAGGGAAGCATGTCATGAAACTGGCCACCATGCTTAATGCCAAGTGTGGGCTAGAGAAGTAAAAGGTCCCCAGCAGTGAGCTGTGCAGCGGTGGGACTGAGTGATCCATCCAATACCTCTGGGACACATTACAGTGGTGTCTAATATTAATACCTGAGCAGCTCCTGTGGCTGGATGCCATCAAATCCTGACAGAAAATACTCCACCCCCCAATCTTGGGAGATTCCATCTGCTGTTTCTATTTCCTTATGACATTGCCTTAGAACTGAACAACATTGAGACATTTATGTTAGGTGACATTACGTTACATTCTCTTACTATAATTTTCTGTGGGCAGGGAAAATCAGACTGTTTTATTTTGTGGTTTATTATGTGGATTTGGTAGATTACACAGTCTATTAGTGGCTATAACATATGGCTCTCATTATGACTGAAGTAACCTGGCTCTGATTGACAGTGTTAGCTGCTTAAGCTTTTGGAAATGTGCTGGGGCATTATGGGAAATGTAGTGCCTGCAAATTTGCATGGAATGTTCTGTAGTTCTGCTCAGCAATAACTTTCTACCATTGTGATTTTAGTGGGGTACAGCATCATTTCCCCAGTAATTTGGATCTAATTATGCCCCTGTTAAACAGTACAGCAAAGTTACATCTCAACATCTAAGGATTAAATATACAGTTTAGTGAAATATGTTACGAAAGAGATTCAGAAAGATTGAAAAACAGCGACAAAACGAAAAGACAGACTTGCTATTCCGATTCCTGAAACCAAAGAAAGACTCTTCGATTCGGAAGGTCTAGACAGACAGACAGACATGCACAGAGGTAGACAGGAAAAAAGGCGGACAGACAAGACAAGTACACTGAAGGTTAGCTGTCCTTTTTTTGGTTTTTGACATCAAGAGTGGATGCTATGAGTCAGACCCTATGACTCAGATCTAGACAGACAGACAGATAGGCAGGTGAACCGACGGACAGACAGATAGATGGCTGGATGGACAGATGGTCACAAAGCCAGACAAGACACCCAGTCAGACAGGTGTTCCTTACAGAGCACTGGGAGAACACTTAAATGTAGGGGCAGTTCTTACCAGAACAGTAACAATTCGTAACACCACGCCGCGCATGTTATTCTCCAGCTTCCGGTCGGACAGGCTTCCATTCAGTCCATGGATGGGATCCCAGGTGGCCAGCTGCAAAAAGAAAAAAGAAAAACAACCGCTAAAACACTCCTCAAAAAAACACAACTCAATAGAATTGGCTTGTTTTATGATGTTACAATATTATCAGTTCCACTGACCATTCAGGAGCACTTTGTAGTTCTACAATTACACACTGTAGCCCACCTGTTATTCTGCATACTTTCTTGTGCCTATTTCACCCTGCTCTTCAATGTTCTGGACCCCCACATATGACCACTGAGGTGTATGATTTGGTGGATCATTCTAAATGCTGCAGTGACACTCATGTGATGGGGTGTACTGGGCTGATATGAGTGGATCAGACACAGCAGTGCTGCTGGAGTTTTTAGACACTGACCACTCACTCTCCATTATGTTAGAAACACCTACCTCTATTTTTGGTTGGTGAACTATTCTCAGTCCAGTGGTGACAGTGAGGGCTTTAAAAACTCACTCAGCACTCGTACCAGCAAAACACACACTAACACACCACACACACACAGAGCGTCAGTGTCATTGCAGTGCTGAGAATGATCCATTGCCCAAATCGTACCTGCTCTGTGGGGGTCCTGACCATTGAAGAGCAAGGTGAAATGGGGATGAGAAAGTTTATGCAGAGAAGCAGACAGACTGCAGTGTGTAATTGTAGAACTACAAAGTGATCCTTTATGGTCAGCAGAGCAGATAAAATGGAGAATGGATGCATATACATAGGGGGTGTTCCTAATCCAGTGATCATTCACTGTATAGTTGTGTGTGGAGGTGCATATACTGCTGTACGCGGTATGCACAGATCTCTGTGACCTTGGGACGTGCTGTTTGATCTTGTGAGCTACACACTGCACTACACAAGGGTGGCAAGGCTGGCTCAGCACATTAATATCTCTATGGAAACGAGGTAGCATGAGGTGAGGTGACTGGATTTTTGTGAAAATGCATAAACTATGAGCAATGATTTCATTATGCGGTGATTCTACTAACACTGCACGGGAGACAAAATGTCTGCCTGGTAATGCACAGCTGTTGCTCGAATGAAACATAATATGTAACAGCTTTGTGTCACTTGTATTCTCATGTTCATGGGTTTTTGAAGTTACAAGGCCAATTTGACTTTGACTTAATAGCCTTTGGTCCCCTGCAGCTGAATAAGCCTCAAACTCACTCAGACATTCTGCAGGGTGTGCTTTGGGTTCATACTTTCTTCTCCTTTTTCAAAGTGGTTCATCTTGTTGGAGAAAGATTGACCTTTTTGCTACTTGCAACTTCTTTTCCACTTCAATAAGTTTTGTGAAGAAAGACGTGAATTTGTTATTTTTCACCCAACAGGACTGTTAAAAATAACGCAGACTTATGATACTGTCATTGGCCTTTAGAAAAACAACCTTCATAGTCATAGCTTATGCCTTAGATTCCCTGTCTACTTTGTTACAGTGCATTCATGCTATCAGGTGACAGAACGGCAAGCGAACAGTCATTTTCGATGGTAGTATGTGATTTGTATCCGCAATTTAGCAACAAGCGACACAGCGGCAGAGCCACAAGAGACAAACTGAGTTGGGATTTTCTCAACGTTATGCAATCATATTATGTCATGATGAAAAGGCATTTTAAACAACTGGCTTCAACACATTCTTGAGACCAGTCATAGTCACTGCAATCTCAGGTCCACAGCTTCAGCTTCCGCTCTCTGACGTTATGTTCCAATTCTCAACACTGTGATGGTAAACATGGAAGATAACCACTGTTTCATCTTTTCCCTTTTGATATGATTCATTTTTTGTAAATATACAGAGATAATTTGAAGAAAAATGAAGTGTGGAAGAAAATAGCACATATTCTAGGTGTCAATATTTGGTTTGTAATAAATATATAATCATGATAATAATTGCGAATTGAGTCATGTTTCCATTTCCACTTCAGATCACATAGGCTCCCGTGATCAGGGGCAGCATAGAAACAAGTGACATGGAGAGATCTAAGAGGTCTTTCACTTGGTCAGTTCATTTTACAGCCATGTGTGAAGCTTGAAATTTCTGTCATTTCTGTCTGTTGAGGCTTGCGTGTCTGTTCTGTCACATAGCACTTGTTTTTATGTTTTGACATGCCATGTGGTCTCTGACATACTGTATGACATGTACTCTGACATGTGCTGTATATGTCTAACAATCTCCACATGCACTAAAATAAGAAGCTCAGGTGGTGATGGTGTAGGTGGTGGTGCTAAAGCATGGAAAGACCCAAAAAGAGAGAGAGAGAGAGAGAGAGAGAGAGAGAGAGACAGAGACAGACAGAGAGAGAGAGAGAGAGAGAGAGAGAGAGAGACAGAGAGAGAGTTTCAGAAAGAGAGAGTTTCAGCATTTTGATGTTCTAAGTTTTTGCTCCTCCAAGCATATATTGTAATACTTTTGAATACTTTAGTGTTTTTTATGAATTTTGGGCCTTTTCCAATCAGGAATTTTGGAAAAACCTGAAACCGGATGTTGTACATGCCTACAAGTGACTACAAAAATGGCATCAAACACATACAGAAGAGACAAATTTGGGGTAACGTAAGAGAATGGGGTGTTAGATTAGCAGATTTGTGATGGCACTAACTTGTATATTTGTAAATATACAAATACAGCATCCACAACATCTGTGGTTGCATAGTTTATCAACTGTTCCCTGTTATACTGTTAGTAGGCAGGTAGAACTGAGATATACACTAAATGTGAGCCAGGAGCTTTACTTTTCATTCAAAACTACAAAACAGAGGTGAGGGACTACAAATCCCATGAATCAGTGCATTGTTAAAGTGCCAATAGCATTGCGAAATTTATCACGTTCTCAATTTAACATTGCTCAGTTTATGGCACATGTGAGTGTTTATTTTTTTTATTCATTTTTACATCTGTATCAGTGCTAGGCTGAAATTCAAAACCTTTCAAGACTTTCAAATTTTTTTAACGAAGTTAAAGCTTTTGTAATTACAGTCTTTGAATCAAGACTTGTGTCCCAAAAATAAATAACAGTAAATCTCCTGCATACACATCATCCACATATGTATTTTTACATAATTTGCATGTACGGGTGCAACCTTAAACAAATACCTATGAAATGGATAAAAATAATGGATAAGAGAGTAATATAGATGTAAAGCAATGAGTAACGAGTTTATCTTTTCCATGAAGTAATTAGCCGTTTGTAATGGAGCCCTTTTCTGAGCGCCTACTGTAGCACTGCTAATGAAGGGCTACTACATAGCATCTACTTCTGGATTACAGTGTGTAACCGGACACCAGCAAGGTCAGCCCACTAAATATAGTTATCGAGCAAAGTGGCTGATGAGTGTATACTGTGTACTCTGTTATGATTCATTGTTTTCCATCTCAGTGGGATCAAATGCACAACTACCTCTGTGGTCTTCTTTGCCACAAAATGAGTCACTTTAATGCAGCTGCTTGAGGAGAGGAAAATGATTGGCCAGGAAGACCCTAATTAATCAACCTCCTCCTACTTATATTCCGCTACACCCAGCCTTGTTGCACAGAGCACATGCCCCCACTCTTGAAAGAAAAGTGCATTCATGCTCTCGTGTCCTTGCCGCATGTGGCAGGTCATTGAAACACTGAAGGAACCATAGGCCCATAGCTACACATAAGCCTGAAATCTCCATGTCCTAGGTGTGTATATAAGAACTGCATACTATGGAGTGACAGAGCTCCATCTTATATTTTTTAGGATGAGCTGGAGTGACGTTTGTGATCCCAAACTAATCATCCATACTCACCGCAATAATGTTTATGTGCATGAATGCAATCAAAACTCTCTTGTATGTAGGTATGCTGGAAAAATTGCTCTGCAGTTGTGTAAATGGAAAACAGGATGTATCTCCGTCAGAAATGGCTCAGGTTTTTTCTCTGTGCATTTTCTACTACAGCTGAGAAATAGCATCTGGAAGCGTTTAGCCAGTGGTTACATCTCTGAATGTTGAAAAACATGAAAAGGAATGAGGATGCTGCTCTATTTCTACTCCTTTAAGTGGACATTTTGACTTACTTTTGCTGTTACAGTTTACTTAAGATTGAAAATTCCGGAGACCACATACGGTAAACACAGACCGAAAATGCTATACAACTAACCAACTCAAATTACAAATGAGTTTTTAGGGAAGATAGTTTTGCTGTAAGAACTGTAGCTCACCAATGATCAACATGCCCTTTAATACCCTTCATGTCAAAACGACCCCAGACACACACACATGCATTCTCACAATACTCTATTTTCCCCCTGAGTCAAACCTAGTAACAATGTCCATTCAGGTGTGATCAGTCCAAATCCAATTGCATCGGAATTCAATGGGACATGCAGGCTGTATCCGAATGCATCCAATGAGTCAGAATAGATTTCTCCGCTGGCCTTCCCATGTGGACTAGTCCTTAATAGTTATAGTGGAAAACTGCTACACATAATAGCTAACCAATAAATCACACTCAGCTGCCTTTATACATGTTCCAGGGACATAGCAGCCAGGCTTGGCTAATTTCTGATGCCGGTCAGAGGGCCAGATGTAGTGGATGATCTGTACTGATCTTTGAAAGAAGGCAAACTAAATCTTCTATCAGTCAGAGCTAGCAATCTTTCTATTAAATGTGCAAATGTGCATGCTTTTTACATGACCATGTGGTCTTAAACGTAAGAGCAAATAAAGGGTACATTTCCATTTCATGGACTGGTCATCCCAGAAGACCTTAATATCATTGAATATGTTTGTGATTACTTGGATTGTGAGCAGAAAATGAAACACACTGTACCACTTTATATAATGTGTCTCTAATAACTGTGTAGTTACACATAAACACCACATGTAATAACTGTTTAACTGCTGGTGATTTATTGACTGTTGTAGCTGGATCACATTAGTACAGCTGATGCAGTAATGTTGGTACATGTGAATTTACTTTAGCTTTACTATTCTAATTCTGTAAACTGTAACAATGGCTACATCAGTAACTTACACAGTTTTTACATGAGCTGTTCAAATGTAAATACATAGTTATTGGAGACACATCATACCCCTTTTCCCACAAAGTAACAGCCCCCTGGGATCTTAATAAAACTTCTGTCACATGCTTTGGAAATAAGAACACGTAGCTCATTCGACACAACACTTATTATCATAACTATACAGTCCGGAAAAAAATCACTGGTTTCAGCATCTTATGAGAATTAGCCCAGGACTGAGGATCAAGCAGCTGGAACACAGGTTTTTACTTTTGCTTTTTTAGTTCTTCTTCATTCTCATTTTTGCCGTGTTCTATCAGTACTTATTTCTCTTTCATGTTTTACTCATTTCAACATGAGTCCTGTGATTGGATTAAAGAGACTCAGATGAGGTGGTGAGACAACTGTGAATGCAGACTATTCTCATAAGAAGCAGCACAATATCAGAACGACATGTTTTGTCCCAGGTTTAATTAAATTAAAACAATATATAAATAATAATAAAAATAAAGCTGTTTAACCAGCAGTGTAACCAGCTCAGGGAGTAAAGCATGTTTAGTTATGTAGTGCAACAATTTTGTGTTACCTCTATGTGCTACAATTAACTTTTAGGGTTGTATTTGCAGCGTACACCCCCCCCACACACACCCCCACACAGTAATACCCACCTGTTTGAATAGCTCTGGTGACAGCCCTATCTTGACATGCTGCATAGTAACAATCTAATTCTATAAACGAGTTGGATGTAAATGTGGCCAACAAACCTGTCAGGCACAGCAGGGTCACATTCATTTTGAACAGGGAAATTACAGCACGTGGCGTTAACAGCAGAGGCAGGTAATGAGCCCCCCCCACAAAAACCCACAGAGGAGAAAGAGATTTCAGCGTGTGAACTTTATCTCATTTAAACACAAAGCAAATTGTTCTCCAAATTCTAATTAAAGTCTGCAAATGTGCAACGTGTAAACAATTGATTTGCCACTCTGCTCTGCTTTCCTCACCATCAGATAATATCAGAAAAAAAAATCTATTGATTTGAGCACACACACACAAAGCAAAGAGAGAGGGGGAAAAGGCATTGTCTAGAAAATAAGGCTGCCTAAGTGTGTTGTTCTTTTTGGTAGAGAGATCAAACCTGCAGCTCCCCTGTTTCAGACTATACAACAGAGCAGCAAATGATTTCCACACTCAAAGTCAATATTATGGAGAGAACAGTTTTCTTTCCCCATCTGCTTTCACGGCTCTTCATCAGCTGCAGAGTTCTGCTTTATAGCAGAGAACTAACTGAGGACTGCTGGAAGTAATGATAGATACACACACACACACACACACACACACACACACAAACACACACACACACACACACACACACACACACACACACACACACACACACAAACACACATACTCATATGTTTTTATACAAAGCCAGGGCATGATGACATGCACAGAGAATAGTCCACAAACCAAACATTTCCAGCTAACAAATAGACTGCGCTGAAACAGAAGAACACTGCAGTGACACTGACCTGGTGGTGGTGTGTTAGTGTGTGTTGTAAATGTATGAGTGGATCAGTCACAGCAGTTGATGCTGGAGTTTTTTTTAAAACTGTGTCCTGTGTTTAGTTGATGGACTATTCTCAGTCCAGCAGTGACATGGAGGGGTTTAGAATCTCCAGCAGCAGTGACATCACCACACCCTGCTCTTCAATGGCCAGGACCCACAGAGGACCACCACAGGCCAGGTATGATTTGTTTGGTGGTCCTCTGAGGGTCCCGACCATTGAAGAGGAGGGTGATAGTGGGCAAACAGAGTGGCGAACCACAAAGTGCTCCTGTATGGACAGTGATGGTGATTTAAAATAACCATTTCGTTTTTGTTAAAATTCCTTTGCAAAGAGCTAAAATACCACTACGATGGTCCTGACATCGCAGGTTAACCCTGTTTTTCTCTGACTATCACTGACAAAGTCAGCTTATTTTCATCCAGAACAAAAAGCTCACATCAGTGTGCAAAAGTGTGCTCCAAACAGACCTGCCTGCATAATGTTCCATTTTGCTTTGTTTCATAACCATAACACAGAAATGCACAGGCAAATGAGTAATCTAAATGAATACTGTTCTATTGCCGGAGAATAACGAACAATACACATGATAACTGAGTATCATTTTCAAAGACTATTCACTGTATGCCATTAGTCAGATTATCAAGAGGTTTCGACTCGATATATCTGCATAATATAAAGCCTTCGATTGCACAGTGAGAGGCGGTGAGAAAGCTTCCCATGATGCATGCAAGGCCTTTACAGACGTGCTCACCATAATGGCACTGAAGGAGCTGCAAAATCAGCCTCTTTATATAAATCAGCCTGAAGTAGCATCCTACCCGCTGTCATATCACTTGTACATGTGAGGTGTGAGTGGATGTAGAGTGTGAGAGAGAGAGAAAGAGAAAGAGAGAGAGAGAGAGAAAGAGAGAGTGTGAGTCCTGGGACAATAGAGAAAGAAACAGAGTTATTACAAATTGTGTGTAAAGAAATATTTTTCTGCACACACACACACACACACACACACACACACACACACACACACACATATCTATATATATATTGAAATATGTTGTTTCCATCTGCTACAGTTACACAAAGAAACTTAAGATAATATAATAAAGACATATAAGCTCCTGTGATTAGGGGTGGCATCAAAACAAGCAAGATGTAGAGATTTCAGTCCGTTTTGCTTCTAGCATAAAAGTTTTTACAGTCATTTACAGCCTATTATGTGTCTCTCTCTCTCTCTCTCCCTCCTTCACTCACTCATTTACTCTTCCTCTCTCTCTGTGGGTAACACCCCCCAAACTGAAGCACCCTACAATGGGTAACACCCTACTGAACCCCCCCCACACACAAATGATCCTCAGTAATATACTGTAAGCAATAATGTCAATGTTAATAAGAAATGTATTATTGTAAACATGATCAACAGCTGTAGTTATTTTAGTTATTTGTTTTAGTTGTAATACTGTATAATAATTTGGCAACACTGTAATTCACACAGTCATGCTAATAAAGCTTTCTGAATTGAAATTAAGAGAGAGAGAGAGAGAGAGAGAGAGAGAGAGAGAGAGAGAGAGGGAGAGGGATTTCCCGTATGGTTCATCACTCACAGAATCACTTTTTTTCCCCTCAGTATAAATCTTGTTGACACATTCTGTACTGTTTGATTGCCTTGAGGTAGTTGTGTAAAGAATAAGGGGGGAACTGTGGAACTGTGGAATTATAATTGCCAACTCTGAACTTTTTTCTCCCGGCGTGTATCTCCTGTCCTCACTCCTGAGAGAACTTGGCAGTGCTGTTTATAAGTTACACATGTCTATTTAATGCTTTTCTAATTTAATATTTCAGCGTATTCTAATCATTACCTTGACGTACCTGCGTGTCTGAACATGACACACGTATGGGGAGGCAAATGCTTCCCAGTATGGAGCTAGTTTATCAAACATCATAAATTAGATGTCAATCGGCCAGCTACTAAATGTGCACTATTAATTTACACCATGCCTTGTAGGGTAGTGCTTTTTGGAATGTGACAGATCAATGCAGAGAGGGAGATGAATTTAAATAAGCATCTGCTGCAGGGCTGCCACTAACGATGGCAAAAATAATCAACTAATTTGTCTATTATATTTCCAATTAATCAATTTTCCTAAACGGTCCCCTATCACTGGTAACTGGCTCCAGTTACGGCTTCCAATTACAGCTTCCGATATTGAAGAAGTTGTTGAAACCTACACTTATTATTAGCCTGCAATATTTCTTTGTAAAGCTACCAGTCAACACAGTCAACAATCTAGTTTACACAATTTACGGTCATGTCCATCACAGACATGTTAGACATCCACATTCTGCTTCTTTAGCTGTGAACTGGAGATGTGAAGGTAATGTTGCTAACCAATGCTCACAGTCAAGAGTCAAATGCTTATAATTAATACATCATCAAAAGAGTCTTTGGGAATGATAAAAAGTGGGGACAGTATGACGCACTGTGGACTATAAATGAAGATAAAAATTACTGTGGAGCTAAATGTGGTGGTCAGCCATTTTAGACAAACAGGTGTTGCATCAAATTTGAAACCCCACCTGTGAGAATCAGACTCCCTATTACACGTGTCATATACACATAGATGTATTTTTGTCCCTTGGATGTGAATATCTGGCAACACAGCTTGAAAAATCAAAGTTAAACTTCCCCTAAACCTAAACCATAGCCAAACGGTAAACGGTGACATTGACATGGTGGTGTGTACATGTGTGTTGTGATTGTATGGGTGGATCAGACACAGCAGTGCTGCTGGAGTGGCTATATGTCTGATCAGCGTATGTTCCATGTGTACATCTCTATATTAACCTTTGTATTTCATAACTCTCATAAACAGCCAGACTGATTAACAAAGGCTGACTGACTAAATCTGAAGTTTAAATATGTATTATGTTGTATTTTGTGTATTGTTTTTTTCTCTAACTATTTTTTTGTACTTGCAGCTATAGTGTGGCCAGTTTATTATTTTGTCCTAAAACAACAGAAAGTTTGGTAAAATATGAGACATTACAAATTCACTACAAAATCCTTTAAGTTATATAAATATGGTATTACTACATAATTTCAGTAGAGCTCGTTTGAAGTTTCTATTTATTATTATTCTATTATTAATTAGGGGCTGCATGGTGGCGCAGCAGGTAGTGTCGCAGTCACACAGCTCCAGGGACTTGGAGGTTGTGGGTTCGATTCCTGCTCCGGGTGACTGTCTATGAGGAGTTGGTGTGTTCTCCCCGTGTCCACGTGGGTTTCCTCCGGGTGCTCCAGTTTCCTACCACAGTCCAAAAACACACGTTACAGGTGGATTGGCGACTCAAAAGTGTCCTTAGGTGTGAATGTGTGTGTGTTGCCCTGTGGAGGACTGGCGCCCCCTCCAGGGTGTGTTCCTGCCTTGCGCCCACCGCGACCCTGAATTGGATAAGCGGTTACAGATAATGAATGAAGGAATGAATATTATTAATTACGTGATGTGCTACCATATTAGCTACATACTGGAAAATAGTAGTCACATTTGTCTTGTTGCAAATGTATGATCTTAGAGGGTAACCAACTCTCTCTCTCTCCCTCTCTCTCTCTCCCCTAAATAAGTCATGTGTTGATCACAAAAACATTGCCATCGATAATCTTTTTGCTGCAGTAACAGGAATGACGCAGACTCTTTGCTGCAGCTCAAGACCGTTCTGGTTTAAAGTGCCTTCTCATTGATTTCTTGTCGTCTCCTGGGTTTGAAGACCTGGCTTGGAATCCAAAAACACAAGCACTTGTGCACCGTCCAGAAGCCCTGTCTGTCCAGAACCCATTGCCTCCTCTAAAGATGCCAGAGACGTAATAGCCCTGAGATTTGCTGAAAGGAAAGGCCCGCAGGAGATGATTCCGGAAACTCATAACAGTCGCAAATTTACAGCGACCTGGCTTTGCTAAGTGCCTGTGGACCACTCCCAGCCATGTCTAATCGATGAACAGCTATTTGTTAGAGGAGTCCACATAGCGAGGGAGTAGAGCATCTGCAGACGTACACAGACTCACCCGGGTGAGATCTCAGGGCCCTAACTCTCCTCCTTCAGTTATTTGGACAACTGTCCTTCTTTGCTGCAGTAACACACTCTACTCATCTGGAAAGGATCTTAGTAGATGTTGGAATATTTCTGTGAGTATTTGATAGCATTTGGCCTTGGGAGCTTTAGTGAAAAGAGGTACTAGGTTTGGATTATTGATTCTGGATCGCATACGTCACACCGACTCATCTCATAGGTGTGGGATGGTGCCGTCTCACTCCAGAGAATGCAGTTTCACTGTTTCACAGTCTAATGACTAAGGGGCATAAGAGTGGCCCTCTAAAGGGAATTCCTTAGAAAATTTCTGAATAATTCAATCGTTAAGCGATGAGACCGTCATTCAGAGTGGTTTCATGTGAAATGCTCTGTTCGAGAGGACAATGGTGGCGGTAGGGACCAGACGTCTGAAGAGCTGAATACCTCTCAAATCTCCCTCACAGAAAAGGCAGACCTTTTACAATGATATAGGCCTCCAATCGGTTTGTTCAATCAATAGTGAAATGAAATGTGGAGGGTAACGTGCCTGAGGTTGTGAATCAGAGGCATAAGGATGTCATATTTGGGGCACGGTGGTGCAGCAGGTAGGGTCCCAGTCACACAGCTCCAGGGACCTGGAGGTTGTGGGTTCGAGTCGCGCTCTGGCTGTCTGACTGTCTGTGAGGAGTTTGGTGTGTTCTCCCCTTGTCCATATAGGTCCAAAAACACACGTTGGTAGGTGGATTGGTGACTCAAAAGTGCCTGTAGGTGTGAGCGAATGTGTGATTGTGTGTCACCCTGTGATAGACTGGTACCCCCACCAGGGTGTGTTCCCACCTTGCGCCCAGTGTTTCCAGGACCCACAGTGACACTGAACTGGATAAGTGCTAACAGAAAATGAATGAATGAAAGGATGCTTTTCGTATAAAAGGACATGTAGACAGAAGCTTACGCTAATTTACAGAATCAATTTCTGCAAACTGGACACTGGAGCATGTTATATTTTTATTTATCACTGTGGATGAAGCTGTGAAATGGTCCAGTCCAGCTACACAAGTGTGTAACCTGCCCTTCTTAAAGACTCTGGTTTGTTCCAGGTACAAAACAATAACAACAACAACAACAACAATGAATACACAAGAGAATAAGTGATTAAAAATTGAATATTACAAGTGGAAGAAGGAAGGAGAAAACAAGGAAATAGCCATAAATGACATCTTTTATTGGACACGCAAATGGTTCTCTGGGTGGTTAATGCCCTTCCCAGTCCACTCATAGAAAGGCCCCTGTTGTGAAACTAAACGATTTATATTACCCCAGTCAGGATTACACCTAAAACCCCAGACATAGTAAATAAAGGGGCTATATTTGCACAGGTGCCATTGAGACGTCAGGTTCACACCACTATGACTTCTAAAATGCATCATTTCGTCTCAACCCACCCTGAAGGACTTGGCTTACATCTCAGCCACTGAGTCATGTAGAAACTTTGGGTGGGGAAAAATAATCAACATAGTGGAATTCCTGTTTAACAAACGTGCCCAAAAACTCCCGAAGATGCCCAACAACATTAAACATCAATGAGCATTAACGGAGCCCGCATTCGGTCCGCACTCAGATGTGAACATTTTCTATAAGGTGCCCCTAGCTCGCTCAGTCGTGCAGAACCTTCCCACTCGAGCCTCTAAACCCAGCGGATTCAACAGCTACTCTAAGCATGCACGATTCAGGAGCCACGGCTTGGGTAGAAGAGCCATTTTCAATTCAAATTAGTCTTGCTGGCTGAATTTCAACAGAGTGTTCATCCACTAACTGGCGAGATGAACGGCCTCATCTGAAGTAGCAGACCAGTGAATTCCCAGGAGTGGAAAGAGAGAGGGAGAGAGAGAGGATGCATGAAAGAGTGTCAGAGAGAGAGAGAGAGAGGGAGATAAAGCAAAGGAACAGAGCGGGATAGGGAGAATAGCAGGAGAGAAAGGCACACTGCATCTCCTTATCTTCAGAGAAACAGATAAGGGCTCATTTCCCCCTGCTGAAAGAAATGGAAGGGACTTGTCGGGGCTCTCTGCAGCAGGATGACGCCGCCATTAGCATCCCATAACGCCTCGCTGTATTCCGCACTGATCTCCCTTTGTGTGCCCCGCTATCGCCCCACTCTTAACACTTCTACATTTCATGCAAGGGCTTGTTCCTTGTAATCAGCCTCGCTGGCCGGGACGCCGGGGTCCAGCTTCGCCCCCTAGGCTGTCCTCATTGATGCAGGGAGCTGCTTAAGCTTGAGCAGACTCTCAGGTAGCTGCAGCTTCAGATACTACACCAACTGAGACACACAGAGAGCCACAGGAGATGCCACAGGAGATTTAAACCCAGATATCAGAACAATATACTGACCACCAAATCATAAAATGCTGAAAAACTACTAAGACTGAGCATAGTATACCTTCAGATTTGTTTGTAGACTGGAGCATATAAAACATGAGAAGAAAAAAAAAATATCCTATGTCTATTTGATCAGCTCCACTAACCATACAGGAGCACTTTGTAGTTCTACAATCTCAGACTGTAGTCCATCTGCTGCTCTGCATACTTCCTTAGCTCCCTTTCACCTTGTTCTTCAATGGCCAGTGCCACAGGGAAAGCACACCGCAGATATTTCTTGGATGACGGATCATTATCAGTGCTGCACCGACACTGACGTGGTGATTTTGTGTTGTGCTGGTAAGAATGGATCAGACACAGCAGTACCGCTCGAGTTTTTAGAGCCCTCGGTGTCACTGCTAGACTGAGAATAGTCCACCAACCAAAAATATCCAGGCACCAGCGTGCAGTGTCCACTGATAAAGGAACAGAGGACGACCAACACAAACAGTGCAGCAACAGATGAGTTACTGTGGACCAATGAAGTGGTTGTTTCTAACAGAATGAACAGGGAGTGTATATAGTGTTCAAAAAAACGGCAGCAGCACAACACCACCACATCATATATATATATATATATATATATAGTGAGAAGGGATGATAATAAAGTTGACTCGGACAGTCCTGTTATATCCAAGCAACACAATCAAACAATACCACGCCGCTACTTCACCACAGAATGGTCCGCCAAACCAAACAATATCCGGCCGACAGGGGTCCTGCGGTCTGAAACACAGCAGTGATGAATGGGGTGGAGGAAGGCTGACAAATTGTGCATGACAACAGGTCAAACTCCAGCCACATCCCAGAGAAATAACAACGGGCTTGAGGGGGACGTCTCGGAGCCCACCGGGGTATCGATTAGCTTGCGACAGCCACAGCACCACCCTGCACGGTCACATGAATGTTAACACCATGGCCTGCAGGACAGCACAGGGTCCACACCGCAGTGAGAGAGAGAGAGAGAGAGAGAGGGAGGAAAAGAACACATCCTGGCAGGCTTATACATCACCCTAGCCCCACTCTCACAGCCACTAATTCCATGCTGGATCAGCCATTAGCGCCCGTGCCCACTTTGATCTGTCGCAGCTCCACTCGAATGATAGAACGCATCCTGCAGGAAGAGTTTTCTGGCCCTCGCTTGTTGTGCAACAACTTACTTTTCCTCATTCTGCATCGTCTCCAGTCCTCTCATGTGCGATGCCCAGCTAGGTAGCAGTGTAGAGATATTCCAGCAATGGGGTACATGCTCTCAATACAGTGAAACCCAGCTGGGCCTCATGTGTATGGAAGCATATCAGTATCAAAATTAAAATGAAAATGGAATACGGAAAATGGCAATGTAATCCTAAGCTTGAATTTAAATTTCCCACTTATACATGCAAGTTGGAGCTCAAGATTGGCCGACTGAGGGGGAAGGCTGTGAAAATGAAAACGTAATGGGCTGGGTTTGCATTTCCACAAGCATTTTGCTGCAGACTGAGCGCAGTGGGGGTGATGATGTTATTGCAAAGCGGAGAGGCGCTGTTTTCCTTTGAACAATTACATTTTTTTATCTTTCTAACATAGTGGTGAGTTTTAGAATGTCATTTCAAACACACTGAGTACAAATCAACCCGGTTCTCATTACCTACACATATCTAAACTAAACACTGGCGAAATTAAATACTGAAATGTGTTTTCTTGCAGTCGCGCATTGTGCTGCATACGCCTTTATTAAATCTTGACAGAGGCTCCACAAACTGATCCCCATCAAATTGATCACAGTCTTTATAGAGTAATTAACTCCTTAAAGTCTATAAATAAAATAAAGTAATTCCTTAAAAGAATGCATTCTGACATTTGTGGGTGATCAATTTGCTTTGATAGATGAGGATGTATAAGATGTGGTTCCCTAGAAGAGACCCACCCTAAAGAATCTAATCAAGTTTGAACACATTGTCTCATTAGTCATTCACTGTAAAGAACTGTGTACCAGCCCCTACCTCTGCACAACCCAAGTTATGGTCTCAAACACATTAAGGTGGCGAGCAGTTCTACAAATTATCTCTAGACGAGACCACAGCTGTTCACTGAAAACCATTCCGGGTGACGACCTCATGAAGCTGACTGAGAGAACGTCGAGAGTAAGCAAAGCTGTCATCAAAGCAAAAAGCAAAGCTACTTTGAAGAATCTAAAGTATAAAACATATCCTGGTTTGTTTAACACTTTTTGTTTACTACATAATTCCATGTGTTCCTTCATAGATTTAATGTCCTCCATATTCATTTACAATGTAGAAAGTAATAAAAAACAAAGTACAGTGGAACCTCTACTAACGAATGCCTATACTAACAAACTTTCCGAGATACGAACCGGGCATCTGAATATTTTTTTTGCCTCCACCAACGAACCATGACTCTACAAACGAACCCGAGCCTCGGCCGAGACGGCGGCTGGAAATGGCCAATGACCCCAATAGGCGAGTCTCCCAGCGCCCAGACTTGAGTGAGCTTTTAAGATTAGCAAATTGTATCTTTAGCAATTTAGCATTAGTGTAAATAGCAGACATCAAAATTTGTGCTAAGTTAAGCCATATCTACGCTTCATCTCCCCACATTTACCCACCTACTCTCTGTTATTCCACCCACCCCCACCTCCCGTTATACAGCCAGTGCCTGTGTTACTCTTCCAGCCAGTCGTCACGTCTTCAAGGTAGCGATATGTAACCACTTAAAACTTTATTATTTCTTTTTTATTACTGTTACCACTGTATTTCTTTTGTATTTTTAGTAACGCTACATGTATTTTTTTTACTAATTTTGTAAACTTTGTAAATTTTGTTTACTAGTTTTGTAAACATATATCAGTGCAAAAAGGGTGACTTTCGGGGTGGGCTGGAACGCATTAATTGCATTTCCATTATTTTAAATGGGGAAAATTGAGGTTCCACTGTATAACCATTGAATGAGATGGTGTCCAAACGTTTGACTGGCACTGTATGTTCACAATATGTAGAAAATGGCCCAAAACAAAGGAAATCCCTCCCTCAGTGGGCATGTCCAAACATTTTTAAATAAATAAATAAATATGTACATTTAAGCCATTAAGTCAGTGATGGCTGAAAACTACATTTGTGCATACGTGTGTGCATACAAAACATTAAACATTTAAAAGCACAATTTATATAACTTTCTCTCTCTCATGTGTGTGTGTGTGTGTGTGTGTGTCTCCTGTGTCATTCTATGACCCTTTCCCTCTACATTTTAAGGAATTAATTACCATATATAGAGACTGTGATCATTTTGAGCTTATGGGTCGTTTATGTGGAGCGTCTGTCGAGTATTTACACAGATTTAATAGATGTGTAACATACTGTATGTACACAGGGCATTGCGTGTACATACAT
Organism: Hoplias malabaricus; assembly: GCF_029633855.1. Taxonomy (NCBI): domain Eukaryota; kingdom Metazoa; phylum Chordata; class Actinopteri; order Characiformes; family Erythrinidae; genus Hoplias; species Hoplias malabaricus. Next base: position 26,582,973 of record NC_089813.1, on the reverse strand, counting down.
ATGCATGGACTTGTTGAGTTTTGGATAATAATAGTTATGCATAGGTAATGAGACTGGGTTAGTGAAAATGCACATTTGGAGAATAACATGTTGACACAGTTGTTGCTTGATCACATTTAATTATTCAAATTGGAAAATGCATTTTTATTAGAAATAAATAATAAATATACTCATAGAGCACAAATAAAGATACTCACCAAGCACTCAAATCTGTGTAAATGATATATCAACAGAAGTCTGCCAAATTGCAAATGTAAATGGAATTATTATATTTGAATTTATTATTTGACCTCAAACTTGCATGTGTGAGTGGGAAATTTAAATTCAAACTTAGAACGATATTGCCATTTAGCATACTGCTCTTTCATTTTAATTTTGCTACTGATACACTTTCATAAATGTGTGGGGTGCTGGGTCATCTAAAATTTGCAATTAGTCTGTGAAAGCATGCCTCAGAAGAGCGAGCTCATTAGAGATTGTGCCAAAGTTGAGCTATAATCCATTGCCATCCACTGAGCTTGGGCTGGGTATCTACTTTAGCTCATGATGTTAACCAATATGGTACCTGAACATGCAAAATCAATGCCTATGCTTACATAAAGCAGGTCCCTAGGCATGTCAGTAGGAGAGGGTGGAGGGGGGGGGGGTCCAGTTTGAGAACACACTGCAGGGAGGGCTTCTGGCAATGTCAATAGTCTGCCGCTGGAGACACTCAGTAAACATAGCCATTAAAGACTGTGGGACTGTGACTCCATCCATCGTAGATACGCTGACGGTGCAGAACAAAACAAAAAAAAATAAAAAAAAATAAAAAAAACCTAGCCCACCTAGGCCGACAGTTGCGGCCCGCGGTATGACCAGGTCCTTAATTGCCATAGAAACACAGCCAGCTACTTCATTACATTCCTCTTCGATCCAGGTCCCCCTCCAGCATCTGGCTATGAATATTTCAAGAAGCCCTGAGTGTGGCGGCTGACACAAGGCTGTGTGTTCAAATATACATGAAAGCTTTTCACTTTGCGGCAACCGTACAATTAAGCCCACTGTCACACAGGTGGAAAACATCAGCATGTAAAAGAGCACACTTCAACATAAAGGCCTACACGGAATAAGCCTTGGCTTCTAGATCATGCTGAAGTGGGAAAGGTGGGCTACACCGAGCTAGGAAGGTCCTGCTCCAATTTGTCCAACACATGGCAGCTGGTTAAGGGGCTTCGGCTGACACTGTGCGTTATCCAGCAGCAGTCAGCGCAGGCCTCTGCCTCGGCATAGCTTCGGCTGACATCTGGAGCTCCCTTAGGATAAAGCCAGCTACAGTGACAGTAGGTTCAAGCATGAGGAAAAATCACTCTGCATTCCGTATGCAAAACAGAGATGAGGTAATACACACATAAAAAACAGAAATCTCCAAACTTTACCTAGAGTGTTGTGCAAAAGTCAGAGACCACCCTACTTTAGCTTAAAGGCAACGTTGACAATTCTGGAGAACTACTGTTCTCATAGTAAAACCAACTCCCCTTGTTTGTCTTCATTCAGAAGCTCAGCATATTTTACTAAGTTTGGGTAAGAAACTGACCGTAGCTTGAACATGTCTGTAAATGTTTATTCACTGTATTATTTAGCACAGAAACTCATTTGTAACTCCAGCTGTTCAGTTTTGTAGCATTTTTGGTCAGTGTTTACTTTCATGCAGTTAGTTCATGCAGCCTTCTGAATGGTCAGTTCCACCTTAATTAATCTGTAACAGCAAAAATTAGTCAACATTATTCTAATATGGAGCAGAAATAATACAACATCCTAATCTCTTTTCATGCTTCTCAAACTTCAGAGGTCTTTCCACTGTCCAAACACCTCCAGATGTCATTTCTTAGCCATGGCTCAGGTAGCAACACACAGAGAGAAACCTGTGCTCATTTGCTTGTTGTCTTTTATTGTTGTCTATTTCTTTCCTCTGTAACAGCTTTGGACAAACTACACACCCATAGCATTCAGACCAGGATTTTTTAGATTCAACTTTAAACACAGCTTTAGAATGGAAAACACAGTGTACTGCTGTTACTAAAGGCACCGGTTCCAAATGGTGACCTCAGTTTGATCCTCCATATCAGAGCTCAGCCTGCAGTTTCACACTGGACATGACACGGTGCCCTATTAAAAGTCTGGACATTGTAACTGGTCAGCTGTGTCAGTCTCCACAGCCAATCTTAATGACCTTAGCGGATGTGTCTACATGCCTGTCATCTCAGAAAGGAATCATGTAGAGTAAGGGAAGTATCAGACAGCATGTCACTTACCAGGCTTGTAAGGCACTGTTTCTCATTCTTGCTGTTTTCAGTCATGGAAACTCATCAGCATCAGCAAAGGTACCGCACAGGCACATGGATTGTTCTAGCAAATCTTAGTTTACTCATCACTTACGTTTGGATACACTACACGACTTCTAGAAGTCATAGCAAATTATAAATAGACTTGGTATCTTACACTACAATTCATGACCCCAAACTCCCGAACCAAACGTGCACCTCACATTCTCTAGGAGACAGAGATAATCATGGACATACAACATCTCACTGTGGTTATTGTTTGCACTGCTATTTGTTTTCAAAATAAATAAATAAAAGTCCTTCAGTCGTGGATGGGACGACATGGTCTCTACATACTGCAAAGATAGAGATAAGAGAATCACACCCTTGAGGGTACATTCCACCTTAAATGGTTCAGAAGTATCAGATATGCAGCAGTAACAAACTCCACAAATATAATTGCTGTGTCAGTTAAGGTGGATTTATTCTAAATGAAGGCTGCAATGGTTTGTTATTTGGCCCATTGTGTTGTTTCTCTTACTGGTAATAATGGTTATGTAGGGGACATGTGCCTGTAATGACTAATAGTTGTCCATGCTGTGACCATTTAATCCGTCCTCCACTGTAGAGCATCACTGCACGTGTGGATACATTGCAGGTTTTCTGTATCTACTGCCTGTGTTTACTTTCTGTTCTCTGTTTTCATTGGCTGTTGATGAGACTCATTCAGACTGAAGTTGGTGACAAGTTTTCATTACCTAATCACATCCAAAGTCGGGTCAAAAACATCAAACATATTTGATATGCTGCAAATGGTCTGAAGGGCTATCTGGAGGGAACAATTTAGAGTCTGAGCCCTTTGCACCCTACAGGACATTCCCTCCAATGGACAGCTCTGACTGCATTAGGCTGTGCAGACTAGAGTCAACTAGCACAGACTCAGCCCGACTGGAAAATAAGAGTAAAACTTGGTTAAAGTTTGTGTAGGGTAACCCAGGCTTTAGGGGACTGGGTTCTACTGTGTTTGACCAGCCATTAAAGATATTGTATATATATATATATATATATATATAAAGGGTTGGACGATTTATGCTTAGAATAGACTGTTATATAAACTGCCTGACCAATGAAAATCGCACACTGTAATGTTCTACATTCAATGTCCATTTTCTAAGCTGCAATTTCCAGAAGCATACTTTGATTAGACCTTTTTCACCCTGTTGTTCAATGGTCAGTACCCCCACAGAACCAGCACAAAGGAAGCACTGTGGTGACTGTGCTGATATATGAGTTGATCAGAAACAGAAGGGCTGCTGGATTATTTATTTATTTATTTATTTATTTATTTATTTTTGCTGTATAATGACGTCTCTCATAGACAGTCCTGTTTAATCCCTCTTATTGGCAACCTAATGGTATGTCCTTGCTTATTATATGTCTTCTATTGAGATCCTGCATTGTTAAAATTTAAGGCCAATCTAAAAACACTTTCTTGTTTATGTCCTGTATATATAATGGTGCATAGCTTTCAAACCACAGCAGTTGAAAAGGTTCCTGTAAAACATCTCAGACCAAAATTAAATGGAAACTGATTGTCAAGGCAGCAAACACTAATGACTGACACATAATAAACTTCAGTGGTCCTAAAACATGCAGTGGATAATATTTTATGTCTCTGTTGTGTTTGGGTGGTAGTTTCTCAAATGTTTCAAAATTCCTGAAGGGACAAAAAATGGCATAAGCCAGACTCAATATGCTAAAATGTCATAAATGCAGAAAACCATTTACACATCTCCATCAATAAATAAATAAATAAATAAATAAATACATATATAAATAAAAAATATAAGAATAATAATAATGATTAAAAAACACTATAGTATTTTCTTTACATACATTTAGGAGAAGTGTTAAAAAATGGGGAATTATTTTACTACTTTTGATATTTTACTATTTTATTTTACAACAGAGAGGTAAAATAAATTTTTCTTGCCACCGGTCCCCCATACTGTAAAAAATGATATTAAATATGACTGCCATATTGCCATTACACAAATCTTTACTCAACGTGACCAACGTATTTGCACTAAAATGAACTCTCTTTTCCCAGGAAGTGGAAAGTGTGCTGGGGTCAGAACCTCATAATCCCCCTTCCCATAATTTCAAAATTCGGGTTGGTTCACTGAATATATGAACCACTGACAAGCAGACAGAGCTCTTGCTAAAATAAAACTCCTACAATTATTTAGCATTTAAAGAGATGTGTATGTGTTTCTCCAAGCATCATCCTATTGTGCTTCCATGAGAGAAAACACTGACTATTAAACACTGACATGCATTCACAGTGCATCTGATATTGGGTTTAACAGAGGTAATGTTCCATGCTGCCAGCTGTGATTCACATTTATTGACACTTTGGATGTTCAACAATGTTGCAAGTGAATTCCCAGCTGGCAAAAATGTAGCACAACAATTACAAAGCGATAAAGAGTAAGTAATTTCAAATCTGTCTGAAGCAGAATCTGATTCAGTTCATTCCTATTAAGCCAAAAGCCTTTTAAAATTAAACATTCATTTCAGTGAATGAATAAGACTCCAATTATGAGTTTGACCAGGGTCCTAGAAAGTCAATTTCTTTTAGCATTCCATGTGTCAGTTCAATATTCTCTGAGCATAGAGTCAGCTACTGTACATCCCTGAAAGCAACTGAGCAGATGGAAAATAAACTATAGTCTATAATAACAATTAAAAATCATTAATCTATGGGCTCTGGGCAACAGCCACAATAACAACGAAATACTCAGTTTTCATTATTATTATTATTATTTTTATTTTACAAAAAAAAAAAAAAAAAACTAAACCATTAAAAACAAACACCAAGTATAAAATGAGGACACGCATTCAGTTTATGACATGCCTTGTGGTATTTTGACCAAGCCATGTCCTAGATATTTAATTAAGTGTCACAGTGAACCGAACCCTGTTGTGCACTGGGCTGAGGAGCCACAGACTGGACATCTGTCCATAAGCAAAATCACTTAGAGTGGGTCTACTAGTCTCACAACTGGACCTTGGAGGAATTATAGATGGTTGCCTGCTCTTGTCTATGTTCAAATGAGCAACCTCATTATCAGTTTATAGCATTTTAATATAAAATTGCTTATTCTGGTATTGTTTCTGCAGTTCAAGGTCATTCCTTTGTGTGTTTATGTCCATTCCCTTAGATGATTAGTTTGTTAATGGCCAAGGCCCACTGTGAAGCTAGCCAGCAATTATTAGAAATCTATAAACCTGTGAGCGTGCAGCGTAAACGAGAACAAAACACAAAACAATTTCACAAACAAATTCCGTCTTAATAGAAAACCTGACTCTGACAGCGTTCATTCTGAGTGTAGAGTTTTAATGTGAGATACATGGCCAAATTAATTGTAGAGCAGAGCAGAAAGCAAATGAGTTTGTCCACAATTTAAACTGAAATTGAACTGGACATGCCAGTTAATGGTTTTTACAAATACATTAAGTAGCTGCTCTGTGTGTGTGTGTCTGTGTGTGCGTGTATGTGTGTGTTTGAGAGTGTTTATGTATGCTGGAGGCAGGTGTGTGTCTATGTGTCTATTAGCAAAAATGGCTGCAGCTAATCCATTGACGCTGTGCATAAAGACATATGCTAATATTTCTGTAACCCCAGTCAAATGACAAGTTGCTTTGGTTTTCTGTGAAGATGATAAAACATTTACCACAGACAACAAGCTTAAATGTACCATTAAGTCATTCATCTTCTGTAAGCACTACGTTTGGATTAAGGATTAGACTCACTGGGCAAAAGCACACCCTGGACAAGGCACCAGTCCATCACATGGCATGACAATGAATGATTTTCCAGTCAGTTCCTAATTGTGTTGGTTATATGGTGTATCAGGCCTTCTGTTCAGCTCCTGAAGTCCTAACCAATGAGAGAGCTCAATGGGCTATATTAAGGCAGATGGCACAGATGACCATGTTAGCTGTTGTCTCAAGAACTTAATCTTTTATTTTCTGACCAAAACCTAAAAATGACGAGTACTACTACTTTCCACCCTCTTCCAAAAGATACATAAAAGCTCTACTCTCCCTATTACAGGTCAGTGAGGCATCGCAATTATTTTCAAGCTGCAATTTTTAGATAAAAATATTATGCAGGGTTCATTTATCTCTACCTTAAATGTCATTTTCCCGTGCATCCTTTTGGGAGCTGTGCTTCTTGCCCCATGTGTGCAGAAGTGGCACAACAAAGTCTGTGGATCAGACTGAGGGAGGGCCATAGCGAAAGGCTCTAGTCATTCAGCCGAGACGCTGACAGAGAGTAGAATCACTCAACTCTGCTACAATATGCCCCCTAGCTAGATAGGGAGGAACAAGAGTGAGCAAGACAAGGAGCAGAGCGAGAAAGTACAGATGTGTCTCTACTTCATATCCAAAGCAGTGCTGAAGCTGGAGCTTTTCACTCATCATCATGTGACAGGATAGCATGGGGGACAAGTGTGTTTTCAGCCAACAGAGGGAGCATCCAGAGATGAGCTGATCCAGTCTGAAAGAGCAGCACAGGAGGTACTGGAATGGGAACTATGCTGATGTTTTTTTAAATTTTGGGAAGAGGAAGGGTGTAGGAAACATCTTCATGTTTCAACATACAGAGTTTTCACAGCTGTGGCGATAGTAACTATTCATTAGTTTTCATTCACTCATTGTCTGTAACTGCTTACACAGTTCAGTGTGTCTAGAGCCTACTCAGAATCAGAGGGCGCAAGGTGGGAACACACCCTGGAGTACACTCACACCTATGTACACATTTGCCAATCCACCTACTGACATGTTTTGGAAACCCACACAGACACGAGGGGAACACACAAAACCCCTCACCGAGTCATCCAGAGTGGGGCTTGTACCCACAACCCCAGGACCCTGGAGCTGTTGTGCCACAGTGTCACCGAGTGATAGTAATCAGACATCTGGAATGTTTTGTACTTTTGAAAGACACTAGAACATTTTCGCCTCAAAAACTACCAGTGTGCAGCATTTACTTGGTTAAATTTAGGGATCCTTGTTTTGGTAAATAGTGTAGTGTAGTGGGTAATCCCAATGATTTTAATGCAACAGACCACAGTGGGTAAGCACACCATGTTGCACCAATAAGAGTCAATGGGCAAGACACATTTACTCATCGTCAAAAAATAGTTTCACCCAGAAGGAATCAACCGACAGGAATGAAACTTGGTGGGTAGGTTTAGCATTGTGTACCAGAATATAAAACATCATTCTGCTGTGTTTTTTTCATTCTGTCTCGTGCTGTTGTGTTGGTAGCATCCTTTGCGAGTGAAGTATGCCTCAGAGAAGAGTTCAAAAACTATTCAAGCAGTTGGAAGAGTTTGAGAGGGTTTGCATTGTAGGGCTCCAGGAGGCAGGATATTCTTATTGATGTGTTGTGTGCCATGCTGGTCATGTTGGGCCATTAGACAGAAGAAGACAAGCAACAGTGACATGAAAGATCAAGGAGACCTCCACAAACTATAGAAGGGAAGAACTGATGGATTTTCTGACACACGACCCCATACAGAGGCTTGTCCCTGTTACACCACTGCTGACAATGGTGAGAATACTACATGGAGTGAGCTATGTCTATAGTGTTGTTGATTCTCAATAAGGTGCTCTTTACAACACATGCAAAATACTATTATTATTAGTAGTAGTAGTATTATAATCATAGTTCTTTGAACGTTTTTGAGCATTTATTTGGCCCCTGAAGAAAAATGGTGGCCCCATTACCAACTCATACACAACAAATTCTAGAATCACCACCGCCCGAGTCAGTTCTGATCCTTTGTTAAGGTTATTTATTTTTCTGTAGTGTATTTACACCACTGCTACCTCGTGGGTAACAGCTCAGCAGCAATGCGAGTTTTCAGTGGTTAGATCCTCTCCACAATGGCCAGAGTTTTTGCCAGGCCTGCCATTTCATCTACTTTCCTCTGTTAACTTTTTTTCTAGGTTAAGCCTAGTGCATCATTTTCTCAAAGATGGAAGGGCTCTAGCACACAGAAAGCTCTGAGTCTACTCTGATTTATTTATTTATTTATTTATTTAACTGAACATGCACATGCCGTGACTCTTCTATTGGAAGATTTAAACCAGAAAAAATTAAAGACCGTCAGTCAATTTCAAAACAGCTTGCAGCATGGCCACCTGTGGGCCTGTGGAAAGAGGACAGGAACTAACACGGAATGAATCAGTTCTTGTAAAAGCTACAATGTCAAAGAGCTAATGTGCAGCTGTTATAATAAAAAAAGTCAAAATATTAATATATCAAAGTTCCACATATAGTACGAGTATGAGTCATTTTGTGATGATTGCAAAATTTGTCATTGACAGTCCAGCATTACGTATATGGCCAGTTATCTGAGGACAACTGTTAATCCAACATTTCTTCTCAAATCAACAATAACTTTACAGGGTTTTAACCCCTTGCGTCTGACATGCACACACACACACACACACACACACACACACATACAACACTTGGACTTACATGACATTCTGGAATAATGAGGAATGTGAAGACTGGATAACATTCAGCCAGAAAGACATCATTGATAGGTTGATTCCAAAATGATAATTAAAACAGTAATTAATCACAAACTCAGGTCTTATTTACTTCATATGAGTTACTTCTTACAGTGAAGAGTGAGGCAGTATCTACAAAAATCCAAAGGACAGCTCAGCAGATCAGTAATGACTGGGGTCAGGACTGAGAGGGAAAAATAAAACAATCTAACAGCTTAGCAAAAGAAAAAAAAGGGGGGGGGGGTCGCAAGAGGGAAAAGAGGGGAGAATGACAAAGAATGAAAGAAGAAAACAGATCAAGGAGAGAAGAGATACAGATAAAGAGTGAAAGGCAGATGAAGACAGAGAAAGAGAGATAAGACAGAAAATATGGGCAAGATAGAGAGCTACAGAGCTACAGAGAGAAGAAGTAAAGGGAACAAGGAAAGGGACAGAAACAAGCAATGAGAGTGAGAGAGAGAGAGAGAGAGAGAGAGAGAGAGAGAGAGAGAGAGAGAGAGAGGAGATTTTGAGATGCTGATGTTAAACTGTACTTTATTTATGCCATCAGTTCAGCTTACAGCAGTTTGTATAAATTCACATTAAAACACTGCTACATTTAGACTCTCAGGCAATGTAGACAACTAAATAAACAAATAAATAAAAAAATCATAATAATTAAGTAAGAATTAAGATATCACCAGCAATATTGCCCAATGACTCGCCACAACCTCATACACTCTAAACCATCCAGAGAGAGAGAGTTAGACATTCCACTTCATCACCTGGTCAACCCCCACAGCAAATCTGCCTCAGACACACAGAGCAAATCTTCATCACCAGCTGAGAGCAATCATCAAAAGAACCAAGCACATCCCCTGTCAGAGTAGAGTGTGAGTATTTTAGACCGGCTGGTCATGTAGAGGACTTTACCATGATGTGGTGTGTGTGTGTGTGAGAGAGAGAGAGAGAGAGAGAGAGAGAGAGAGAGAGAGAGAGAGAGGGAAGAGAGAAGAGATACAGATAGAGAGGGTAAAGCTAATATAAAGAGAAAGAGAGCGGCACAAGATTGAAAGAAACAGAGATACTGAGAAAGATAGAAGACCATAAGAAAAGAAGCGAGAGAGAGAGAGAGAGAGAGAGAGAGAGAGAGAGAGAGAGAGAATGAGAGTGATTCAGAGTAACAGAGAGAGACGCAGAATGTGATACGGAGAACGAGAGAGAGCCACAGGGTAATACAGTGAGGTCTTGCCCTGTGCCTTTTTCTCTTTATCCATTTTGTAAGGCCAAACGCAGAGTGCACAAGGGACAGGCTTAATGCAGTCAGAAGAGCGTGTCCTCGCCACATAAAACATGTACGGCTGCATGGCACAGGGAACAGAGGGGGAAAGGAAAAAGCAGGCGGGAGAATGGCGGGCTGGAGATAATGATGCCCCCGCTGCTGAATATTTCACAGTCTTCTTAAGTGCGCTTTCATGGTGGAATGTTATGGTGTTAGCTGTGTGACACCGAAACCACCCCCCCGGTCCAAGCCTCAGAGGACAGTCTATAATGTCTGGGAGGAGCTTGGACCCTCTGTCTGAAGCGTGCGTTAATTAACCTCCGATTTCTGCACACACTTGTGTTCTGTAAAACGGAGACAACTCGTCTTATGTTTTCTTTCCGCTTCCCTCTGCATAAATAATGCATTAAACGACACGGGGAGTATTAGGACGTTTAATTAAAGAGCCGGGGTGGGACAGTAGCACTGGGCCTGTAATAGCAAGGTAAAGAGCAGTGGGGAAACGAGGGCCCCCCTGCCCCATCAGCAGATACAAGCCCCGGGGCGGGCAGTCGAACAACTCGATAGCAGACGTCGATGTTTCTCTAACAGGAAAACTGCTCTCTCGGATACCTGACACCTCTCGTGGCACGGAGCCAGACGCTTCCTCCTTAAATGTGTTTCCGCCGCCCGGGTGAAAAACGCTTGGCGTGTTCGCACCTTTGTCTGACCTTTAAAGGAAGAAGCCCAGACACGGAAACACGTTAGTGTTGGTCCCGAAGGCCTCATCAGGAGCACGGAAAAGAGGCTGAGAACGATCAAAGATTTAGAAACGGTGAGAAAGAGAGAGAGAGAGAGCGAGAGAGAGAGAGAGAGAGAGAGAGAGAGAGAGAGAGAGAGAGAGAGAGAGAGAGAGAGAATGAGAAGGAGTGGGAGAAAGATTGGAGAGAATGAAAGAGAGGAATGAGAATGAGTAAATGAGAGTAAGGGGGGTGTCCAGTTTTGGTTCCATTAAAACAAACCCTGGTGCAATGGTTAATGTGGTTCATTTAAATGTGAATGCTCCCTTTCTAACCTTTTGGAGCGCACCAAACCAGCCTGAGCATGTGGGTCTTTGTCTGTTTCTAAACAAACTCCGGTGTGGTTCGTTTCAAAACGAACTAAGGGCGTTTTCACACCTGCACTTTTTAGTACGGTTAAATTGGACTCTGCGTTTTTACACGTTTGGTGAGATTCATTTGTGCAGGTGTGAACACAGTAATTGCACTCGGATGTGGACCAAAACAATCACACTGAGACCCTTGAGAGAAGGTGGTCTCTGTCCGGTCCCAAATGTGATCCCTCTTCAATCCGACCCAAATATCAGGCGAATTCCTCAAGTTTGAGCTAAATGCCTCCCGTAGCCAGGTGTGCTTTTCATTACGCTACCTGTTAAATTGCACAGAGACATGAACGACTCCACAACACAGGAGCTCCTTCCTGTATGAACTTTCCTGCTCCCGCCCCATACAGGTCTGAACAATACACAAAGAGTACGTTCTCACATGGGGTTGTGACGCATTTTGGTGTGTTTGATTTATCACTGTGTGAAAACATACAATCCAAATGAACCAAGCACAGGACGTGACGACCCGGGATGTAAGAATAACCGCACTGCGAGGAACAGAGAGTGCTAAAAACAAACATAGAGCCAAAGACAAACCTCATAATGCCTTCTCTCTGTAGCGGTCCCTGTTTTGTTCAGGCAGTGGAGGAATTTATGGCGCTGTTTTGACACCTGTATCCATTTTGCCACATCTCGCTGTGCTTCCATATTTTTAAACTACCTCAAGGTGAACAACCCAGCATGATGAGGGCATTTAGCCCAGCTGATGACACTGATGAGAGGATCCCAATTTAAAAGTCATATGTGTGTTATATGGCACTTTTTTTTCTTACACTGGTTCAGTTGTAAAAGTGTCAGTGTGAACACGAAACAAACCAGGACTGAACACACTCTAAGAGATTGACACTCAGAAACAGAGTGAAGGAATGTGAGACAGAGAGAAAAAGAGAGACAAGAGAGAGAGAGCGAGGTTAGAGAGAGAGCGAGAGAGTGAGTTAGAGGTGCTGGAGTGTGGAGTGTGTGGAGAGGTGAGGTTATGTTAATCCTCTTGCTGTATGAAGAAGGGATGGTGAATAAGTGGAGCAGGGCTGGGGGGCTGGGGAAGGATGCTGGAGTGCTGGGGGGCTGCTGCCCGCTGTAATCCCCAGCTTTACACGCTGTAATTCTGATGGGGGCTGGAGAGGGAACACATCGAGCACAGCACCTGGAACACACACACAAGCATGCTAACACACACACACACACACACCTCTGGACCTCCACCACAGCCGCCTGTCTGAAACCCCCTAACTTAAAATTTGCATTTCTAAAGTCTGTCAGTGCTGAATTTCATTTATCATATGCTAGAATAGTACAATATTCACATTCTCAGTCAAAACAAGCCATGGGAAATTAGCATTTCCACCTTAAATCCATGTTTGTCGCTGTGCTATCAGGGTCATACACTCCTTTCATTCTTTCTTCAGATAATTTTGCCAAAATTTGGCCATATAACTGGCCCCACACTGAGATAACAACACCAAATGAGTTACCACCTTGGCCCTCTGAGGTGTAACCGCCTAACAACACAGCAGCTACCATGTGTGACACCTTAGCAACCACATGAAATACTAGCACAATCAGCCTGAAACCGCTTAACAAGACTGCAGCACCCATTTGGCAACTCCATATTTAACTTCCTGAAATACCATAGCAACCTCCATAGCAACCACCTGGAAAACCTTAGTAGCCACATGAGATCCTCTTTCTGTCTTGCCTTACTCTACAGCTATTTATAAATGCACAAGTGTTTCTTTTTATTGTTGTCTTTCTAATGTGAGACAACTTAAAGCTATGGGTTTGAAAGGTAGCTGTGTAGCTGCCAAGAAGCCATTTCTAATGGAATGTAATTAACACTCACTAGATACTCACTCACATTGATACATACATACACAATCACTCATTCACAGGCATATTCAGTCATGTATGTATGCATAGTTTCTTATATACTCACTCATATTTAGGAACTGCTCCACATATTATTTAATTACATAATTCAGGCATTCATTCATTCATCTATTCCTTGCAACCACTTTTTTCCTGATCAGTGCGGGGTCACGGTGAGTCTGAAGCTCAACCGGAATCATTGGGCACAATGCTCTGGGAAATTTCACATCAATGACACTTTGTCCTTGTCAATTTAAAAATGGTTTAAAAGGAACCCAGGCTGGTAATGAGCCTCAATCTGATGGAATTACTCTAAATAAAAACATATTTTTTAAGGTTTGGTACCGCTATATACGTATATGTTGCTCTTGTCGTTGAGATAATCCAGTGTATGTTCACATTGCTTTGTGTGATTTTCATCCCACCCATGCCTTCCCAATTTTTCTACTGTTTTTATCTGTGGGTGAGCTGTGAAGACTAACATTAGTCTTTCCTGTGCCCTTCAATGGGAAATGACACACATCAGCACCACAGTGTGGAACGATTTTCTTTTAGATAATAATCACAGCTCTGTGCAGCCATTTGACAATGCGTCATTTATCAAATGAACTTTTTCAAATGAATTTTTTTAATGTGTCTTATTAATTTAGAATATTTCCATCATTTTAAGGCTTTCATATGTTACAAGCCAGGGTTCCTGTTAAATTGAACATTTAAAACCACTGGGAGTATGGAGTTAGTGGAAGGAAACCACAACAATGATATGTGGAAGTCCATCCCAGTAACGTGAAGGGCATTATCCTTGTGTCTTTACAGAAAGAGCATGTTTAAATAATCACAGAGAAAACGTACAGCACAAATATCACATGTAACCAGAGCACGCTTTTAGTAATAAGCAGAGGGTTAGAAACAAGGCTTCAAAATATCAATTGATTCGGGAAAATCAGGGAAATCGAGACACGGTTCTATAAATCATTACAGTAATAGCAAGTATACAGATAAAAGGAAGGGGAAATCTGTGAGATGTGCTTGAAATGCCAGGGCAGAGAGCTGGCCAGGAGCACTCCGTTCTGCACTCAGAGTAAATTGGAGGAAACAACCCAAAGTGCAGTGTGGAAGCGAGGCGTATTCGTTAGGAACACATCAATAAGCGTGAGACTTGCCTTGCATGTGTGTGTGTGTGTGTGTGTGTGTATGTATGTGTGTGTGTGTGGTCTCTCTTCAGACATGGGGCGCTGTTTAACCTCGCTATTCTCACTTGCTCTCACACTCCTTCATGGAACAACATCATAAATGAATAATAGAACAGGGAAACTGCCTCCAAATAAAGCAGCTGCCTCCTCTGGGCCCAGGGCTCAGATATTTCTCAGCGTCAGGCCATTTTTTCCCGCTCCAGGCGAGGCCAGACGCTGGCACGGGCTGCTGCTTTGAGGACCCAAACGCTTCAGGGGACGTTTGACCTGGAGCAAAGCCCAAGATGTTTATCGCTGAGTGTCGTGAACACCAAAGTGCTGATGCTGTAGGGAAAAAGCCACCTGTGTTAGTGCACCCGGCTGGCCAGCAGTCTGCAGTTTGGTGTCATTCCTTCTGGAGGACACGATATGAAATATACGTGCATGCATACAATTATACGCCAATTTGCTCAGAAAGATGAAAGCCCTGGTTCCAGTCCCAGCTCTTGATGTTGGCAGCGCATGCAATGTTTTCCATGATCCAAAATGGTTATTATATTCATCCAAGAGTTGCTCTTCATCTCTAATTCAGAACAGACATCTGTCATTGATGTGCTGTATGTAAATTGAGTAGGTAAACTTGGGTTGATTTACAAGAAGCTTAGTTCCAAGCTGAAGAGGATGGTCATTAAAGGTGGGCGATGTAGCCAAACAGAACATTATAATGCATCACAAACATATTTTCATACTGCAAAATATGCATCTAGTTATTTCATTTGTCTGAGGATTGCAAGCTGGAAAAAAACAGCTTTTCAGTAACTAGTTTCTACTTCTTTAGCTTGAGGATTGCAAGCTGGAAAGTAAAAAGAAAAAAAAGGTTTGTGGAACTAAACTTGCCAAAACACTCCAATTTGTTTTAGCCATTAGATAAGAAATCACTCTGTTATCTCTGACTGCTTTTATGGCTTTGTTTTTTATCCTGGAATGCCTCTGTTTAAAGGTTGAACAAGGCTATTAAAAAAGTTCATACATGAATAAAAATGAGCAAAGCTGAAGAAACTAGACTGATGAGTTGGCCTAGATTTTAATTTGTTTTCAGTGTTTAAAGGTTATATTGTTTTTATTGTGTTTAATGGTTATATTTCAGTGTTTAATGATTAAACGGTTATATATGGTTATTACATTCATCCAACATCTCTAATTCAGAATAGGTCTGTGTCATTAACATATGTAAATAAAATAAGCTGAAATTGACAAATTCACACAAAGCTTAGTTTCCAACTGAAAGAGGGCTTTGAATCAAAATGACTTTACATGGCTTTCAGAAAAGGACAACAAATGGCCATCAAATGCAATATGGAAGTTATTTAACACCTCCCACTGGGTACATCTGTATTTCATAATTGCCCCGGCATCTCTGTCTTTAACCACTTATATTATGTGTGAAACCATGCACACATTATTTAATTGCACATGTAAATCATATATATATATATATATATATATATATATATATATATATATATATATATATATATATATATATATATATATATATATGATTGTGTGTGTGTGTGTGTGTTTATATGTTATGTTTAATTAAGCTGTATAATTTTTTTGGTTTTATTTTCTGCAAGAACAGCTTTTTCCAAAGGGGCAAACTGTCTGTTAATACCTTTCCTTTCAGAAGACATTTTGGGTGAGCAAGTGTCTACAAACCCTTGTTCTTTTGTATTTACTAAACTTAGTGAACTCAATCTGAGTACCTCATATTGCTTTGATTTTGTGGAGTCCCTATTGTCCACTTAGCAGTGATCAGCTATGTAATGACCTTGTGTGTATATTCTGACAGAGTTCATTAAAAGGCAACATGTGTTACAGCAGCTGGCTCAGGCACATTCTGTCTTCCTTGGAACCATAATTGAGTAGATGTGATACATACATGCGTATATTAAAACCAGTATTTGTTCAGGAACAAAGATGGGAGACTTGGTTCTTATCCAGACTGTTGATGTTGGCCTAGATTTGATGTTTTTTAATGTTCCAGAACAGTTATAATACTCATCCAAGGATGGGTTTATATCTTCAGTAAAGGCATTTTGATTGATGTATGTAGAGTGAGTAGGCTGACACTGACAGCTTTAAACACCCTTGGCTTCCTCTCATTTTTACGAGGAGCCACCTGGATTGTTTTTGACACATAGCACTTGTCTGCTGCTGAAATGCACTTGTTTGTATTTATTTTTAAAATTTGGGAATAAATTCACATATAAGCACTACTCCATTATTCACATTTTTCTTCACATTTCAAGCACATCGCATGCCAAGTTAAAACACTTTTTTTAACACACTCCTCTCTTATAATAATGTAATTTCAATGCTCAACATTAAGACTGTGATCTAACAAAATCCTAGACTTTCATTTTGTGTCTAAAAAACAAGCTTTTAAAATCAAGTCTCCTGATGAGAATGAAAGTTGAAATAAGCCAGTCTTGACATCTAATTAGTGTATTGTGTTCTATTAAAAATGTGTAAATAAATGTTTTCAATTCCCTGTATACGTACTCAAACACACACAAATATATATAAGCTCTTCTCACAGCAACAGAGTTTCTTGTCCTACACAAACCTCAAATCCACAGTTATCTCCCAGAGCATGTGTCTTCGAGCCGTCAATTCCTATTTTTACTTATCATCTGGAATGCGCTTTAAGCCGCCCCCAAAGGGGCAAAATTGTAGACGCCTCTAACCAAGGTTCGAGTCAAAATGGAAGAAAGGAGAGTGGCAGCACGTTCCGAGGGCCTTGGAGAAAAGTCATGGATCATTGTACAAGCAAAAACAGTGACTGGGCGAGGCAAGGCAGTGAGTGAGACAAAGAAAGCATGAAGGCTATAAATTTGCTGTCCTTTCCCTGTTGTCACCTCACTATCTGTTCCACATGCTGGTCCAGTTTACCTCCTGAGGTCGAGAGTAGTGCCAGACCGATACCACTTTTACTAATGTGTATGGTACATTTAATATAAATCAACTCATATTTGTTTATTACATTTTGAGTAACTAAATTAGTTAATTTAATAAGGTTATTTAATTTTAAATCTACAGTTATTTCTCAGCCAACATAACCAGTTGAACCCAGATATGCTAATGTTTTGATCATAAAAAATAATAAAAATAAAAAACGCATAAAAAGAATGATATAAACTTAGTGAGTATTATTTGTAAATAATTTAATAATAATATAAGCTATGTTTTGCACTGTACCTTTCACCTTTGTATTGTGTAAAATGCCAGAAAAACTGTCGCTGTGGTGGAAACTTTTACTGTCACAGTGGTGGCACCCTCAATGCTACATATTCAGTACTTTTAGTTAGGGGACATAATTATTCCATATTCTATATTAAGGGATTTTTAAGATGGGTTGATTTTATATGCCCTAGGACTTTTTTTTTATTATTGTATTTTACACAGTTCTATAATGAAAGCTTATAAATAGTCACCTCTCCTGCTTGAGAAGAGAATGTTAGGTAAGCTTAAGAAAAAACAGTTGATTTTTCCTGACACTGTACTAATCAAAGCAAAGTCTTTTTGTGGAAGATGGTTTTTCCTCTCTGTGTCATTTTATGTGCCTGGAATCACAATAAAACCATTCTTGATGAGTTAAAAGGTGACTGAGTGTATCAGTCATCGTGCACCTTTGTTAGGTGTCTCTAAAGTGTTGACTGAGTATATTCTGTATTCCGGAGCTCTTGGATCCTGTTGTCTTAATCCTAAACAGAGCTTAAACTTAAGCAGATTCTAAACTCATTTAAATGTTTTTAAAAATGCTGAAAAATGTAGAGAAATCGGAAATAGGTAATAGCTGTAAGTCATGCATTCCATCCTCGCCATGTCCCTAATATCTATTCAATCACGTCCAACCCTTAACAATATTATAATAACATCTGGGTCACAAGTCCAGAAGAGAATGCCTGGCTGACCCAAGGAAAATTGCGGAGAGGCTGCAGCCGGGAATGAGAAGCCCAGGACATTTAACACGTCGCCAATCTACTGGGAGTAGTCCAAGCGAGACGTGCAAAGAGAGAAGAGCTCTGAAGCAGGACAAATCAATGAGTCTCTCTCTCCTTCTCTCTCTCTCTCTCTCTCTCTCTCTCTCTCTCTCTCTCTCTCTCTCTCTCTCTCTCTCTCTTTCTCTCCCTCCCTCCCTCCTTCCCTTCGTCTCTCCTCGCTAGCTCCCTGCAGGCAGAGACAGCTCTTCTAAAAGAACATCTGAATCTACCTAATGGAATGGAAAATTGGGGGAAATAGGAAGCCGTACCCAAGGGGATATCCTTTCCACTGTACAGTTTTCACATATTTAACACACACGTTCCTACAATCTTCACTCAGTCAGCGCACCATTCATTAGCATTCGGTCCTTTATTCAAAGAACTGTCCTCCTGCTAAAATGACATTTAAAATAAATCCTGCTGAACAAAACGGCTCAAAGACTGTGCCAAGAAAGCTGCTCAAACTCACACTTGAGCTAGGGGCTTTCTGAAGGAATTCTCCAGAGACTTTCAACATCATCTCTGTCTTGCACGTCTGTTCAGTATGGTTAAGTACCCCACAATCATTTTCATGCACTCCCCTGCACTTATTTGAGGAAAAGAAAACCTAGTGACACATTCATAGGAATGGACTATGCGAAGCACTTGACCACTGAACTCTAAAAGGTGCTCCATGTCACAGTCATCATCACTTAGAAATGTGAGTGTGTTGTATGTAATCACTGTTAAACTTCACCATCCACCACTCCAAATCATCCACCAATCCGTAGTCCATGGACCAAACGTGCTGCAGAAACAGCCTTTTTTGATATCCTTGTTTCATTGAAGGACATATTTGCTATATTAGTTCCACACGTTCACACTGAAGTTACATAGTTTACATAATTAGACTGTACTTAATTAAGCACAGGACAGGGCAGTACATCAGAACAGAGGTAATTTACATACACCCTTCTTTTCCGAACCAAAAACTGTTACAACTGAAGTGACAAACAGGACATAAAACATAAATTTGAGATATAAAACCACATACAATTTATACATAACATACAAGTAACATATACATAACATACAAGTACAAAGTGGGATATATAGCCAATGTGAGCCCATGGTGACAAATATGTCACAAACATTTTATAAGGTCTGGAAAGCAATCGCATGACAGTTTGTAAATTTGCTGTATGACCGTTCAAATGTTCTGGTAACTTGTTCTATGTTAAATAAGATGCATTCTGATCCCATTTTAAGTAGACAATGTTGAAACACAAATTACAAAATAATGTCATTTTTATGTTATATTGGTGTTTTAACCTAAAATAGTGACTGAATATGGTAAGAAATGTAAAAAAAAATGTTGTTTTTTGATCTGTTTTATTCTCATAATTCAGCTTAATTGTCAACTGATTCTGTGCTCTTATGAGTTAAGATTTAAACATTACATAAGTGGGAATGCTGTTATACTGAACAACAGCACAGCTGTAATTTGGTCGTTGGCACGAGATCACAGGCTGACGGTTGAAAGAAGTCACAACTGTGCTGATTTTCATAACAGCACTTCTTATATAATATTACTAATACAAAAAGTAATAAACAACAACAATTCTGATTTGTTTATATTATTGTTTCTTTAGTTCTGCTCACACAGATGGTTTTTCAACTGGACTTGCACTGGACTGTTGCCAAGCACACCATAATCATTTTCCTCAATCATTTTATCAGTTTGGTACTTTGTGTAGGTCTATGTTACCACAGACTGCACTGTATCATGTACATTTCTCTGTGCAATTGTTTACACCTCAGCCAAAGCCCAGAGTAGCTCTAATGCTGTAGTGCTCTCCTTTAAAACTCTTTCTTGTGTGATATTGCTTAGTTAATGGTTAATAGGACACTCCTGTAAAGCAGAGTGACACATGGAGTTAGAACTCTGTGTGTTGTTATACTGTATATCGACACTAATGGGATGTCTCTCGTCTAGTTTACCTGGTCAGATCAAACTAAGTTTAAATGGTCATTAAAAACATTGGATATAAAGATTGTTTTCCTTAACCCTTTAGGGTCTTAGGACATTTTCTAAATTTTCTGAAATTTGTCTTTAAAGTACTATAATATATTTCTAAAGTATTATAATTTCTCTAAAGTATTATAATATATTTCCCAAATCTTTTATATCAAAATGTTCAGACCAATATCAGCTCTCTTGTTAAGAGAGGCCCATGTGACCTAGAACATTTTATGAAGAGATAATTTGTCTCTAACCCTGAAAAACTTTTAGAAAATATTTATATTTCTTATGAAAACATCCCTTTTCTCATTTGGATGAATTGTTTTGGTGATTAAAACGGTTTTAAAAACAAGCGAATCCACCAGTTAGACACAGACAGAGGAGGCGTGTCTCAAGCTTTTACATAGGCTCGTAACTAAGGATGTACAGTAAACAAAAGAGCAGTTTCTGCACATTCACTGAGTGTTTGAACTGTATTTCTGCACTGTCCTATCGCTAAGATATTAATAGAAACACCGCAAATGGTCGTTGAAACGCCGTCACGTTCTTCGACCCTAGAGGGTTACATATACAAATTACATCCACTTTACTACTGGTGGCAAACAGCATGTCACAGATGCAGCAAACCAAGGGAATAGGGAGAACTACAGCAGTATTTCATTAAAGGGGACATAGGCTTCATTAAGAGCCCACAGGACTGTGTTAACTTGTGGAAAGGGGGTATAACACGTACTCTTTTATACACATTATTTTTACACATTTTACTAATATAATACACCTTGTGTGTTGCTTATATGTAAGTAAGTCTCTGCAAAATGGAACTGATGAGTTTATCACCGTTTTAGCCCCATTATTGATAAACCACATTTCCCCCTCACACTGCTATCTCTATTTGTGCACAATTATTTCCAGGTTATCCCATGTAATGACTGCACCACATGCTCACAAATATAATTTCAATAAAGCCGGAAAACACAGGAATGCGTATCTTCCCGGCAGGAATGATTAGCCTCTATGGCTAATCAAGCAATTACACGGCAAAGGCTTGTAAGGCACAGTGAGGCTTTTCAGATGTGTTGATGTATGGGCTGGTGAGCCGCTTGTAGCCTTAGGAATTAATGAAGCAGAAAACCAATTCGTGCACGGAGGTAATAGTAATTATGACAGATTGCCTCGGACCATTACTATCAATAAGAAGATATGTGTGGTGCATGTGCGTCCCTGTGTTTGAGCGCGTGTATGGAAAATATGAGCCTATGACTGGTGGATGTATCATAAATTGAAAGAGTGTGACTCAGAAGAAAGGAGGATGGGAAAGTGGCCATTTGCATGGTGGCACTGACCACTGGGGCTGGTTTTAAGTGGTGCCGCCTGCTCAGGGGTCACCTTGGTGTCAATTACTCCCCTGCCCCAGTCTCCACACGAGGGCTGCTTAAGAACAAAAGCAATCTTAAAAGGTCCCACTAAGAACATGAAAGACGGTAATAGCCGAGAAGAAGAATAATAGCTGAGCAAAAGAAACCAGGTGTTAAGCCATTCAAATTGAGATGACCTCTGTAGAAATTAACGTTCCACTAATAATAATAAAAAAAAAAACATCTTAAAGCTGAAAGCAAGTTTTAAAAGACAGATGTTTTAAAACTATGTCTGAAATGACATTCATTATTTTGTAAATTTGATAGAATTGTGGGAGCACTGTGGGTCAGGATGTGGAATTAGAGTTTTAAATGAAGCAAAGTGCTGCTGGATCCACTGTGTGAATTGTGCATGAAAAGGGAATGAAAAGTGACTGAGGGGTGAAAAAATACTGTTAAACATTTGTTTCCTTGCTCAAAATGGCTGTTTGTTTCATAACCCCATGTAGTAGCAGTTTATGTATTGGTAATCAGTGGGTAATAATAAAGTAACCATTTGTGTTTACCCCAAAAATAAAAGCTGTTCTGTTCTTATGTGTTTATTGTATGATATATATTTACACAAAAATTAAACCGTTTCCTACCTATTACTAATTATGTATTGACTAATTATGTACCCTTTTCCTGTATTGTAATATGTGAGTAATTACTCCAAAACCAGTGCAGTAGTTCTGCTGAAATTATGTGCTATTATTTTAAATACCCATACATCTGTTTCTAATGTCTCTCAATGTTCAGTTACAGAGTGATATAAACAGATACTCAACTCACATCACTTCTTACTGATCTCTGCTTTCCCTGAGCTGGGAATCGAACCCAGTTTATGAGATCTTACTGATCCGTGCTTTACCCAAGCTAGGAATCAAACCCTAAGGATCAGTTCAATGCGATCCCACTAATAGGCCACATACAATCCACCTTCAACCCATGCCCAGCGCATAAGGGCCCCACTAAGGTGTCCTGGCTAGGACACATTTCACTGTATAGATGACCACTGAGACACTTTGTTTAATGGGGTTAAAGCAGAAGAGCAGATAAAAAGGCAGATACTGTTTAAAGGTGAAACGTGGCTATCTAAGGTAACACTAGATATGTTTTTCTTCAACAATTCTGAGTATCACATACACTTTTAAGCTCAAGCCAGTCTGATATCATGGCTGAAACGTGCCTATGCTACTAAAAGACCACACCAGCTAAAACGTACATTTACTACATTAAACTTGATATGCTCCCCCTAGCCTCTAAGGCCACTTGGAAAAAGGCATGCTGAACCAAAGCATACAAGTAGAAGATTATTTAACTTTTTTTAGTGGAAAAATGTGTAGGGTGGCACGATGGCGCAGCAGGTAGTGTCGCAGTCACACAGCTCCAGGGACCTGGAGGTTGTGGGTTTGATTCCCGCTCCGGGTGACTGTCTGTGAGGAGTTGCGCCCAATGATTCCAGGTAGGCTCTGGACCCACCACGACCCTGAATTGGATAAGCGGTTACTGATAATGAATGAATATATATATATATATATATATATGTATTCACTCGGCAGGTTGCAGCTGCACTTACTCGCGCGTGAAACTAAACTACATTTCCCACAATGCCGGATTGTAGTTTAGTTTCGCACGCGAGTAAGAGCAGCTGCAACCTGCCGAGTGAATATATATATTTATGTCTGTGTAGGATATTTTATTTTGCTTGACACCAAGACCTCCCTCTAGATTTTTATATATATGTATGTTTATGTGTATGTGTGTGTGTGCTTTTGTATACTGCATTTATTTGTGTTTATATACACGTGGCTTATCAGTTGATTGCATAAATTTTCTAAACACATTTTTCCACTAAAAAAAGTTAAATAATCTTCTACTTGTATGCTTTGGTTCAGCATGCCGTTTTCCAAGCGGCCTTAGAGGCTAGGGGGAGCATATCAAGTTTAACGTAGTAAATGTACGTTTTAGCTGGTGTGGTCTTTTAGTAGCATAGGCACGTTTCAGCCATGATATCAGATTGGCTCAAGGTGTACCACTGGTGCAAAAAACAGGACATGAACATATCCATTAATGGCTTAATTACTTCACCTCTGATTCATTATTCATTTGCATAGCCCAGTCTACTCATGATAAATGTATGGGACATGCTTCTGGATCAGCAAGGGCAAACTCTCGGAGCTGAGACTGTGATGAATGTTATACAAATAATTACATCACAGAGATGACTAACAGGGGTTTGTATCTGTCACACAAAGCATGTCATCAAATCACTCAGATCAACAAAAGAAGGCCTCTGATCCTCAGCGTCTTCTAAACCACACTAATCTGACAAAGTGAAAATGCTCCCATCATGTCCCATCTCCCTCTATGCCCAAATGTTGTTCTGTGCCACTCCCAATGCAGTGGCAGCAAATGGGGAGCGGCGTAACAAGTATTTGATTCCTTCAAAAGCAATTATGTCCCCTGATTAAGAAATCTTGCTTAATGTAATTACTTTGTACTTAAAAGATTCATTTCATCTTTTGGAAGTGAGGCGTGCTTCTGTTTTTGTTGGAGACCATTATCTCTAATGAGATCTGACAATTTAATTTGAGTGCAGTGGTAGCCCAGGCTTTGGTGGATGGGGAGGCTGTGAGCTTGCCGGAGAACCAGCCAGCTCGGCCTATGGGAGGACGAGAGACACAGAGAGATAGAGAGAGACAGCCCACACCCCAAAGGCCACTTATTGACCCTTCTGTTGACCACTACCTATCAGACCTGTCTGATCTCTTATCTCGTCCTGTCAGCTTCTTCTATGATGTCCTGAGTGTGTGGTGTCCTTGTGAGATGAGTGTACTCAGAGCTATATGCTCTGATTTAGAAATGAGGACAGGCTTTAGAGCTGAACTGTCTCTAAAACATTAGGAAACAATAATGTAGTTTTAAAATGTGATGACGCAAATCCTCTTAAACAAAGCTGTTCTTTATAGAACACCACAGTTTTAATGCCTCTGTGGTCACTGCAGTGACCTGTGGCTGATATTTTAGTCCAAGGGATGCTGTTAAAAATTCTCAGGAGAGTTTAGAGAACAAAGCAGGTGAAAAAGCAAGGTCTGTTTTTTTTTTTTTTTTTTTTAATTAGAAGACAGACTTAAAATGTAATTGTTCAAGTCATTCCACAGTGATTCTTCAACCATCCAGGAGGGAAATCTAAAAGAACCTAATTGCCCTCTTTCTTCAGTGTTCCCAGTCACAGAAATACAGCGGAGGTTGGCTGATGTGGCAGATCTGGGCAGTCTGCGTTTTCCTCCATCTTGAGCAGTGCCCAGTGCCACTGCATTACCAACAGTTCAAAAATGGCAGTTGCTGGCTCCAACATCTCAAAGAAAACTCCCAGGTCTTTGGCAACAAGAGTCATTGGGCACATGATTTGATAGCAGTTCCACTGAAGAACATCAGGTTAGAAAAATATTCTCATAAATGTTGATTTAAAAAAAAAAAAAGGTTGACTGAATTATCCACTGAAACCCTGATGCTGCAACACTCTGACACTGTCACTGACAATGCATAATGACTGTAATCAAATATAATAGCATACCCAGTTATTAAACACATACTGTAGTACTGTATACTACAGTTCCCATCAGTAGATGTGAAAAGAGCTGTGGTGTAATCTCCTAATTTGCTTGCCTTTTATTTATTTTATCAGTTGACAAGGTCCATATGTGACACTGATGTATGAGTATTATCATCCTCCTTAACAAAATGTCTGATATGAGAATGTATTAAGAATTATATGTAATAGAACTCTCTATATATTTGATCTATGGCAATAAATAGCTAAAAAAAAAAAAAAAAAACACGACTCACGATTGGTGCAGAGGTCTAACCATGTGCACTTCCAGCTAATGACCACGTTTCCACTAATACCACTAAACTGTTCAGTGGCATGACATCAGCACATACAGTATATAAGCTATTAATGTGTCTCTTATACCACCCTTAGTTTTATTTGGGAAACTTCTAGAATGTTCCTGAACACTCACTGACATTCAGTCATAGCCCTCATGTCAAACCAGTAACCAGAAGACCTTCAGAAGCTCATCCATGTCTGTATTTCCAGCGGGACTGATTATTGTAAATGTCTCCTAACTGGACTTCCTAAAATGACAATCAAACCCTCAGCCCTGTTTCAGCTGATTGAGAGTGCAGCCACCAATGTTCTCAGGAGGAGAGAAAGGGAACACATTAGTCACCTCTGTAAATCATCACACTGGCATCCAGGATATTATAGAATTGATTTCAAAATGCTATTACTGGTCTATAAATGTCTTAATGGTTCGGGACCAGTCTATCTACATGATATGCGGCAGCGATACTTTCCCGGTAGAGTCTCCGATCACTAGGGACCAGTCAGTGGAGCAAGAAGAAGCAGTTGTCAGTTAATAAACTACTCTTAAATGATGGAGAACATTATTAGAGCTGCAATATGGCTTTTTAGTCAATTGAGCTACAAACATATGATCGCTGTCCAAAGAAAAATATTTCTCCAAATTAGTAACTTTTAAAAAAAAGGGAAAAACAATACATAATTTTAAGTGTAATGATTGCATTTCAAGATCTTTTGGACCATTTATTTTGGCGTTTTCTTCATGAACCAACAAAACAAGCGGAAATCTGCAGCCATACTGTTTCAGTCAGCCTGCAGACAGAAGCATCAGTATGCACGGAAGGTTTCTGAAAGAAACCCTGACCATCAGCAGCTCATTCACCTTCATCATTACTTTTACCTTGTCTAAACCATCGGGAAAAAACGGCCAATTCATTTCTCCCTCACAGCAGAAGAAACACAGGACCAGTAATAGATGGGATGCTGACTCTGTGCTATCGGGGTGTGGTGGCAGCAGTGATTCCCCTGTGATTTGACCCATAACAGCAAGAGGCATCACAGCACTATTCAGTGCAAAATATAAATCACTAGGCCTTTAAAAGCACTGAGGATCCGAGAGGAAGAAATGAAGCAAAGATTGATGTTTGAAACAGGACAGAACTCCAGCACTGGATTTTAAATCTTAGAAGCTACTTGCATGTAATTATGTAACCGTAATGTGTAATTGTAGTTATGCAAAGTAAAGTGATGAATTGCATTTAAATTTACTGAGGCTTTATTTTTTATTATTAAGTTTATAAAAAATTGCCAAAAGATGTATAAATACACATTTTTCCCACAAACCAACACTGCCTCTGAAACTGTGCCTTGTTCACTATTTTGGAGTTCTGCCATTTTGCCACTCAAGCAATCCCACAATGCACTGCAAAATGAAGTGTACAACCCATGTACACTAGCAGATAGCAGATGCGCATTATCCAGTGCAATATTTGGTTAAAAACCAGCATGTGGTAGTGTCTGACGTTGTTCACCTTGAATTCAGTTCCCTACAATAGTGCACTGTATAGTGAGTAATATACAGAATAGGAAGCCATTTACACACAAATCCAAAGTCCTTGCAGAAGTCAAAGGCTGCCCTTCATTTATTCAATGAACAGTTCAAATGAAATCTCATGCTCTATGTTTTTTCTTCTTTTTTGTTTATTACCTCTCCAGTGTAATGATACACATCCTTTCAGATTCATGCGAGTGGGCTATTGAATAACCAATTATGACCAATTTCACTGTAAATAAAGTCAGCAAAGAATTATTTCTGACTGTTACACTACACTGTATCTCTGCTACTTGTATAAGAATAGCTACGAGTGAATTAACAAGTCTGCTGTGCTTTTTTTTTTATCACTGATGGTAACTGCATCTTTTAAGGGTGTGTGAGCAGTGACATGCTTTCCTGTGTCATTTTGCTCATAATCCAATCAATTGCTAGAGGCTAACAGCCGTGTCTCACTGGTCTTATCCAGTGCTGCTAAATTTAGCCCAGTGAACGCTCTCTGTTTGGCCTTCTGGGAAACTTTTGACAGTGACGTGCACTATATGCTTTGTAGTCCTATCAGGTTACTGGCCATTGTCTCATCAATCAAAGCAGGCTGGGAACATGGTCTAAATCACAGTCTTTTAATGAGGCCCGATGTGGGCTTTGTTTTGGACAAACTCCAAGAACTAATACTGAGACAACTTTCCTACACAATATACTGCTACAGGAGCTGCTCCATTGTGAAAAATTGATTCACATTCCACGGGGAAGACACAGACAGATGAGAGCCGATATACGACGAGCAAATACACAGAAATATGCCGGAAGCAATTAACAGAACGCAACGGACAGAACAGATTAATTATCTCACGGATCACCAAGGGACAAGGCTACTACTACTTTTCGTTAACTGCCACTTGACTCCTCTACATGACAAATCCACAACCGAGGAGGGAAAAAAATAAAAAATGATATAAACAACCTGCACCAGTGTGACGTGTCCCTCGGAGGGAGGCAGATATAATTACACTGTTATGATTATCCATTAAAACCTTTGCTCTACACTAATGACAAGATCACAGCCACCTCCAGGAAAGAGTGCTGAAAAAGCTCCAGGAGGGAAGCAATATGAGCGTGTGAAGTTACTGAATGTTGACAGAGACAGAAATGAGTTTTGGAAGACCCTTACCCTGCTGACCCCACGGCCACGATCCTCTCCGTAGTTCGTCCCCAGAATCTCAAAGAAGATGTTGGGGTTGGTGCCGTTGTCGTTGAACTCAAGCAGACTCGTCAGACCCCTCACACCTCCCTGAAATGAGAAAATAGATCTGTCTGCGTGTCCATTTCCAAAATCCTGCTCAATAAAGCAACACAAGGTAACGCTTCTATCTTAAAATTACATCTTCAAAATCACTGTGACGTTTCACTGAGATGTAATAGGGATAACAGTCTCTCTGTGGTTGCTAATCTGGGCTCAGCACTGTTGAAACTGCACTATGTAACTTTCGGAAAGGGATAGGAAACTGCCCCCCACCCCTTGCCCTTGATTTCAGGACAGTGCTGTAAAAGTGAATTATACTCTGCCATTGTAAAACCAAATCTTACCTAGTGTTGCTTTAAATTTCAGCCTACATATGTATTGCTGTATTGGACAGGAGAGTACACAACTGTTTTTTTAATCTAATAATTAGATGCTAACAAGCCCGGGTGAGGTCCTATTGCTGTGAATATGACAGCACTGCACAAATCAACGCACTTGGAGGAGAACACTAACTGTCAATCCTGTTATATCAGCTAGCAGAAGCCTGCTTTGAATAGTGATATATGGGTGATTAAGGGCCACCCTACACTCCCATAAACAGTGAAGTCAGTCTTGTAATCTCCTGATGACTGAGGCCAAAAACATGGTGCATTTACTGATGTCTTCTTTACTGATAGCATATGTACTGTAATCCATTAAACATAAAAAAATTCAGGTAAGGAGCTGCTTCCATATGTGCCTTTCAATTATTTTAGTGCATTTGTAAGCACATAGAATGTAATGCTGTGTATCATTTCAGTTCTAATTCAGGTCAAACTCACATTTTGATTACACATTTTTTACACATTTTGATTAATTTTCAATTTGTATTTAAAAAACACACACACACACACACACACACAATCTTGCTTCCATGGCTTGAGGCGAGTGGAGACTTACCCTGACCTTAACCATAACTACTACTACCTTATCCCTAATATTAACACATCTTAACCTTAAAATGTAATGATTTATAGGCACATGCTTTTTTGTCTCGTTAAGAACAAATATGAGTGTGCAAACAGATTTTGGTCCCCACAACTTCATGAATACATAGACAAAACACACAGATGCAGAGGTGGGCAGTTATCACAGCACCCAGAGAGCAGTTGGGGGTTAGGTGCCTTGCTCAAGAGTACTTGAGCTGTGGACGTTGAGGGAGGATAAAACACCATTCTTTCACTCCCGCTGCCGCTCAGTTTTCCTTCTGATAGTGTGGATAAAACTAAAGGACCTCTTCAGTCTCAAGCCTGCTTCTTTAATCTTTAGGCCATGGCTAGCCACCATTGTCACCAGCATCAGTGATTTCATGGATATTGCCGTAGTAGAACTGAGGGAGCTATGACAGCAAGCAGATATTCCTCATTTCCGGAGAAGAGACTCAACTCGGTTTCTGCTCTCTCATCTTCGCCTGAATGAAATAAAAGCACAGAAACCCTGAGCCCATTTCGTTTGCGTCACTTTAAATCCTCTTACACCTTTCCTTTCGTATCACAACAGAGCGCCATATTCCCCGCCAGCCTTAGCTAACACTGCTGTAATTGTAGTGAAAGTATCGGGCCAATGCTGAGCCTGACAAAATTAATTAGACAGCCAATTATAAAAGCTGACGAGAGCTTTCCAGATGAGTTCACCAACTGCTGTATTGAAAAGCCAATAAACACAAACTTCCCCTAATTAAGCTGTACAGTAACATTCCAATGGACACGTCCCAGGAGGGACAAAATAGGAGCCCATTATCCGGTCAGCGTACAGTAAAACGCCCAGGAAATGCTCAGGTCTCATATAATCAATACACAGCTCTTTAAAATAGTCTTGAGCAGGAAAAAAAAAGTGCCAGTCCCCCTCAGACACACACTGTGGGCCTGAACCCTGAAGCCGGAACTTTGCATGCCCCAGCTGGCACTTTTGGCTCATTTGTAGTTATTTCAGAGCACCCCATTCTATCAGCATGGACACTCAATACCCCATGAGCAAAAATCTAATTTAATAAATGAATGCAAAATCACATTACCATTTGAATAAGGACCAAAACAAACCCTTAGACACTGTCTGCCTGAGCATAGGACACAGTTAAGTTACGAGTCAAACTGTAACTTCCACTGAATCAATAATCACTGACTAATCACTCATGGCAACCAACGTATGACTTTCATAACACAGACGAAAGCAATGAGTGACATTTATGAAGAATTACATGAGTAGATAAGAACAGCTCATGCCAGTATTTAGAATATAAATAGCATTGTAGTGACGTAAACGAAAATGTTTAAAAAAAGAGTCCACACACTCTGTTAGTTGACTGATATAATGATGCTTTTCTTGTTATATAATTAAGATATATTTTTTTGTGAGATCAACAGAATGTCAAGCTTTCGCTCTCATATATATATATCATGAAACTCCATTCATGTCCCACTCTTGAGCCATGAAGCTTAATAATTTACAGAACATTACTTACTTACATTAATGATATAGTAAATTATCATTTCTTTCTTTATAGCAGACTATGATACAGATGGACACAAGCCATTTACTCATACATACAGTTATACCATAAAGACTCCATAAAGGTGAGTTGAGAGGTGTCAGAGAATAAGCAACTGAATATATAGAATAGATATTTTTTTTAACAGGTGTTTCTAGGTATGCATCAGTCGGGTTTAAATTAGTGCTGTCAATATTGGAATGTAAACACATGTTAATGCATGTGCGGGACTTCAACATGTCGAATGTTTAACACTTATTAATCATTAACCAAATTTGGCCACAACTTTCTCACAAAATTCACTCTTTTTCCAGAGCCTAGTGACGTATTGATGGTTTTACTGAGCGACGTAAACACAGCACCAGTACTGTTGAGTTCAGAGGGTAGATTACATTTTATTTATGCTGATATATGTATTAAATATCATAAATAAACTCTTACACTTCCTTCTCTGTCTCACTCTGCACAAACACCCGCACACACCTGTACACATGCACACACAACTCCAGTTTCTTCTCCCTTTATGAGCCACGAGCTAAGATGAGAGTCTAATTACCTTTACAAAATGTTCTTTATTAAAACGTTTACTCAAAAGAAAAATCATAATCCAAAATACATTGAAATATTTTAATAAAAAATATAAATAAAAAACTGTGTTTGTTGCATATGTTCAGCATAATTCATGCAATTTTTTTGTTTTCATGCCCTAAGTGGATTTTCTGGTCTATTCCTCACACCTTGTTATGCCTTTTACTCAGAGGACACCCTCCACCCCACATACATACTACACTATGGTCAAAGTCCAATTACAAACATATCTCCATTTAGTTTACCACATCATTTGAACACATTTTGAACACATCAGTTGCTTTTTTATTTTTTATTTTTTTGAGGCCATCAGAGTCAAGTTACTGAAGAGATGTTTGTGATTCTCTTTTATGAGCTCCACAGTAGCAGTGTAAAATTCTATGAAAGCTCTCACTTTGTCATGTTGTGGACCCACTGCTCAGGTTATAGAAGCTCAGAAAAAGCCTGATCAGGCCACTGCTCAATGCTTTTGAATGTGTTATGAAGTCCAAAGGAAGGTAGCTTTAAGAAAGTACTACTGAAATACAAAATGAAGTGCAGATTCATGTACTTGCTGCTGCAGTGCACACTGGAAGGTGTGAATTCATACACTGAACCTGCCCGTAGCTCAGCAGAGGTAAGGTAACACACAGCATGGTCATATCTCTGCTGCTAGGTGACAGGTATGTGCTGATACATGTGCATACAGATATGCTACAGCACCCTGGGGGCAAGGCCATCCTTCACACAGCACAAAGAGCAGTAGCCCACACCAAGCCCTTGGCCCTGTAACACACACACATGCACACACGCACACACACACACACACACACACACACACACATAGTTCTCCAACACCACAGAGGGCAGGATAAAAGCAAAAAAGCGCTCCGGCAGCGGGGGAGGAATGGGATCGGGCCCTGGAGACAATCAAGCTGTCTATCACAGCCCTGCAGGTGAACCAATACACAGAAAGACTCTTTCTGGAACAAGCATACACACTTAGGCACACACAAACAAGGAAAGTGGTGTATCTCTCTCTCTCTCTCTCTTTCTCACACACACACACACACACACACACACACACACACACACACACACACACACACACATAAAAACTCTCCTGTTCTCACTTACTGTCAAGAACAAGTACCCATGTCCGGTAAAAAGATGAACCAACCCTCTCCCCAAATCACTGAACCCAACGCTAATGTGAGTGTCTGCCAGTTTGTGTATTAAAAGAGGGCAGTGCTGTCCCCAAAGCCTGCTTTCTTAACAGCAGTTAAAAATAACAATAACTTACATAATAATAATAATAATAATAATAGTGTATGGATTTACATGTCTCATGAATTAAAGAAATAAATACAAAATAATGGTTCACACACCTAGAGTAAATGGTTCATAGCCTGACGCTCACTCCAGATTGGACAGTTCTAATACTGGTTCCAATTTTTAAAGGATTTTGCAGGTCAGGCTTACAATGTGAGATGACTGACGGCATGGAGTCTGGTGCTATGTAAGAGAAAACAAATCAGTTCCCTCCAATCCTTCTAATCTAACTCTAATGTGATTTTCATGACTGTTTGATTTTTTTACGACTCAAAACATTCTCAAGTCTCTCAATGTGAAATGGCTAGCAATATTATTGAACAAGTGATTCAGCCAGCCAATGGGCAAAGTGATGCATATGCCCACCGTGTGCAGTGAATAGAGTCAAATACAGGCAAATAACAGCCTTTCAAATGTTTATAATGCATGGACCCAGATGTCAAGGCACTCTCTTTACAGTTTCGAATCAGCTGCCTATTTGTAGGAAAAAAAACTCTCTAGCTCTCACTCTGAGTACATTTCTCAAACACATATTTATCCCCTTTGCGATTCCGTTTTTTTTTGTGTGTGTGAGTTAAAATCACAAATAGACCTGGTCCAGTATAAATTTGTTGATACTCTAGAATCCTGTGGGAATTTAAGTTTCAGGTGGTTATTTTAGTTGATTTTGCTGTGCTTTTATACACAGAGCACCTCCCAACTGGTTTGTCGCTCATTCACTAATTAAATTGTGGTGGTGCCAAATACGGGAGGAGCTTAGTAGCTCATGGGGGGGCTCTCAGCATGCTCAGCAGCCACCCTGTTGGTTGTTTAAGGGGATATATTAGGAGTTATATGTGATTGTTTGTGTGTTGAGTTGTTGTACGTGTGTTTGGGCTTGGTGTGTAGCAAATGTGGTGTTGAGTGTGGGTTCACCATCATAAAGTAGGGGGTCTTCCACTGTGTTGTGCCCCTTCATCTCGCTAAAAATCAAACCCAAATTGTTGCCTGTTCACTTCTTTCTGCCTAGTGCCCTTGTGAGGGCACTTAATAAATGTTGCTTATTGCAGTAATGGCTCAGTCTCATTTCCCCACCTCCGGTGACATCACAATACACATACTTCCTTACTCATATGCATACTCACTCACTCACTCACTCACTCACTCAATCACATTCATACTCACTCAATCACTCACATACATACGCACTCATTTATGGTTAGGCATTGAACAAGAACAGATGCTTCTCACATGGCCCAGAAAAGGAGGCCAGAATGTCCTTTTTAAATTGTTTAATGACACCCCTCTAAACAATAGAGTCTTGTATAATTTAAGATTTTAAAGTATGTAAATGAACCCACCTTAAAGCTATATATCTGCAAATGAGATCCAGAGAATTCTGGACTGAGTGAGGGTCCTGAGGCCTGGTTTGAGAACCACAGATTTAACATATTAAAAATTATCTAAGTTTACTCTGAAGAAAAGTGATATCCCAAATAAATATTTGTGACAGTACTGCCTTGAGAATAAAGCTAAAACTCATGCATTTAAATCCTGAGATGTCGCCACTAATCAGCTCTCAAATATTTCAACTGTTTAAATTACCTTTGGGCCAAAATATATTTTATGCATTTCATCCAAAAACTAGGAAGTTAGGAGGGTGTAACTACTAGCGGTTCTGTTACATTAGCTATTAGACCGAGCTATAGCTAGGTATACCCACCTAGAGACTGCAGATTTAGTTATGCTCTCAGCCACAGGGTGAATTCATAAGAAGTCTAAGGGATCACGGTGCGGATCACATGGTATGGGACTCATATAGACACAGGCTAAGTAAAAATAACAAAAAAGAAGTAATTTTGCAGTTAGTCACCTCAGAGCGATGGGTTTATTGCTAACTTTAAATGTGTAATTTAAAGAAATAAAGTGAAACGGAGCAATAGAACAGCTACTTCACAACAGCCAGTGTCAAAATAAAAGCCTCAAATACAAACCAAGAAGCAACACAAAATACATGGATTTTCAGGGGCCTGGGGGCCAGATAGAATTTGGGGAAGCCGCTCTGTTCGGGTTTTTTTCAAACTATTTATGGGGTGCTTACATGTATATTCACTGTAACATTGGGGAATATAAGTGTGCT
Source organism: Hoplias malabaricus (assembly GCF_029633855.1). NCBI lineage: Eukaryota > Metazoa > Chordata > Actinopteri > Characiformes > Erythrinidae > Hoplias > Hoplias malabaricus. The sequence goes on along the minus strand of NC_089813.1, from coordinate 26,547,977 downwards.
TAGTTTAACAAACCACCCTGTTAGCTCAGCTTGTCACTACGGGTGGGTGTGTGTAACATGTGTGATGGTGTATGAGGTTGCCCAGTTCTCCCCCAGTGTGGGTTATGTCCATTCTGACCTCTTCAATACTTTCCAACTAAAAACTGGCTGCTTTTTCCTATTTTTGTGATCAGACAAACGGATCCATGACTCAATCCCTGACATCTGATCTGAACTGTGAATTTTATGATCCGTTATACCACTAGCATTAATATGCGCTTTTAATAATGCTTTGGAAATTCAACTGGTGGATCATTACTTATTGAAAAACCTGTATTTACTGAATACAAAGCTGTGTGTTTAAAAATAAAACAATCCTTGGCGAGTTGTCTACATTTTGGGTCACGCTGGGCACAACGGTGTAAATTCGCCAAGCTGTTTCATTTCAGTCAAAACAAAACAAGCAGCAAGAAAGTTTCAAGCGAGGCCATGATATGTTCAAACGTTTGAGGGTCTGTGTTAATCCCCTTACCTTTTTCACGGTCTCGAGCATAGAGCGCCCTCCCTGCCAGGGCTTGGAGCCTTTGCGGATGCAGGACAGGCTGGCCATGCTGTGCCACTTGCGGTCCTCCAGCTTTCTGTGGAATGTGTTGGCCAGCAGGAGCACTGTATCATAGATGTAGCGGTTGGTGATCTGATCGAGAGAGAGAGAACGAGAGAGAGAGAAAGAAGGTGAGAGAGAAATGGGTGATGGATGAGCGAGAAGAGCCACAGCCAATTAATCATACCCTTACAAGAATGAAAAAAGATTTATGTCTCACTGGCTGCATACAGTAGTAGAGAGGAAATTCTCTCTTTTTCCATTCTGTACAGTATTATGGATAGCAGGTGCACACCATCTATCCATTTAGTGCTCGACAGTATGGCACAGCTGTGAGAGCTGATGATAACGCAGTGGTAGCAGAAGCGGTCGACGGCTCTTTGATCAACAACAGGAATGTCGCACCTAACACCTGGCATTTCTAGCACTTTTTTTTAGTCAGTGGCCTAATCCTGTTTGAACAAAGGCTTCAACTTCAAGCCGAACCTAAACTATTATTCATGATGCTTTGATAAGCGGTGGCTGCAGCTCGTTTACCTTCCCTTGTCTTTTCTCATGTTTTCTTTCCTTTTAAGAATGACAGTAAGTAGAATCTAAGACAAACACTGTGGGTGGAGGGCCACTGTGGAGTGGGTATGACAAATAGATTATTAAAACACATTTCGTTATGGGTCCCACTACACTCAGACGTGCACACACACACACACACCAGAGCATGTGGCGTTGGAAGCAAGAGGGGAGTTAAGTCCACTCTGATCGATCGCGCTGCTCTGTTCTTGGCTGAGTGTTGTGTCCATATTAATGAGACCGTAATAAATAGAGTGGAGTGGCCATTAGGTGTCTCCCATTGTTTATTAACTCACAAAGCTTTCACAGACTTGACATTGCACCGAGGGTGTACGACTGAGCGCTTGTGTGCTCTGGAAGCCTGTCCACCCCAGGGTGACAATTAAATGAGCTAACGTACATCCCTGTACTTTAATATTATATTAAACATGATATTATTTTAAATAAATAAGAGCATGCACAAAGTAATTCTTAAGCTGTTATGTTTGGCAGTGCATTGTCCTTGTATTCCTATGATAAACACCCAACACCTATTTCACAAAGCTTGTTATTTAGTTTCCTGGGTAAATACTCTATGCACTTTCTGAAAGACTGCCACTATGTTGGGAGCCTCATTGGTACATATTTGGTACATTCAATTCAGGGACATATTTGTAACTGTTATATGAGATTCTAAGGTGAATTTGTTCAAATCCAGACCTTTATTTTTGCAGTTAACAGTTATGTTATGAAAATGTACTTATATTCAACTTTCCTTCTGGAGAATAAAACGAAATTGAATTTTAATGTGCACAACGGGTATGTAAGAAACATTATACCCAAACTGACATATCGTCACTGTCACATGAAAAGCATGTATCTCCATTTTTGTCAATTTTTAGTTTAACATCATTTGAACACAGCAGCTGCCCTTCATAGTATGTACACATTTCATCATAAATGGACCAATAGAAATGCTCCAAAATGACTTGAAATGGAATCTTTTTACATTGACTTCCACTGAAAATTAAGAATGTTTTTCCCTTCTCCTGTAAAGTTATTATCTTTTGAGATACATATTTTTCTCATTGGACAGTGCCAATATATGGCACATTTCCAGATAAAAACAACTGTGGTCTCTATTGGAGATTGGAGATTTTACAAATGGCAAGTTCATGCTAGGGGTAGCACGGTGGCGCAGCAGGTAGTGTCGCAGTCACACAGCTCCAGGGACCTGGAGGTTGTGGGTTCGATTCCTGCTCCGGGTGACTGTCTGTGAGGAGTTGGTGTGTTCTCCTCGTGTCCGCGTGGGTTTCCTCCGGGTGCTTGGTAGGTGATTTGGTGACTCAAAAGTGCATGTGTGAGTGTGTGTGTTGCCCTGTGACTGGTGGATTGGCACTCCCTCCAGGGTGTATTCCCTCCTTGCGCCCAATTATTCCAGGTAGGATCTGGACCCACCGTGACCCTGAACTGGATAAGCGCTTACAGATAATGAATGAATGAATGAAGTTCATGCTGGATGTCTGCATTTCATGGTGTAGAGTGACAAGTCTTTCTGGCAAACCAGAGCTCAGCAAGGTTTATACATCACGTTTAGTCCCTACTAGGCTCACTTGGTTCCAGGTACCAGGGACCAACAGTAGAGGAAAGTAGAGTCAAGTAGAGAAGTGTAGGTACCATGCAGTGGAAAAAGCACCACTAAGCTTTCAGTACCAATAGTGAACCACAGTGTCCCTGTACAGAACATACAGGGAACAGAGTTTGTTTATATTTGTACTGCAGGCCTCTCCAGAACATATCAGAACAGCTTCACTCGTTCCACATATTAGACTCCGAACCAAAGAAGGTCTGAGTTCATTTGAGGTGTTCATACAGCGTTCTGAGTCCACTTGAAACCCTCAAGTGTGAAACAGCTTTAGTCTCTTGTAGAGAGCTGATGTAAACTTTGGTTGTTTTGCACCATTTCAGTTATAAGCTTGAATTGAACTCGACAGCTGGACGGAAAGCTGGCTACTGTGGAGAAAGTGCTTACACCACATCTGTTCCAGAGACGTGTACAAGCCGTAGAAGTATCCGGCTGAAAGCTCGCATTCTTCAGCGCATACATGAAGACGGTAATGGCTCTTGCTTTGCACAGCAGCAGGACAAAACTGCCAATTACTGAGCTCAGACACGGAGACGGCTACAGCAAGCAATTACAGTATCAGCAAGGCTAATGTACGAGCTTTAATGTTTATCCTTGCTCTGAACGAGGAGACCTGGCTGGGTACAGCAAGCATGTCACGCTCCATTCCAGCGGGACACAACAAAGGACTCCTCTCTTAAAGGTTCCCGAGGAGGGGGAAAAAATAAATAAATAAAAATTGAAGGCTGCGCAATCTTGAGCCTCCAGCAGGGACATGGGAGCTGTTTGTATTTACACGACAAGGACCTTCTCCTGCTGCCTTAACCAGGCCTCAGAGAACCATCTGGAAAGAGAACTGAAAAAAAAGAAAAGAAAAGAAACTACAACCCGGACAATGAGACCCAGACAGGGAATCCTCTCCGTTACGGAACCAGTGTACTCATTATTTCTCCCTTCTTCTGCGTTCTTCTCCTAATTCTCGCTGGCTTTCATCTCGCACAGAAAAACATACTTTTTTAGTCCAAGACGAAGCCTGCCGAAACTATGGGGAGTTTTTCATCTTTTTTGGAGCTATCGTTTCATGCAGTGGTACAACAGGCATCGTGATGCCCGCCACATATTGTTATGCCCGAGGACTCTGGTGAAAATGAGTTTTATTACATTTTATTACATTACATTCAAGCTTTCTGTTAATTCAATGACTCCAAACTTACATTACAAGCTCATCCAAAAGCCAAAAGTTTTTCTCAAGTGAGACGTATAAATTTGAGTTTGTCCCACTTCAGCACAGTATAAGGCTGTACTCTTCTGGGAAGGTTTTTGCGCTAGATGCTGGAACATTTCTGTCAGGACTTGATGGCATTCAGCCTTAAGAGTACTGGTGAAGTCAGGTACTGATGGTGGATACTGAGCTCTGGATCACACTCCAGCTCATCCTACTTCCACTAAATTCTGCTCCAGAGTAAGCTGTGGGGTACCCAACCCCACACTGGGAGGCTACATCTACTCCTCCAGCCCACAGTTGCCACTGAGCTTGGTTACCTTAAGCTCATGAAGCTGTATGGGGCTAATTTAGATACAAATTTAGAATAAAAAAAGCAGAATATATTCTTAAATAGTATACTTTAAAAAAATAGCTTTACAAATACAAGCCTCGATTGTTGCAATAAAATAAAGCATGATTTTCATGTGCCGTAATTCGCAAGACACATGCATCCTGTGACACAGAGGCACTATGCATTTAGCACAGTTTTGCCACAACAGGGCTCAACACTTCGACTGCCTCCAGCCCCCACACCAAATTCAACACGTTACCTGCACATTACCCCTCAACAGTAGGTGGCCCTGTAGGTTCACATTACAAAAAAGTTGTCCGCGCTGGTTTTAAATTCAGACTCTCCATCAGAATAGGACTCCCCTGCGACACAGAGCAGTATGGGCACGAAATATAATACCCCCGATTCCTGTTGTTTCTGTTCATAAACACGTGTTAAGCTTGATTTCTCTCTAAAGTCATGTGATTCCCAAATGTGAGATTCAGGACACGTGAAAACCATGCTTTATTTTATTGCCATTTGTAATGCAAACTGTGGGTTTGATAGTTGCGTTTCAGTATTTGTAAACCGCATTGTGTTTGCCTGCTGAATAATTTCTAATTATTTAAGTTCTCACACTAAATTAACTCCATGCAGCTGCTCCAGAGTGGCCATTGTATTTCATGCTTTCTACGAAGAGTCTATACTAGCTATATGGGTACATTTATGGGTGTTAGCAAATAGCTGAATTCACTATTATAAAGTGTTTTTCTGAACATTTGAACACATGTTTTGAAGGAATGACCATTTCCCACAGCACAAGTGTCATCTCTGAATAACATGTGGGATTTATTTCAATTAGAAAGTCGAGCAATCATACCCTTTGGCCCAGGGTGCCCTGACATTTACATACAGCTGAACAGGTCAGCTGAGATTAATTTAACATGAAATCAACTTCCACATTCGAAATGCATTTACTCAGACCTTTTAAAACACCAGTATTTGTGCAGATGTAAAGACACTAGCCTTTGCATCATTCAGTATCAAATGGAAGCAGCAGATCAGTGGTTCTGGTCATCTCTAGTGCTGACCGCTGATGTCACAGCTGCAGTGAAGTGGGTGGGTGAAGGGGGGGGGGGCAGTGAGGCAGAGGCAACTTTAGTGACAGAGGCCAAGGGAAGAGGACGACAGATGACGGCACTTTAATGCAATGGGGACGATGCTTAGGGGCCTCATGAAGCCTGAGTGCTGGCGTTAACACAGCCTCTACTTATTGGGGAAATGGTTGGTGGTGCAGAGAGAAGGGTGGGGGGAGGATGATGCGCTTCAGGGCTGTGTGAAATTGGGCTTCTTTTAGCCTGTGCTCCTGACCACTGAGCTGCTCTCCCTCCACACTGCTAAACAAGGCCAGACTAAATGCAACACTCTCCACCGCTCCAGCGACTGCCTCCAGCCCCCACACATTTCACAAACACATACACACACACACATCACAGCACAGCACATGTAATACATTAATAAAATACAGTAAATTAAAGCGGGGGAAGCGTAAATTAAACTGTATATTACGTAGAGCAGATACACTCTATGGCTAGGAACTGGGAAATTGGTCTCTTTGTCCGATTAATCAATACACAGTTGTAGTAGTCCATGATATAACTGTGCAAGATTTGAATATATTGTCTAAACATTTGTACACACTATTCATTCATTCATTATCTGTAACCGCGTATCCAATTCAGGGTCGTGGTGGGTCCAGAGCCTACCTGGAATCATTGGGCGCAAGCCAGGTATACACCCTGGAGGGGGCACCAGTCCTTCACAGGGCAACACAGACACACACACACACACATTCACTCACACACAATTTTGAGTTGCCAATCCACCTGCAACGTGTGTTTTTGAACTGTGGGAGGAAACCGGAGCACCCAGGGGAAACCCACACGGACACAGGGAGAACACACCAACTCCTCACAGACAGTCACCCGGAGCAGGAATCGAACCCACAACTGGCAGGCCCCTGGAGCTGTGTGACTGCGACACTACCTGCTGCGCCACTGTGCAGCCTACACACTATTCAAAATTTGTAAATTCAGCTAGTTTAAAATGGACCCATTCATTCATTCACTTTCTTTAACCATAGTGTTAGGAATTAGGAATAGTCCTGGACTATATCCTCTTTTCAATGGAAAGTCACATTTCAAAATGCTGTGTAGTCCAGGTTTTGGCTTAATGCCTGTCTGGGAAACCACCCCAGTGTGTGGGGAGAACTGATAGGGATGAGAACAAACAGTGAAATTGAGAACAAAGAAACCCAAGCAAGAATGTCTAAAAGCTCAGAGTGGGGCGAACTGTGGCTCATTTTCACTTAAAGGAAATGGTCCGTTTAAACAGGGCAGTTTAGACTTAAGTGCTGTGTTATTTAATCCTGGTATTTTGACCAAAGCATGTTACAAAACCCAAGGGAACTGTGCTCTCTTGTGGAAAAAGGTATATGTCCCCTTTAAATCTCTCCCCAGCTTTTCCTCTGGGAGTCATTTCCTCGCCCCGTCACCCTTAGTTGCTCATTATGGGTCTGGACTTTGTAAAGCTGCTTTGTGACAAGGTTCTAAAAAGTGCAATATCAGTAAAACTGAACGGAGTGTATTTACTTTTCATATACTATGCATGGAAAATCCACATTAGCAAGCAAACAATGATAAGACCCAGAAATCAGAGAGGGAATTGTGCTTGATCTGCACATTTCAAAGTGCTCTTTGATGAAGTAAACAGAAAGATTTCATTACAGGCGCGAATACACCGATAAGGCAGTGATGGGTGTGGAAATGGAGGAAGTAGAAGAGGAGTACCTCCAGTGTGTGAGCTTTGGGGTCCTTGGGGTCACAGAGGGAGTTGTTGATGCGGTGGTTGTTGCGGACGCAGCGCTGGCTGCTGTTCTGAGGCAGAGGGAAGGTCTGTCTGATTAGAGTCAGACGCCCAATAGACTTCATCACCAACTCCTGCACATCCATGTCAGATATCTCCTACAGAGAGAGAGAGAGAGAGAGAGAGAGAGAGAGAGAGAGAGAGAAACTATGAAATAAACAATGATTTCTGTACTTTAAAGCCAAAGCAAGTCAACTGTCAGTAGTAGTCAGCATTTTTTATTAACTCTTAACTGTTCTGCTAACAGAGTCATCAGCCATAACATTATCACCACCTCCTTGCTTCTACACTCTCTGTCCATTCTCTCAGTTCCACTGACCAAACAGGAGGTAGTTCTACAATTAGAGGCTGAAATCTCCGTTGTTATGCATATTTTTGCACTCCTTTCACCCTGTTCTTCAATGCTTAGGGCAAAATGTTTGTGTCTGCCATCCTCTAGTCCTTCATACATGGATAGTGGACTACTTTCAATCCAGCAGTGACGCTGAGAGGTTTAAAAACTCTTATCTTTTGGATGGTGGATCATTCTAAACTCTGGAGTGATACTGAAATTTTGGTGTTGTGTTAGTGGGTGCTGTGCTGCTAGGAGTGGATCAGACACAGAAGTGCTACAAGAGTTTTTAAAGCCTTTAGTGTCACTGTTGGACTGAAGAGTCCACCAACCAAAAACACCCAGCTAACAGTTTTCCCTGATAAAGGACTAAAGGAAGACCAACACAACATGTGCTGCTTTCTCTGACTTTACAAAGTGCTCTGAAGCTCTGTGCTGAGAGATGACAGATGTTCTAAGATGTTTCACTGCAGTTCTGTAAGTACTTTTTAGTCTCTTGATCCTACTCAAGTTGTGTTTCACATCTGCTTGATTCATTATTTCATAGAAACAACAACTCTTTCCCTTGGGTTCCTCACACCAGCCGGCCCTGACCCTGTTGTTGATGTTGACACACTTTTTCTGCTAAGGCTTTTCAGCAGAGGAGCTCTAAACAGCTCTGAAAGCCAAGAGCCTCCCCTTCTCAAACAATGATTCCCTCATGCACAAACGTCTCTTGTGGACACACACTGAACCACTTTCCCCTCGCATCAAGGTCGCTGTCCTCCTTTTCTCATCAGGACAAGGTCATCACCAAACCCCTTTTTCTAAATGGTTCAGCTATTTATATCAGAGCTTAAGTAGACCACCTATTTATAATGGCCATCAATGTTATGGCTATTCCCTGGCCTGCTGCTAATGTGAGGGAGGAAGGTGAGTGCAGTGATGATGAGAGGAGGGGTGGGGGAGGGTAAGGGAAAGGGAAAGGGGGGACACGCCTGCATGCTGCCTCGTCCTTGTGCAACCCAGAGAGGAAGGATTGCTAATTTTAGCTCCGAGTCATGTTTTGGCCTGGCAGGCAGAGCGGAGTGGACAGGGCAGGGGGGTGATGTGATGGGAGCGGATGTGCCACGTCCCCCAGTGAAGGTGCACTTCACAATCGCCCTGCTGTTCTCTCTGACGTGACTCACTTAAAAGGGAGGGAGGGGCTGTCATTTTTTACCTGTGACAACATAATCAGGCTTCAGAAAGCAAGTCATCTACAGAATATTAATAATTTTCGGACCAAAATACACACTATATAAGTAACTATATTATTATTCCTTATTATTATCATTCCTTAACAAAAGAAGGGATCGTTTATGAATTATTTTTTAATGATATTATAATAATAAAGTAAATTATGTGAATCCCAGATGTTGCTAGTGTTGCAATTATGTTGCTACATAGTCAATAATGTGATATGGTTTTGCTAAGTGGTTACTATGGTAATTCAGCTTGTTGCTATAGTGGATGGTAAGATGTCGCTAACTGAGTGCTTGTGTTTTGCTAAGGTGTATGTTGGTGGCTGTATTTATTAAAGTTAACAGCAAAATACCTACAAAAATATAGGTGTACATATCATTTTTAAAGCATTTTTGAGTAAGATATAATTGTAATTCAAAATTCAAACATTCTCCTGCTCTCCGGCGCAGCAGGTAGTGTCGCAGTCACACAGCTCCAGGGGCCTGGAGGTTGTGGGTTCGATTCCCGCTCCCGGTGACTGTCTGTGAGGAGTTGGTGTGTTCTCCCCGTGTCCGCGTGGGTTTCCTCCGGGTGCTCCGGTTTCCTTCCACAATCCAAAAACACACGTTGCAGGTGGTTTGGCGACTCAAAAGTGTGTGTGTGTGTGTGTTGCCCTGTGAAGGACTGGCGCCCCCTCTGGGGTGTATTCCCGCCTTGCGCCCAATGATTCCAGGTAGGCTCTGGACCCACCGCGACCCTGAACTGGATAAGCGGTTACAGATAATGAATGAATGAATGAATGAATGTTGTGTAGTACTAAACATAACAATTGATATTTTATTAAGACAAAAACTTAAACAAAAACAGTATAATATTAATAAAATAAAAATGAACAATATAATAAAAAGAATATATACAAGATAATGATACAGCTATGCAACCAAAATTATAACTATTACTACCATTGACAAAAGTGAGGCCTGTGATGAGATGATTACACAAACAATATGATAAAAAAATATAAATGTTCATTCATTCATTCATTCATTATCTGTAAGCACTTATCCAGTTCAGGGTCGCGGTGGGTCCAGATCCTATCTGGAATCAATGGGCACAAGGCGGGAATACACCCTGAAGGGGGCAATATAAATGTTATGAATGTTTATTTATTTACTATTTATTCACCACTGAAAGCAAAGAGGTGATCTGGAAATCTTGCATTAGTGAGAATTTCTTAAAAAACTTAAAAAAGCGCTCATACTGCTTACTTAAAACGCATTCATTCATTCATCGTCACTAAGGACTGCATCCTCCACTTAGGTTTTCATTCCATTCCACCCATGATGGGGCTTCACCCAGATTTAAAGGAGTCCTCCCGGACCTGAACTCCTTTTGATGCCAGACATCATTCATAAACGTCAACCACCCGCCTGTATTCTCAAAGGAGAGGTCATCCTCGTGCTTCTCATGGGTGGGACTCAAACCTGCGCTAGACAGGGGCTGTTCTAAGATGAGGAATGTGTTTTGACAGTCATTAATTAACCTTTTAAGAATAGCGATGGCCGCCAGGGGAGCACGTGGGACAGAGGGTGTGCCAGTCCATCTGAACGGACGAATCAACATCTGAGAACTTATTTAACGGGAGACTAGAGGACAAGCACACTCGTATGAACCTGGAAAAAGTGCCCCAGCCCAATTACGGTTTTGTTACCCCTAGCTGACGAGCTCAAAAGGCCCTAGATGCTTAATTAGTGGAGCTAAATCAGAATGACACAAATAGAAGCCTGCAGGGTTATGGCCTAGTTTAGGGTTAGGGCTTTGGCAGAAATCCCCCCCCCCCCCCCCCCCCCGCTAAGACTGCTGTCAAGTCAGGCCAGGCATGAGCAATGTACGGGGTCAAGGCAAAAATAATGTCAGCCATCTTTGGAGAGATAACACAGTTGGACAATGTAGCTTTAACAGTTTTCAGAGACTTCAAATAATACAGCCCTCTTGACATTGATATTATTACTGTGACATGGCCAAGAAATGGAAAATGTCACTCTCCAAAGATCACGCAGACTGAGGTCATACATATTTACTAAATGTGCTTACTAATTCATTAAGTGCTCACATTTGATAGACATCACTTTTCCTACCATTAGTCAACTCACGATAGCAAGAACACTGCAGTGTCCCTGTACTTTTTCATGCATTTAAAAACAACTTCTGTTCAGTTCACATTATGGAGGGGGAAAAATGCCAGCGCGGCACAAGATCTTTTAAATCCAAGCCAAACTTCCCTCATTCATTTTTATCACAATGTGATAGTGTTCTGCATTGAGGGGATACAAGACCCAGTGTTCTCTGCTAGAGGGGTACATACACTGGGTGTCTTACACAATGAAAATGAAAATGCTCTGCACTCCAATCCAATTTTCTATCCTTTTTTAAATTCCTCCAGATACTTTTATTAGGAATTCAGTCCTGTTAGACACAGAAGACGCAGACACTTTCCTACAGACTCAGGGCCAACATGTTCTAAGCATTTTTCACAAGGTTTCATGTGTAATAGGATACATTTGAAAAGCATGTGAGTTAATGTATGAGGACACCATGGACAAAACATGCAGTCTTTGTGCTATGTACGCAGAAAAATCAATTTATCTGTTTATCTCCCTACCGCATGTTCAATGGGAGAATTTCCGGCATACAGTGGTGGAGAAGTTGGAAGTGCGGCTAGTCATGTATTCCGTTCAGTTTATTAATGTGTCAGTGGCCAGCATCTCATTGATTATTTTTCCTTGTAAAACCAGATGTAAACAACTGGAGTTATATTGAGAGACTTCATGCAGCATTGGGAGTATCTACAGTGGTTAGACAGAAGCCTCAAAAGCATGCTGGAAGGACATTTATCAATGTTATACCACTATCACTCTTGTGATACATTTTAATCTGACTACAGCAACTGAGAAATTTACATAGCCATAATGGTAAAATCCAACCCCCATCCCCCAGGTCCATTGTGGTCCTCTTTGGGAAGGGTACATTTTCATAATTACAAACATAAAAAAAGTAATAATAATAATAATAATACAAATTCCCAGTTACATCTTACAGTTAAATGTTGCCATCAACACACATGAACTGAATGTTGATTTTTTCAAAACATGGGCATTCAATGGTGCTCAGAATCACTGGGCATAAGGCAGAAATGAAACCTAGACAGGGAGTCGTTTGGAGTACATTTATTCATTTATTCATTACCTGTAAGCACTTATCCAGTACAGGGTCACGGTGGGTCCAGAGCCTACCTGGATTCATTGGGCGCAAGGCGGGAATACACCCTGGAGGTGGGGGTAGTCCTTCACAGGGCAACACAGACACACACACATTCACTCACACGGACATTTTTGAGTCGCCAATCCACCTACCAACGTGTGTTTTTGGACCGTGGGAGGAAACCGAAGCACCCGGAGGAAACCCACGCAGACACGGCGAGAACACGTTTGGAGTACAATTAATACAAAACAATCTATATATGTCCAGTATGGAATGCTGTGAATTAGTATTATCTTGTGACTCTTTTTACTGTTTTCTGTTTTTGACCTATAAATTCTACACATTATTTTTTTTAGGTAGAGCTGTGTGACAGTGACAGTACCTGTTGGCCACCATGCCCCACTTATTAATGTGTTTGTATATATATATATATATATATATTTATATATATATATATATATATATATATATATATATATATATATATATATATATTATAAATAAATGTAAAATATATAAATGTATATATTTTACATTTATTTATATTATTTGTTATAATTATATTTTATATATTGGAATTTCATTCTTACATTTCTTGTTTTTCATTCATTTATATTGTGCCAATTTAAAACACTTTTCCTGTTACCATGGTTGTCAGGTTCCAGTATGTAGACTAATTATGCATGTATACATGTATGTGTATTTTATATTTATATATAAATACAGATATGACTCACAGTTCTATGCAGAGTTTTGATTAATTACTCTGTAAAATTTACTTATTGTATATTAAGTATGTTACTTTAGCTATACTGTTTTTAATGGGTTGTAGCATGTGTTTATTACTGTGAAAGTAACAGACAATATATGATAATTATATATTCGTGGCCAATTATTTATCCAGCATTTATTTTGTAAATGCTGTTAATAGGCAATTTATCCCTTTTGCAGCAATAACAACACCTACACTTCAGATTTAGATGAGATATTGAAACAAATCTAATAGAGCCAATAGAGCATTACTGAGGTCAGGGACTGGTGTTTGATAATTATTTTTGGACCACTCTAACTCATCCCAAATATTCTGGATACAGCTGAGTCACTGTAGTCAATGCAGATCCTGTGCTGGGGACTTTATATTCCTTGAGCATGGTGACCTGAAGCTCACGTGAAGATGCTTGAGAATGTCTCACATTTAATTTTAGTTACAGTTAGTTCTGATATATTGCAAGTATATATTGCAACCACAGTGCAAGTCATATGTTTCGAGCTGTGTTTCCTATCCCAGGGAGGCTTTGTTGCCTGGCCGCTATGATAATTCTTATTCACCGACACGTGGAGCTTAATAACCTCCCTCCGAAAACAATGCAACCGCAGTGGGAGATATTAAGTCTTGGAATCAGTGAAAAGTGGTTCGATTATAGCAGCCACCTGATCTATGGGAGCCCCGCTGCTCAAATCTGGTCCTGGAGGGCCTCAGCATTGCATGGATTAGTCTTCGCCTTGCTCCATTACACCTGATCCAACTCATCTGTTAATTAGCAGGTCCTTCATGAGTTGAACAAGGGACCGAAGAACAGGGAAAATGCTAAAGCTACGCTGCACTGCGCCGTGACCTTCAAGAACCAGATTTATGCAGCACGGCTCTGGAGAATTGTTCCAGATTCTGTACTGGCTGACCCCAAATTAGGGCAGACAATGAAGCACAGACACAGAGGGCCTGATGTAATAAGCATTTTGCAGCAGTTACAGCCTCAAATCGTTTGCATTCCGTTCATGTGTGCAGTACAGAAACTGGTATGTAATCCGAAATGTACAGTGTATAGGTCATGTACACGAACAACTGCAATTTGAGCATTTTTTAAGATATGTATTTGAGGAAATATGTGAGAGGACTGGACAGAAAAAAGGGTGGGGATGCAATATTCTCCTTGGTTTAGTAAAGTGTGCATTAATTATTAAGAAAATTCTTAATATTTAAAACCAGTAATAAATTTGCAGCATTCCCTAAAAGGTTTCCTTCAGCAATAGAGGCAGTTTGGATATTCCAAACAAATTTAGAGTTTGCTGCCTGCAACACACTCAGAAAGATATATCTACCTTATAATCTACCATACATAATAGTAAATCCAGAGAAATCTCATTCTGTGTAAATCAAAGTGAGAAACCTCTGCTGAATGAGCTGCAACTTCAAGCCCTGATATGTTACTGCAAAGGAAACTATTATGCTACTGTGTTAAATACAGCCACACTTGCTCAGGAGTACTTCAGAAAACATTTGTATTTAACATTTCACAAATGCAGATGTATAACCTGAAATTCTATGACCAGGAGAAAACAGTATATCAATTACACACAGAAGAAACACCAAGTTCTCTGGATTCAAGCTCATCTAAGATGGTCAAGAAGACAGATAAGTCCATAAATCAACTTGATTCTGGGAAAAATGTATGCTTTCTGGAATATTTTCTCAGGAAGTCCATGGTTATTTCAGCAAGTCAATGCTAAGTCATTCTGCATGTCCTGAAACAGCAAGGCTTTCTATGTCCCAACATATCCATTGTCCCAAATTTACTGAAGTGTGTTGCAGGCATTTCCAACTTCTGATTTCTAAAACAGAATCACATTGTTGAGCGACAATAAAGAAGGATTTTTGTTGTACTCTTGTGAGGGAAATAAAGCTCCAACTGAATTAATTTCATCCAATTTTACATTGATAAATATACATTGATAGATTTGTAAAACATACTAAAACATTTTTAGAGTGAAGGCAGTGCACCAACTGAGTAGACTCTCATTTCTTTTATACTGAGATTTCTGACAATTTATCAGAAATATTAGACTTCTGGTTTGACTGTGTAATGACAGTCCTAGTTTGAAAAGTTTGATGTGGAAAAATACAATGCGTCTCACATAATGTGTGATTCTATGTAGAGCTTTAGTTAATCAGAGATGAATTTCAGATATACTGTGAAGACATTTTAAAAAATCATTTCAAGCACAAACAGGTAGTGTTGCTGTCACAGCTCCAGGGTCCTGGGGTTGTGGGTTCAAGCAACACTCCGGGTGGGTTTCCTCTTGGTGCTCCGGTATCCTTCCATGGTACAAAACCATACGAAGGTAAGGGGATACTCAAATGTGTCCATAGGTGTGAGTGAATGTGTGAATGTGTGTTACAGACAATGAATGAATGAATGAATTCAAGCCCATTATGTGCCTGTGCACCTACATTTGTATTATTAGTGACCACTACACACTGGTCAATTGCAATTTTCAGATTAAAATTAGATCACATGGAACTAAATATTTATTGGAATGCTGGTTAAAAATGCTGGCCATGATTAGCTTTAAAAAAGAAAAAAAAAGGAAAAAAGAAAAAAAAAAAAAACACTCCTCCCTATGCCAGGTTTCATTGTTAATTCTAGCAAGATGAATAGCTCTTAACATACAGAAAGACTTCTCACTATTCTTTTTTTTAACAAACTGACAACACCATCAAGGGATTAGGGAACTTATACTTAAAGCCCAAACCCTCTCTGCAATTTCTCCTTGTCAGTTGGACACTCTGTAAAACGCCTTATTGTCTATGGATCCTTTTTAATTCTCCTGGAGTCGAAGATCTGCCTGGCTATGCCAGTCCTAATTTGAATCAGTGCACAGTAAATTGTCCTTATTTGGCTGACAAGAGCAGGCGTTTCAGCACCAGCGTTCTGCTCATTTGCGCACATGGACAGGGAACATTATCAATTATAGATGCTAGATTCATCGCCTAAAAAGTCTTGTATAACCATGAGGAATCAGCACATCTGCCTCGTATGGAAATTAAATATTCATTATATAATAGTTCATTCCACTGCTTGATGGCAACTTTATTTAACCAATTAAAATGAAAGGGAACATCTTACCTCATTAATGATGATCCAGTGGCAATCAAATGCTACCAAGTTGGTTTCCACCACCTAAAAGAAAGAGAAGATTATTTAGGACATTACCCAGACACTATATGTTCAAATGTCATTTTGGAGACCTCTTATCATTAGTGAATTCAGCTGCTTTAAGGAGGAACCTACCACTGACACTACTTACACATAGCTTGTGTAATCTCCACTGAAAAACACAGTCCAATTGAATTATATGCTATGGAGCAGCTGCACATGAGCCTAAGTTGATCATGCTCAATGGCAGAGAAGGATGAATCCCAGAGCACGTCTGTGGAGTGAAGAGCCAATAACACATGACATGTTCACTTTGTTACTCTGGTGTTTTGACACATGAATGTTTGTGTTTCAAGCTTTGCATCTCCCCATACTTGAAACTGATTCAGTCTCTAAAATGAACTGGCTCATTCTACTATTTACTATTCACTTAGTGTGGCTCAGATCAAGATACATCTTACATAAGATGCAAACACATACATCACACATGCAATGCACTGATTCTTCAGAGTTTGGATAAAACAGGTTTTAATTTTGAAAATAAAAAAGTTAGTTAAATTACAAAATCTGAAGGTATATCATTATAGACTGTGGTCTTGGCTGTTCAGCAATGTACTGGTGCAACTTTTTTTTTTTTTTTCATAAAATAGGCTTTTTTCCAGTTATTACTTTGTTTTTGTCAACAGACACACGTGTATCTAACGTGTATTTAGAGTTTTTAAATCTCTGTCATACACATAAATGCTGTTAAATGTAAAATATTCACTTTAGTTCATTTTTATACTGTTTGACGTATACTCCTTTAAAAGATCTAACATCATGCAATGTATACTACAAGCCTAAATAGAAAAAGTAATGTTTTTTATTTAACAAACATGTTTTTGTATTAAAATAAACTATTACTTTAATAACTCAACAGCACTGAAGAAACATATTGTAAGCATCTTCATTTAAAACAAATAAAACTCCTATTGATGATGGTGAATTTAGAACTGATGGTGGTGACAGTGGTCCCATAACAACATACAATTCCAAAATTCATACCACTCAAGTCAATGGCTTCTTGCTTGACAAATTTATTTAACTATTTGGTCCAAAAAATAACAATCCTGAGCACTGTGATAAACATTTTTCAAGGCATGTAAGGTACAATTAAGCAATATCATTATTTAATGTACCCAATCCCCACATCATCCATCCATCCATTATCTGTAACCGCTTATCCAATTTAGGGTCCTGGGGGTCCAGAGCCTACCTGGAATCATTGGGCACAAGGCAGGAATACACCCTGGAGGGGGCGCCAGTCCTTCACAGGGCAACACACACACACACACATTCATTCACACCTACGGACACTTTTGAGTCGCCAATCCACCTACCAACGTGTGTTTTTGGACTGTGGGAGGAAACCGGAGCACCCGGAGGAAACCCACACAGACACGGAGAGAACACACAAACTCCTCACAGACAGTCACCAGGAGCGGGAATCAAACCCACAACCTCCAGGTCCCTGGAGCTGTGTGACTGCGACACTACCTGCTGCGCCACTGTGCCGCCTATCCCCACATCATCACATATCAAATCATCATAGTAAAAAGTAAAGTCATTACCAATAAGAATAAGATAACGTAATTCTGCATCTGCTGTTCTTTCTCCTTCTCTCCTCCACAGATAGCTGCTGCCTAACCCTAACCTTCTAACATACATAATGTCAAACTTGAGTGTACTTGCTATGAAATTGCGGGGAATTACAGTGAATGTTAGATTTGGTTAAATGTTGTCATGCCATTTTCATTTGGCTTTAGTCATTGAAGATGCATAGCCTACAATATTGTATACTATGTGCTATGTATGTTGGTAGTTGTTGCACTATGTGCATCCCAAATGACATAAGCCAAACGAACATGGCATAATAATGAATTGAGAGACAAGGAAGGCACACCTAATCCCCTAAGTGGAATGACATGTAAAAAAATATAGAAGGAATTAAAAAATAAAAATATAAACGTGGTTAATGAAACATTACAGGTCATATTTGTATTTATTGGCATCAACAATTATATTCTAGCCTCTGCTGAGGACCATTTGGAGGGATTTGTCATCACCATCAGATTGCACGTCAACAGAGTCAACCTGTCAAAACCTGAAAAAAACGTTGGTGATGTCTGATGATGGTGATAAAAAACTACTCTTACACATGATATGCGTGAGTTGTTCACATTAGCCATCTTGTTTCCCCTCTGTTGCTAGCTACTTACGATGTCTTCTTAAAAAGTATACATTTATGTCATAATCTAATATAATATTTTTTATCCCAAAAAGATGCTGTTGACATGTTATGGTTGTGACAGTAGCAGTGTCCATAAAGATGAACATGTTTAAGAGAAAATAGCAAACTTACGGAAGCTTGAGTGATATTGAAACATGCAGTAGAGCTGAAGGTTTGAAAATGGGGTGCTCAGTGACCTTGTAGTTGCCAGATTACATTGCTATTTATAAATATCTGACGGTGGTGACGAATATGTGGGAGACGTTCAGCAACCAAAAAATAATAGTAAATAGTGTTCAAAACTCACTGTTTGTAATTTTTAACACATATTACAATGTACTCTTTCATTTGGTAAAGATATTATTCAATTCAATTATTACTTTTCAATAAAGTTGAACTGATTATCTCCTGTCCGAGGACAACTGATTTTGTAGGCAATAGGCCAGCATATAATTCTTAAATACTTAAAAATTCAAAATAAACCTATAAAAGAAAATATAATATAATAAATTATAAAATAAAATATTTGCAAAAGACCCCCTGATTATAACCTTGATTTTTTTATTCATAAAAAATGTTATTAAATTCCAACCGAATTAGCACTTTTCTTAGAGGGACATGTTTTTGCCAAAGTTTCAAGATACACTGAGTGCTTATCCCACTCATTTAACAGCTACTTATTTGCTTTTACAGTTCCACATTTAATGACTGAACTCTGCACTTCCTGTTTAATGTTGTGTCCCAAACCACATGATCTTCCCTTTACTATCCACACTACTGAGTACCCTACTGATAATGAAGCAGTCAGAGATTAATGATTGGGGGGCTAAGCTTTAACCAGGGGGGTCTAGGGGTAATTGCCTCATAGCAGCAAATTTCTTTGAAGAGGTACAGATTAAGCAAAGCCACAAGCAGCTTCTGTATTTACAAAAATGTTTCAAATCTACAGGCAGAACAACAAAACTGAGTTGTGAACAACTATTACCTCATTATATACATGTATAAATTATACAGTCACGGAAAGATCATAAACATCAATTCTATTTTCCCTAAATAATGCAGTGTTTAATGCATGAACATTTTAACTTGATTGTAACAGGCATTCAATTAATGTTTTTTTCTTTATTTTTGTCTTGAAATGACACTCGCCATCAGGAAACTCACTTCACCTTCTCCCCGCATATGCCATGTGCGTATTCTGTCAAGAAAGCAATAAAGACCGATAGCCAATGGCATCAAAGGGACATGCTGCAGCAACAGCAGCAGCTCACATAAACTGTCTGAATCATCTAAAACTGCGTTTTCACATTGCTCGCGAAGAAGACCTTGGTTCAGTTTGATCCAGAATGAGACTATTTTGGTTGGACCACATTTTGCTCATTTGATCTGGACCATGATGTTTGAGGCACCCTTCACACATACTATTTTGGTTTGGCACAAACAAGGAATGTGTGAAAAGACCCTTAGCAAACTGCTTCACAAGTGTTTTTCATCACTGATACTGAGTGCCTCTGTAACAACAGTGACTCTTTTCACTCTCCTTCCAAAACATGGAAAGATAATGTGGAAACCCAAAGTGCTATTATTGTAAGCGGTCTCATGTCCACAGGTAAGAGTGTGTGGGCAAATCAGACAGATATTTACAGACCATAACGCTCCCTCCTATCTACCGTGCACTCCATTCCACAGTCCTCCAAACCCTCCATTAACACATTCAATAGAGCTGTTTCTCATCCTCGCACCGAACATTCTCTTCTCTGTCTTCGTCTCCATCTCTTTCTCCCCTACACCCACATGAGCTCAAGTCCACCAACGTTTCTCCTGCCCACTGTACCATCGCTGGATTCCATTAGCCGTAATTGTGGAGGTGACTAGAAGCGGGTGTCATAAAACACTTTGCTCATAAACAAAGGCAACAGCTGGAGAGTATGATGGTTGGTGCAGTGCTAATAGTGTTTTAATCTTCCACAAAGACCTAATAAAACTTCATAATTACAGCCCAGACAAGAGGCATAAAGCATCCCATCAATTGGAACGCGAGTGGCGGCTGTTGGATTAAGTAAAGCGGAGCTGTAGAGGCTCTCGATTCACTCTTCACTTCCCACGGCAGGAATAAACCCTTTCTGTAAAGACTGATATCTGAGGCGTACATCTCTATGATTCAGTTTGATTAGGATTTCAGTGTGTCATGAAATCTCATCACAATTCATCATAATTCACTTTCATTCAATTACACTCCAAGGCAAAACTTCAGGTACGCCTGATTGACTTTGCTCTGCATAATCTAAAAGATCCACTCAGCTACAGACTTGAGCTTAAATTCTCAAACAGCCGTAACCTAAATAAAAGTTTATATGCATTTAAATGCTGTATTTCCCAAATTAAACTATATAATTATGCATTTTTTTTTTACTTGGAATGCCCCCTCCATACAAAAATAAATAATAAAAAGAATAATAAAAACATGTAGCTACACCTTCCAGTAACTGATTTACAATACTTTACGATACAGCAATTGCTGGCACAGGCATTCAACTGTCACATACCTTTGGCTGTGTAGCTTTTTGTTATCTTAAAAAATACTTTTGGATCTACTGGCTTAAGCTTAAATACTGGAAAATGTGTTACCAGGATAAGGTATGAATTTCATCTCTAAATAATAATACTGAATTATTGTTTCTGTATAAATCCTGAAAAATGAATGCAATATATAAGTTAAACAACACTAAATAAATAAATATATCAAATAAAATGATATAACAAAAGATTACAATAAAGAGCATTTTTGACATAGTGGCACAACAGGTAGTGTCAGCTCTAGGGTCCCACTGATCCATCGATTCCAGGTATGGGTTCTGGACCTACCCTGACCCTGAACAGGATGAAGCAGTTACAGAAAATGAATGGATGAATGAACGGACGAACAGACGGATGAATGAATGAATGGATGAATGGATGGATGGATGGATGGATGGATGGACGGATGGATGGATGAATTAATGAACAATATATTAGACAGCTTAGCATTTCTTATACACCATACTCTTCTGTTATTGATGTTTGTGTTGTCAGACAGCTGAAACAAATCTAGCCTAGGAACGGAAGTGCACCCTGACAGCCCCACCCCATAGTGTGAAATGCATTACCCTAGGTGCCCTCACAACAAACAATAGATAGAGTCGAACCTCGAGTGACCTTTACATTCAAAGACCAAGTCCAAGTGTGTGACTTGGATATTTTACGCTTGATAAGGTTGTAACAATCCATAGCCTGGCAGCGGTGTGGGTGGAGTGGCAGTCAACATGCAGAGGCTAGTTGGGGTTAATGCTTTACTGCCTGCTCAGAGAAAATGTATTTTGTGAGGGAGTGTGTGTGTGTGTGTGTGTGTGTGTGTGTGTGTGTGTGTGTGTGTGTGTGTGTGTGTGTGTGTGACAGCAGCCTGTGGCTCTTGCCTTTACCTTCAAACCCAGTATTTCACCCGGTACCCTCTGACTAGCCAGATGTTTCCACTTAATTGGAGTGAAGACTGCAAAGCCCCAGCTGAATGAATTCAACCTCAGGCTCTTCTTACTCAGAAAAGTATGAAGACTGTAACATGGGGCCAAAGTACAAATGGATCACAAGCATGCTAATGTAACCATCGAAATGGCAGCAAAAAGAAAAGCCGGGTAAAGCTCTGATTAGGCTGCACAGCTCTCTTAACTATGTAGGCCCCCTAGTGACAGAGACACTGGTGTCTAAGACTGAGCTTACCATATGTCTAGTTGTAAAACGACCAATATAAGGCTTTGCAAAGCTATAATTCAGTTCCATAGACACCCTTCATGTATGTTAATGTCTTAAAGCAGCTCACCCACGGTTCCCATTTTGTAATATATCCTACCACAGCACTCAATACTCATTACTCATAACTCTAAAATCAAATCGGAAATAACAATGTCATCCATGAAAACTCATCTGTGTCATAAATAACCTAATATAAACAAATCCCACAATGCCTTAACATAACATTCATTCATTCATTCATTCATTCATTGCCTGTAACCACATTATTTTTATTCACTGTTTGAATTACCACAGTAATTACATTTGTAACTTGAGTTGTTTAGTTTTGTGGAACTTTCTGCCTGTGTTTACTTTAATAAAGTTAATGGCCTCTTTAATTTCAGTTCAGTTCCACCTTAAGAATTCTAAAACACCAAAAATAAGGGATCATTACACATCTATGGACCTGAAATTGAGCAGTATCCTAAACTCTATTAATGATTTTCAACATTTGGAGGTTTCTGCGCTGCTTCTCAACTGTGAGCAGAGGGAGAGGAAGTATAGCATATCTGACTGAACAGCTTTGGTTTCTTTCATATTTTTTTTACTTGTTTAATAACATTAGGGACAAATTACACCAAACAAATTAGACCAGTGCACAAACAGACTGGAGAGCAGCAAATGTTGAAGAAGCATATTCTGAAATTTATTAAACGTTTGTTTTTTTTATTATAATGGTGAAAGTTGCCTTTAAATCTGTATACAGCTCTCAACTGTAAACCTTCACCTTTGTTCAGTACCTGCAGATCTATAAATATACAACAAATCCCCTTTTTGTCTACCCTCCCCTCCACTACTAGTCTGCAGTTCAAGCTTATCTGGAAAGCCAGCACCACATGCTGATGAGATTTCTGCCTTAGGTTTATGATGTAAGAAACATGTTAAGAGACATGTTAACAAGTTTGAAAACTTGGTTCTCACTGGATAGTGTAAAATATGTATTTTGCCATAAATCTCTAGGTTAACCTCATGCATGTGTGATGAGTGACACGTATTGAAAGTATGGAATTGTGTATAACAGTAAATAAAGAAACACTGATGACGTTGTGCTGTTTAAATTTCTATAATTTCTATTCCAACTTAAATAGGTGTCTGTGATGCTGAGGATAGCTTTTAAATGCAACTCTTGTTCCTTACTTCCTTGTTAAAACACACTGTGTTTGTATCTTTTATTGTAGATCATACCTGGCAACCCGGGCTATGGAAATTATACTGAGATTGGGCAGTGAGTAGAATCACAAGCTGAAATACAAAGTGCAGTCTGGAATGGACACTCCTCAAGGAGAATATACTGGCTGTAGCACTGCTGTCAGCAATGCCAGTGCTTCAACTTAACATGTCTCCTTAATCTCTGATGACACACACTGGTCATTTTACACTTTATTACAGTAAAAATATTACATGTTTCTCCTTTAATCACTTCTATTTAATCAAATTGAGCACAAGGGGCACAGTTCCCCTCATGTGTCATTGTCTTTAATTGAGGGGCCTGTTTCTTTCCACCCTGTGACATACACAATCTGGATTAGTGGGTTAGTGTCTTTTCTATCAAAGGTAGTTCATGACCAAAGTCTATGTGCACTCTGTGTCACATTGTGATCTTTTCAGGAAATATTAGGCAGAATGGCAGGGTTTTGAGACTATACCACTTGAAGAGAAGTGCTATTTAAAAGGAGGATACTGGGCTTTTTGACCTCTGCTGGAGAAGGTTATAGTATTGTGAATGGTCTAGTGTCAAGGGGAAAAATATTGATTCTGGCAACAGACTTACAGCTGCCACAAAGGATCTCAGACTTGGCGTAGCCTTCAGGATGTGGTAAACAACAGAGCGATGCCCAGCCCCAACAGAGCCCTCCGAGAGTACCCTGGGGGCAGGCTCTTAGGCTAACAGAATGAGCAGATGCACCTCCACAGCTTTCAAATAATGGCAGAACAGGACAGTCCCTGAGCGCCATCCACTTGTCAATGGAAACAAAGGATCCCAAGTGGTGGTCTGTTTAGAAAACCAATGAGATTTGCCACAATGACATATTCTCCAGCAAACAAGGGCCTAAACCTCCTTCTCCCTGAGTGACGGGGGGCTTGAGGTGACACCGTTTGTCTTGCGAGATCAAAGACTCCTAATCACACAGGCGCCCACTCATTGCCTATTAATATCACCTGTAAATCTGTCTCCGCCTCCGAAGCAGTTAGCCGCCTTGGGAACTGAGCATCTTGTTGAGCTTTACTGACTTCTGAGAACTCAATAAAATGTCGCCTCAGAACAGAAGGTGCTGAAAGGCCTCCAACTGCAGTGATCTGAAACCTCTCTCACTGAGGAATAAATAGACAAGGAGGTATAATATCACTGAAAGCGCATGTTTGTTATTTCTTCCGCTCTCCTAGGCAAGTCCGTTCGAATAAGGCTGAGATCCTTGTGACCTCTCTGGGAAGAACAACCTCCCGTATTTGGCAGACATGAGATCCACATGCAGTGAACTCGGTCCCACCCAAACACAATGGAGCGCATAAATTACACGGTGAAAGCAATGTCCTTTGAGATGGCGCTTTTCAAAGAGTGATGATTATTGTTATTATACCATATTTTCCACCTGTCTGGTCTCTTAAAGTGTTGGAAGAGATGGTGAGTATTCATTATGGTGAGCAAGATACAGAGATAATCAGAATTAATTATGCACTCTGACACCACAAAAACAGAGTTTCTTAGCAAATAATATACAGCCACCATGAAATCAAACCAGCCATCAAACTGACTGAACTGATAGCGGTCCATCAGACTAAACAACCTGAGGAACCGTAGGACGAATAAGAACTGTTACATTTCAAAGTCATTACTCGTCATTGATCATAAGATTGTTACTACTAATAATGCTTGAGTAACTCCTATCGAACTAAAATCAAAGTTGCGTATTTATGTGTGTGAGGGGAGGCCACAAATGCAGGCCATTATTATTCACTCCTAATAATTACATGGGTTCTTGAAGAAACACAAGGGTGTTTGTAGGTTTTAGTAACCTTATATAAATAAGTATGCTGCACATTTTGAGATAAGGGTGATAAACTGACAGTGCTGGTCCCTGAATAATGTAAGCGCCGCTAATTAAATCGAAATGCCCCGTGTTGTGTCCTACTAGACAATCTCCACACATTGATTGAAATTAAACAAATACAAAGAAAAACACATTCTCAGTCTCCCCTTATCTGCCAGAGTCACACGCCAGGTTATTACTTTAGATTCTCTCTGCTGTTCAAATATAATTATGTGGTATTATACATTCAATTATTTAGTGAATTATTGTGTACATTCAATTCACATTCTGTACCCCTTTGTTTGGGATGGGATGTTTCTTCCTTCCACAGCCACAACAACTCAGTAAATTCAAATATAACACTTTAGAATTAAAGACTCATAATTTGTTTAAAATCAGTTTAGAAATGGTTATTAATTACATTACATAACATTAGTTATAAAGGTGTAACAATGATCTGTCTTTTGCCAAATAGTGAACCCAAACCAACTACAGTGTTAAACATCAGATCTTGCCAGATACTGATCTTACCTTGTGTTCTCCATCAGTCAGAATGAAGCCTGTCAGCCTTATCACATATTTGTTAAGATGTTTAACCACTTAAATACCAAATTAGCTAACCACAAACGGTATGTTTACAGTAATGTAGCATACCATAACATATTAAATTACTATATTCTAGGGCTGTCAATCGATTAATGAAAAATAATAATAAAATAACCACACATTTCGCTGTGATTAATCAAGGCTAATTCTGCATTGTCCTTTCTTTGCTTTTAGAAATGGAAATTTAAATAAAAAAATATAGAATCAATGTAATAACAACATAAAGGTGTCAGGATCGCGGGGCGGACTGACGGAGGAGGACACACTTGCTAAAAACACAGCAAACTTTATTTAAAAAAAAACAGAACCATACAAAACAGATGGACTTCAAAAGAAAGGAAACACAATAACTGAGAAACAAATCGCAACAGAGGAAACGAAACGAGGAGCAGCAGAGACAGACTAGACTTGGAAACGAAACGACGACGTGGAAAACAATGACGGAGAAACAGCGGAGACAGACAGACTTGATAACATGACAAAGGTAACGACAACAGGGAACGAAACAGTACAAATGACCGACAAAACAGGAGTGACACAAGGGAACTTAAATACCTGACACAGACAAGACACACCTAGAACAGATAACGAGGGGGACGGATCACCAACGAGACTGACGAGGGCGGAGACACGAACAATAACAAACAGAGCCATGTGCTAAGAGAGCACATGGTGGGGAAAGGGGTGTGACAAAAGGAATTATGTATGAATGTGTGTCAGTTATTATATTTTTGTGGTCCAATTAAAAATATGTATCTCTATTTTTTGTGGATTTTTAGTTTAATAAAGCATATAAACACAGCAGGTGTCTGTCACACTGAACATTTCATGATGAATGAACCAATTGACATGCTCAGAAATGACTTGATTATTATTATTTTTTTTTACATTGACTTCCATTGAAAGTTAAGAATGATTGCCTTTCTCCTATAAAGTTATTATTTTGGGAGATACATGATTTTCATTGGACAGCAACATTATTTAGCATCTTTATTAAACATAACATTAAATTTAAATTTAAATACTAGTATTTGTATTTTTGGGAAGGAGATGACTGTGTATTGTGATATGCATGACAAACTGGCAAAAAAAAACTTTTATTTTTATTATTATAATATCTCAAGTTTGAGGGAGAGCTTTAGCATCTGACACAGAAGCTTTAAAAGAGAAAATTAATGCTACAGTGCAGCTCGTGGCTCAACAAATTAGACAAAACAAGAGCTCGGTTCTTCACCTTGATATTTTCAGAAAGTGACTTTATTTGACAAACAACAGTGTCATACCCTTTCTCTCTGTGTTATAAATGAATAATAATGAGTTTTAGGCCATTTCCAGCTTAATACCCATTAGTGAAAAGATTTCAAACCATTTATTAATAGGTTATAAAGATAGCCGTTATAAAGTGGTAATAAATCAGGTTACAAAACAATCTACTACAATAAAACATAATGATTGACCGTTTAGAATTTAGACACAGAATTGACTGCTTTAAAGAGCTGCGAAAAAATGACACAATTTTTTTTTTTTTTTTTGCCACTGGTGACAACGGAGACTTCTAATATTATCAAGAGTCATCTGAAGTGGTGCAACTGGGTCCTTTTGCCAAGACCAAAGTTTGAATCCTGACAGCGCCTCAGCCATCTGCAGCTGGAAGACCAAGAGTGTACAATTGGCCATGCTGCACTCTGTCAATCTGGAGCACTGCTGGCCAACTGAGGGCATCTGCCGCCTCATGTACTAGTCGTGTGAGCAGCAGTTCAGAAAGATGTGGTGATTGGCAACACATATCCCAGAGACAGCACGTGCATGCCTCCTCCGTGTCAGATCAGCTGGCATCATTTAATGTCCATCAAAATATTTCCTAAAAAAGAAACTTTAACAGACCATATGTTCCTACGAGTTTTCGGATAGTACTACAAAATGGTGGAAGACCAAAATATTGCCAGCTATATTTCAAATAAATAAATACATGTTATTTCTTAATAATTCAAGGAATAAGGTTTAAAAGACCGTTGGTCGAATGAGGAAAAGGTGTGTGGTTTTTGGCTGCAATCATTCAATGTACAGTGGGACATCTGTGCACAAATGGCCCAAAGATCCCAAAATATCCAGAAAATGGACTAAATTTGTCAACTTTAAACGGGCACTTTTGGAAAGGACCATCCGCTCACTCCGTTATCTGTAGCTCATTTCACTGTTGCTTTTCCAACAATATGGGCATGTAAGGACACCAACGAAAGGTGTTCAAGAGCCTCTGTAACATGGAGGTAAACAGGGTAAGGACACTTATTTCGCCTGTTTTAGTTGGTGTTAGTTAACGTTAGCTTGACTTGCTAAACTCGGTGGCACAGATTATACTCGGCTACGTATCTGCATTACGGAGGTTTATAGTGTCGGATGAGTCCGAAAGAGTGAATAAGGCACAGTTTCTGACAGTGAATGTAACACTGAAAATTTTATATTTTTCCATGTTAAAAAACACATTGCACTGGGTTTCAATGTCCTACTGCATTAAAAACCACATCTGTTTTTTTCATGCAAAAATATTGGACCCTTTGTGAAGTGTTATGCCCTAACACTGGAGAACCTTGAGATACTGTTACCTGTGTTACTTGTATTCACTCTCCATTTTGACATGCCCTGATGTGTTGTGGAACACGTTTTACTGGAACGTTTAAGTGTTCCATTAAAGTAGAAAGCTAAGGAAGTACAAATTTGTCCTGGAAAGAGTAGCTCTTGACAGTAGACTACAATGCTCACCCCAGCAGTGGTATTTTTACCCTACTGTACGATGTAATTCTACCGGATGATTGATCCCTCTTATGCCGCTCTATTCTTCACCACGCACTCCCCCTACGCTATGTACTTAGCTCACACTTGCTCAAGCGAGAGCACTCTTAATACATCATAACTGTTATTGTGTCACATTTGCCATTTTGCCTTAATGTCAGCCAACCTCGCTCTTGGTGCAGTTTCTATCATGTATAATTCATTTACTCGCTGCAGTGTGTGGAGCGGACGGCCATCACAGAGCCACGCAGAGGCTGAGCATAGCAGCCTCCACAACACACCTCCACTGACACACTGTCAGCACAGAGTGTAGTGAGTGCAATGGTAAACCTCTCAACCTGGCACATAAACACACACACACAAACACACACACATCAGAGAAGGAAGCTGCCCTCTTCTGCAATCTTTTGTAATACCACCCCGCACCCAGAGGCATACTAGTTCACCTTCATGATGCAACAAGCATACTCATGCCCTCAGGGCAAGCATTTAACCTCAGGTTGCTGCGAGGGGAATTACCAAATTGCAAACCTCTTACAAACTTTCAGAGTCTCTCAGAGAACCAACACCACCACATCATACACTCCTGCTCAAAAGCCAGATACCACACTTCATTTATTCATCCATCTCCTGTAACTACTTTATTCTGATCAGGGCTGCTGTGAGGCCACAGCGTATCCAGAATCTCTGGGCTCAGGGGGAGGGAACCACACTCCACTGGTTCATTTAACTTTTTTTAGTCAAAATGGGCACTTAAATAAGTTATGCATTATTAGGGATATCTGGAAGATTGAATATATCATATCACTGTATGTATAATATGTGTACATATCATTGTATGCCCCCAGAGGAAGAAAAAAAAAAAAAAACGACACAGAAATATTACTGTTCACTAAACGTACACACAGCAAAAATGTAATTTCAAACATTACAATGGTGGTTTTAAGCCCAGTTGTGTTTCCAAAAAATACATTACTTTATCTTCTAGAGGAGGGTTCAATATTTGTAACTATTCATAAAAAAAAGAAGATTGTAAGGATGAAATGAGATGTATGGGATCAATTTGTCCAAAGTCCTTCATTGAAGTGCAAACAAATAATATAGCATATGGTACAATTATATTTCCTAAATATAGATACTAAATATTTACCATTTACAGTGAGAGTAAAAGTTACCATAACAGTGACAAAAGAAAAATAAACATGAACGGCAAAAAACTGTTACCGCCAAACTGCCAAACTGTTACCAATCAGATCAGCAGAGCTTATATATATATATATATATATATATATATATATATATATATATATATATGCAGCACGGTGATATGAATATATCACCGATATATGAATGAATATATATATATATATATATTCATTCAGTACCAACTTTTACTAAGATTGTTGTTTGTGTCCATCCATCCATCCATCCATTATCTGTAACCGCTTATCCAATTTAGGGTCGCGGGGGGTCCAGAGCCTACCTGGAATCATCGGGCGCAAGGCGGGAATACACCCTGGAGGGGACGCCAGTCCTTCACAGGGCTGTTTGTGTCCTTATTTTGAAATAAATTAGGTTCCACCTCCTGGTTTTACACTGACTTTATCCTTCTAGCCATCTAGGAGACAATCTGGGTAAAGTCAGAGTCCGTGTATGTGTGAATGGAGCCGCTAATGTCCTGGAGTATCCCGTGCACAAGCTGCACAGACACTTTCCAATACCTAAAGCATGCGGAAAATTTTCAGCTACAAGAAAACCTCTGACACATCTCCCAATGTGAACTGCATGTGTGAACGGACCAGTACAGAACATCTCTGGACCTGATATTTTAAGACTGACAGTATTTAAAAAATATCTGAAAAACAAGGGAAAAAAAGAGATGGTAAGAGTAATAAAGGCAATAGTGGATCCAGAAAACTGAATAAAAGTATTATATATTACATTTGTTAAGGCTTTGGTATAACGTTTCTGTGAAATGTATTTTCTTACTTTGTCCTGAAGCTGAAAAAATACACAATATTCATGTCGTATGAGAATTAAATAAATCAATGGTGAAGAGTAAGGTAAATGTATTAATTATTCTTTAGGTGTATAAACAAAGCCAAAGTTGTTTTTTAGCATAAGGGCATACGGGTATATCTCAGCAGAAACATGACAGTCCCTATACAGCCCCGAACCCAAACAAGCAATCAGGAGTATTGATTCGTAGAGTTTTGATAGATGAACAGAGTCAAAGTGCATCAGGTCCATGGGCAGAGAAGGGCCGGGCTGACACAGCAAATCTGTCTTTTGTGAAGCTCACTAAATTAAAGTGACACAATTTCCAGCGGTTTCCGCAATGCTGTCATCTCCCCAGCCCTACTTCCTTACATAAAATAATTACAGTCCGCTCATAACAAGAACGCCCAACGGGCACCCCTGCCGCCAGCAGGGGCCCACAGCCGTAACGGACAACATGGAAGTAATTTCCTTTTCTCTCTCTCACACACACACACACACACACACACACTTGATCTGCATTGGGCCGAACAGAGCGCGAGACTGGGAAATTAAATTATAGATTACGTTTGACATATAGTGCAACAAACTGTGTCTCAGCTAAAGATAAACGACGTCTCTTGATGACCAGGGACAATTGTCTGACCATGCAGATCCACTTTGGAAATACGGCAAAGGTCAGTGATCTCCGCACGGGCACAAATCCCTCACAAGCAAATGTTCTCCACGAAGAACACGAGAGATACAAAACCCCTGCCCAGAATGAAAGAGAATGGTTAAAGGTTAATTTGTTGGCAAATTTCCCCTCTTACTAATTTCCCTCCTGCACTCTGATGGTGTCCTGTGAAAAGCTCTTTGTTCTAGTGACTTCTAAATCACTCTTATGTCAATGACAGAGGTCACACATCAGTGGATTATGAGCTGGACCTCTCCTGAGCTGGGCTGGTTCCTTTCTGCTGTGAAGCTGCCTGAGGTAGCATTTTGGATCACAGTTACCATGGGAAAACGTCTCAATTTTTTGACAGTTTTGATCATTTTTTTAAACCTAAATTGAAAGAGGACTGTCCCCTCTAGGCCCTCAGGCATTTTATAGCTCTGGGAACTCTAATGAACTTCCCGCCATTTGAAGTTTCATCGTAATTAGACCCGAATGGTAGCACAGGCCAATATCCTTCCTCTGGAAAGCTCTAATTTTGAAAATATAGAGATTTTATTTCTCTGAAAATGAAAACAATATTGCTCCAGGAGGCCACCAGAGTAAATCCCTCAAAACTGTTTTTCAAAACTGCTGTTATCTGCTGACCTTAAGAATAAGGTAATAAGAATAGAACAAAAAGAGATTAACATAAAGCCTTTATAATGAATAATTTGCCTGGAAAATGCAGAAGCAAAATGGGTGTCCCACAGTTAACAGTAAAATCTTATTACTAGAGATGAGCAATCTGGTGAGAAACCCACTTCAATGTATCATCAGTGTTATCCTATTCATTAATGAACAGGTAAAACCATCAAAAATTATGAATACATAGATTTTTGTTCCATTTTCATAACCTGCACTATACAAAATCCAATAAAGTGGGCCATAGTATGTTATACTTGACTTTCGTTTAGTACCATGTTGGTTTTCTACTATAATCCATTATGAAAAAAGAAATGTGATCTTTACTCTAGCCTGGAAATTTTACAAATGCCTAGTTTGTTCTGGGTGTCCACATTGTATTGTGTAGAATGTGTAGAAAGTCCCTTTATAAGTCTTTAATTAGGTAGCCTTCTTCCAAATTTGGAGTCTGTTCCACCTTAAGTAAAACCATTAGTCATTATAATAGCAAAAATAATCAACGTTACCCAACGTTTTCATATTAACTGAGGTCTCTCCAAATGTTCCAGAGGCTATTTCTCGGATGTGGCTCCCAGGGAGTGAGAGAACTTGTGAGCCATTTCAGACTGAGAGAGTTTGTTTCCCTTTAGAAACAAACTCTCTCTCTTAGAAACATTTCTTTTTTAGAGATCTTTATGCCCATAAAATCCATGTTTTCAATTAAACAATTTAAAAAGTATGTTTTCTTTCAGGCAAATACAATGTTGTATGCTTATACTGTGTAACTAGTTAATTAATAAATTATGATATAAGTGTAGAATTTAAATTTTCCAGTGTTACATTTTCATGATGTATCCTAGCATTAAAAAATACAAAATACAAAATTAAAAAATTAATTAAAATAAAAAGTGTTACTAATCTATATTTAGAAGATAATCAAGCATTAGAATTTCAAAATGTAAATATAACTACCACAATACATATAATCATACTGCCAAGTATTCACAACCCTAATGATTCTTTACCCATTAATTCATTATATGAAGAGTTTAGAAGTGTTTACATTATCAAAAGACATCATTCATCAACCACAAGTGGAGATATTTTGAGACAATTTTGCTAAAAGGTCAGTGTTTATGCAAAAGAGAATAAAAAAAAAATTATCTTTCAATGACATGAGTGAGAGTCTTAACACCATGCACCACTTGTCTGTGCTCTACTCCAACATGGCACAGCCATTTTTCACTCTCAACAGCAACAACCACTTCTCAGAAACTGTCAATGGAAAATGAAAATGTGGTGCAACTGAATAAAACTTATATTAGTAACTTATATTACTATATATAATAGTTGCATTAGCCAGTGCACTCAGGGTCAGCCTCTGCTGAAGTGTTCCATTCATTTCTGAAGTGGTGCCTCTGCATCTCAGTGAAGATGCCCAGTGACTGTAAATGTTGTTCCAAAAGTGAACAGTCAACCCATGTCCTCGTTCTGTATTCTTCAGCACTAGCCCAACGTGTAAACAACGCATAATCTCTTGGACAACTGGAAGTCCCCAGATATCGTTGGAGTAAACTGCGCAGTTATGCAGCTTGGTCCAGATTAGTCTTGCAAGCCAGACTTCTGCTATAGGTAGACAGGGAAAGAACAACCTGCTTCAGTGAAAAGGGGACATTTTAGTGACATTTAAACAGCCTACTCAGACTATTTGGGTGTGACATATAGGATTAAGTAATTTTCCAAGAAAAAGTGCTGCAACACAAACAAGTGTTTGAAACAAAGTGGTCCATTAATAAAAGTTTCTAATTTTCTTATTACAAAATAATATTTTTCACCAAATAAGGAACATGTCACAGGACGTATCACTAATCCTCTTGTGCTACTACAGACACAGACCCCTGTGTGAAACTTGGAAACCTGAAAGCTGGGACCCTCTGGCATGGGGAAACTACAACCTGGAGTAACAGAGTGTCCTTGCCCTTAAGTGAGGGAACACCTTGCACCCTGTGTAACCCAAATGCACAGTCCATCAACTCGCCAGAGGCATTACACAAACTGTGTTTGCTCCAAATTGGGGACCAGTGCTCTACCAACTTAGCAAACTAGGATCATTTACTGCCTCTGGCGAGTTGATGGATGTCTTTCGGGATTTTGTGTTCAGGTTCTTCGGGGTGCAAGGCCTTCACATACTTAAGGGCAAGGCTGCCCTATTACTCCAGGTTGCCACTTCTCCTCACCAGATGTTTTCTTTTTATGTTTTTCTAAGAGTTTCTCAAATTTCTTGGAGTCAGGAAGGCTGGATCTGTGTTAGCACATGTAGACCAGTGGTAGTATCCACAATAGTACAAAGTTTATTATATATAACAAATATCTTTTTTCAAATAATTTGTAACTATTTTGACTGACATTTTAATATAATGCAAATGTAAACTGGAATTATATCAAATAAAATTCAATATAATATTGATCAAACTGACTAATAAACCCTGAGTTTAACTAAGAAATATGTTGCAATGTTTGTGCCTTAAATTGCACTGGTGTTGCTCTCTTGGAAATAGACGTAATACCAAATTGTCCTCATTGGCTTATTCCAGCTCAGTGGGTGGAGCATGCTCCAAGCTTGAAGCGAGTGCAGCTGGTGAGTCAGCTTTAGGTGCTGACTGTACTAAAGGAGGCACTTGGTATTTGACCCCTTCCCTCTCTGTACGTGAGTGAAGCGGCGGGTGAGAGGGGATTAGCAGCGTAATCCACCCACTATAGGCTTATCAGCAGACGGCATGACTGTGTCACCATTCATCTAGCTTCCACTTTGGGAGACTTCCAGCACTAATAATGAATGAATAAACAAATAACGAGTGCACATGCAAAACGCCTCAAGAACCAATGCCACAAAAGCCCAAGTAAATTCAATGTGACTTCCAAATTTTCCAGGCAGATTCACTGACGTAGGTACCAAAAGGAACCAACACAACATTAAAACTCAAGCAGCACTAAGAATGGCACAATGGATCAATGTAATGTGGGTTGAGTTATATTTAGAATGTAAAGAACATGCAATGATAAATTTCTTTATTTGAATTTCTGTGCAAAAATCATAAACAATATATTTTTGTAAAAATAAATTCATTTGCTTTTCTCTGATTTGGTAAAGTGCTTAGATTAGGTAAACAAAAAAAGTTAAATAAATAAATATTACCTACAATTTTTTAGAGTGCTCAATCTGAAATGAAAATAGGTGATGTTGGAAGTTTTTTTTTTTTTTTGATTCTGAAATTAAAATAAACCTTTATATAACTCTTATATGTCATGTAGCTGAGAATGATGCCAAATACTCTTAAGATGTACTGGAAATGTGTGCCTCTCTCTAGACACTGTTATCATTATTAATATGTAATTGCTAATTTTTATAATAGTTATAATATGCTAAGTCGTACTTATGAGACAGTGATTCAGGTGAGTGCTAATAGCGGCCCTTGAGGAGAATCTTCAGTCTGCTATACACGGGAGAATGAATTACAAGCCAAGCCCATGTTGTGCTATGTATCTATAAAAGGTTTAATCTTGGCACACCACATTTCCAAAACTGGCTCTTTGTGGCACTTTTATTTCTATGAGTGTAGTGTACATTCAGCTTTTAGCTGGATTTTTTTTTTTTATTAGTTTTTTTTTTTTGCAAGGACGTATCCATCCTTTTTGAATAGCCTTTGATTTGTAAGCACCTGTTATGATTCTCACATGCACTAACTCAACAAAAGCCCCTGACACGAGTGCCCTCGAGACTCAGCACGTCCTCCCAGTCATAATCAGTGTGTAAGACCTGTGTGCTGCCGAGCTATTTTCGGAGGCAAGTCTTGCATCGGTGAGATTGGAGTAAACCAGAAATTAATGCATTTGCAATGCAGAGAGCACTTCACTTTTCTCGCCTGCCGACTGCAGACAATTCCAATTTCACGTGCAATCCATCTTTCTCGCAGACTTCCCATTTAAGTGAAGTACATGAATTAGGGAGGAAGTCCAAAAATTAAAAAAAAAAAAAGAGTTAGAGAGAGACAGGGAAACACAGGACGGTAATTTCATTCTTCATCTCCTGTTCCACTTTAATCTGGAAAGCCAACATTGGTGGCATTATCCATTTTCCGCACGCTGCTTTATGTCAGCCTGCCCGGATGATGTATCGCAGCCACGGATCCATGTAAAACGGCCCTGCTCTCTGGGATTGAAATTAAACACAATGTAGGGATAATTTGATTGAGATGAGAGAATGGCTGGCGAGGTGTAATTGGCCATGTAATATCGGGGACTGGCTCGCAGGAAGTGGCGAGTGATGGCAGTGCTGAAGTTGTAAATAATCCATCTTGCCAGCTGAATGGCGGCGCATGTGACAGGACAAATGGCTGACACATCAGCCGCCCCACCGGCCCACAGGAGTCTCTGGAGACTCGTCCGTCTCGACCTGCTGCTGTTTAGACCCACACACACACACTGCTGCTTATCCTTACAGTCACCACAGTCCCTCTGCACTGAGCGTGTACACTCTTCCAGCACTGTGCAACAAATTACAGCTTATGCAGAAGCAGCAGATTCCAGAAACAGAGATCGCTCTTAGACTGTGAAACTTTTGACAGAGTAACAGGCATAATCTGGCACCATGCTACAAATGTGAAAGTCTACTATCTTATACTTAGATTTCCTCCACCATGGTATATACGCCTGGAATGTCTAGTCTTACATTTTTCATTCCTCAACAAAACATGCACAGAATTTCTGCTGGAAATGCAGATAAACTGTGCAAGCAGAAGAATAAATATTATGATTTGACTTTAAAGAAATGTTATAGTGGAGTCTATGTATTTCATTTTCATGTAATAGAATTATCAAGTGTCTTATTTTTTTTTTTCATTCATTCAATGTGTGTTTTTTTGGAATGTTGTAGGAAACCCATACGAACATGGGGAGAACACACCAAACTCCTCACAGACAGTCACCTGGAGCGGGACTCGAACCCACAACCTCCAGGCCCAAGGAGCTGAGTGATCGCGATACTACCTGCTGTACCACCATGCCGCTGGTGTCCTCTTTCATCTTGAAATTTTGTTCAGAAAGAGAAGGTTTAAGCCAAATTTGTTTTATTTATTCATTTTATTTATTTATTTATTTTTAGGGTGCAGCCATGGGCTAAAAGTTGAGAAGTGGGGCACAGGACCAAAAATCAATGGTTCTTGCCACGGGACTGAGGAAGAACGGGACCAGAAGTAAGTGAAGGAATGCTGTGTAGGTGCTAAACATGAAGCTTGAATTTCATTGTACTTCTGTACAATTAAATCATTCATTCATTCATTTTCAGAAACCACTTATACAGTTCAGGGTTGTGGTGGGTCCGGTGCCAGTCCACATACCAATGTGTGTTTTTAGACTGTGGGATAAAACCGAATCACCCGGAGGGAACCCAGGCAGACACAGGAGAACACCCCAAAATCCTCAGTGACCCGAGGTGGGACTTGAACCCACAACCCCAGGACCCTGTGTGACAGCAATACAACCATGCCACCCTGGATTTAAAACACGTTTCATCTTTCTCATGGTATCTAGGTAGATGCAACCCTCTCATGGGTTATGACTCCAAAAGCTAAACTGAAGATATAGCATATCAGATTAATCATCAACATGAATAACAACAAAAGAGCTGAAGAAGTCAATCGTGTTTTAATTTGCAATGGATGAAATCTGTTTCAAGAAGAGAAAATGAAAGAAAATAGAAGCCTAAAGTATAAACGTACACTCATTAATACAAGGCAGAAGAAAGACACATTCTCTTTCTCATTTTCTCCTTCTAGATGTGGTTAAGTCTTATTTGAAATCTGTGCAAGCAATTTCCTTTTGTTTCTGAAATTCTGAAAAAAAAAGCTTGAATTTTCTCACTTTGATCACATCCCTGTCTCATATATGGCTTAACATCTTAGTGTAAGACTTCATTATTTCATTTTTATTGTTCTGTTCTACACAGCAGAAAACGTACAGCAGCCCATCAGTGTAGAAGGAGAACATCCACTATTCTAATTTATCTCCAGGACTTAACAATTAGGATACGCTGTAATGTTATGCATTACATTTAACATCTAATTGTAAAAGCTTAGAAAGTTAAAACCATAATTAAATCTGCTTTATTTCTCCTGAGAAAGTCTTAAACAAGACAGATTACCCTTTTGTAGGTGTGTTTGAGCTGTTTTTTTCAGGTGTAAAATATATATTCTGGGAAGACCCATTACTTGACAGATTGGAGAAGTTGTAGATCTAAAGCTTATGTTTGCGTCAGTATGAAAAAGCTCAAAGTTATAACACTGTGTTGAATACCAATGGTGTTATTGTACTATCAAGAGACCCGCACCGGCAAATTCCACTGCACAAAAGGGTTCGTTTTTATGTGATTATATAATCAACCTTAAATGGTCTGGAAAAACAGCCCTAAAAACTATGAGTTAACTGAACACAGCAGGATGGTTATTAAAAATGAAGGAATGGTTAAAAATTCTGCACGCGAAGGCACAGAGCTTTAAAAAGACTCCTACATGTTGTGGTAGAAAAGGCAAGAAAAGTTTTGTCTCACTTTTACATGCCGTACATTTCAATGTGAACAGAGAGGTTTGCATCATTCATCTGTAATATAATAATTTAATGCAATATAATAGCTCTAGCTGGACAGTGGTCTAGAACAGGGCTTTCAAACGTTTTCAAGTGATCCACATTTTGATCATCATAACTCAACAACAAATTCTAAACATTCTGAATGACAAAACAAATTCTAAACATCACCTACATTATAAAATTAAATCCAATGACTGTTGGCCAAAACCACCATTAACAACATTCAGAATGAGGGTGAATCACATTTCTAGGTTTTGCATATGAGTAAGGTGTCTCAGTTTTTGCTGGAAATAACCCCACAAATGTCAGAATTTTCTCCTTTAAAAGAATGATTACAAGAGTATTATCTTAGTTTATTTGTAATTTATAAAAAGCCTGAAACAATAGCAATAATATTCATTCTGTAACCACTTAACCCAGAATCACTGGGCACAACGCAAGAACACACCATGGGCGCCAATCACACACATTCACATATTCACTCACATCTATGGACACTTTTTGAGTCACCAATCCACCTACCAATGTGTGCTTTTGGACCGTGGGAGGAAAACAGAGCACCAGGGGGAAACCCACGTAGACATGGGGAGATCACACTAAACTCCTCACAGACAGTCATCTGGAGTGGGACTTTAACCCTTGAATCCCTGGAGCTCTGTCACTGCGATACTATCGTGCCGCCAAAAGCAACAGTATAATTAATGTATTAAGTCCATTTTCTTTATAACAAGCATAAAATATCACAAGTAGTATGCTGATAATTCATTCATTCATTCATTATCTGTAACCACTTAACCAATTCAGGGTCACGGTGGGTCCTGAGCCTACCTGGAATCATTAGGTGCATGGCAGGAATACGCCCTGGAGGGGGTGTCAGTCCTTCAGTATCCTGATTATTCAGTAGGTAAAGTTAGCCAATTAATATCTAGTTCCACCTTAAATGGTTAACTGATTACATTGAAGTGCCTGATGTTGCAGCGACATTTAAGGTGGAACTGGAAGGTTTAAAAGAATTGCTGAATAAGATGCTGAATTCTGTTTCATATCACAGAAGAGTTAGGAGTGGTAGAAAATATACGATTGTAGAACACTACTGAAGGGATATGATGCCTTAAATGTACCTAAAGTACAGTGCTCCTCTGATAAAACTGCACAGCTACATTAAGAGTGCCATTAGTAGACTTGGAATGAAGCTCTGCTTTTATGTTGCGTTCTGATGACTTATCAAGCTCCTGAAATCTCATCCCATCTTGTAAAGAAGATTTAAACCACTACCCCCCCACTTTACTCAACTCCAAAGATGACACTCTAAAACGAGGGGCTAGGGATAAAACTAAGAAATGGGGTTCACCCTTAAAAGTAAGAACAGCAGCAACTGGGCTAACTAGACAGTCTGGGTTGCCACATAATATAAAGCTTGCACAAGTGGGCGTTTGTGTACATGTCCATTTTGTGTTTATGTGCATTACTTATTTATTTACCAACATACTTGTGTACCCTGGTCTAGAATATCAAACATCCTGATATTGGACACCAGTAAATCCAGTTTCCTGATGGCAGTGGACAAATTACATATATCCACTATTTTAACTAAACTATTTGTTAAGAGATTAGCCTTCACCATGTGTTAATGTTTTAGTACAACCATTTCAGCATTCCTGCCCTCTGCTATAAAAGAAAATGTGTCCATATTCTCATTTCAAACAAAAGCCTTTTGTCCAAGGTAGCTTCCTACTATTCATTGCTATGGCACAGTCATGAAAAGCTCTGGAGATACAATGCTCACAATGAAGCTGAGAGGTCATCATCTCCCATCCTCCATTTTGAATAATACATTTCAAAGAGGCCATGCAGCTTCCTGCTGAGGTGAGGGAAATTTGGTTGAGCAGCAAAAAAGTTTTTTCATGTCGGCCAAAGGAGGAGGATAGTATGAGGCTGACTTCCTCTCTGTCACCTTGAGTTAGCATTCCGCTTATGAGCTCTGCAGCTAAGACAGAGGAAAACTGCCTTCTCTAGGCATTCCATGAAGCAACTCCCTTGCAAACGTTTCTTACAGGTGACAAGTTAACATGGCTCCCTGGGGTCTTAATGAAATGCCTTTGACATGTTTTGGTCAAAACATCACAAAGATCAAGCAGGTTCAGAATGAGTTGTTTTAGTGCCTATGCCTTTAAATGATTATAAGCCACACAAACTTCACCACGGCCCTGAGCACACAGAAAAGCAAGAAATGAGCGAACAGAAGACAATGTATTCACCTTTTTTTAAATTTTTTAAATTTCTTTAAAAATTCTAAAGATTATTCCGCGGCTAAATTAGAAAGGATCAGTTTTCGCTGTGTTTTCTGACTTAGGCAGCCTACAGAAAATGATTGGTTTGTCTTATTATTTTACAGACAATGAATTAGCACATGCTCTCGATCAACAAACTAATGTGCAAGTTCACTAAAATAAATGAATAATCAAAAAAAAAAAAAAAAAAACTGTTACTTTTTTATTCAGATATTGTTTAAGAATGTACAAAATAACCAGCTGATAATGGTGGATTAAAAACATTCTATTAAAATCTATCTATGCATTACATTTATCAAAACATTTTTTCTAATCTTGACTTTGGACCTCTGACCAGACTCCATTTTCATGTGTCCTTCTATCCAGTTATAGTTCCATTATGTTGCCTTTAGGTATTTTATTATGGGCTTTTTGGACATGTCACACTCACAGTACTGTTTTCTATCTAGTTTCTGCTCCTTTCCCAGCTTGAGTTCTCAAGGTCAAAACATATAACATGAGCTTCCCCATGTTCATGACATTCTTAGGGCAAAAAACTTCAATAGTGGTAAACAAGATCAGTCTGGACATGTGTGTCTTGGTGTCCGTGGTGCCTCCATGTGTGTTGGGTCCTGATAGGAACATCATTCAGGCTAGTTACCTTGAGCTGAAGTGGCCAGGCACAGTGTCAAGTGGTGCAAGAGCTGAATCACACACAAGCTGTGGCCTGAGATGGAAGACACTGTGCCCTGACAGCTGTGGAGTGAGAAATATGAAAAACAACAGCTTCCTTCCTAAGGTGAATTTTGATGTTTGGGAACTGGGCTCTTGGATGAAAACTAGAGGAGAATACCACTGGGTCAAGCGACACTTTCACTATTGGAATGACCATTGCCACTGATACTAGACTTTCAAACAGCTTAACAGCTTACGTAGAGCAAGGCCAATAACCACTGTTAAAATTTACATGACCTTCAAGCCCTCAGATGACACTGCATGAGAATCTGTAATTTCATTTGCTTGCGAGTAGTTCAGAAAATCAATGTCACTTAACAGTCTGAAGCTGCATTAGAAATGAAACCCTATTACTCATTGAGGACCCCATACAAAAATGAATCTCTATGTACTACAACAGGGTAGCTTTGTAGATAGAGAGTGTGTGTGTTTGACAGGCCTGTCTGCAGTCCAGATGTGTTTCCTATAATGCATCATGAAGAGGGAAATCAGATGATGGACACATTTAAGGAGCTGAAGTATTGTATCAAGCAAGAATGAGCAAAAAATTCCACTTGTAAAAGGGCAATAATTTCGTTAAATGACTAAAAAGTATAATTAAAAGGAACAAAACCGAAGCACAAGGGTCTGTTATGACTCATGCCACTGTCTCAAAATTTTTGGAGTGCGTTGCAGGCATCAAATTAAAAATTTGTTCATATCTATAAACATCTGAGGTATTTTCTGTATATTTTCAATTAAACCAATAGAATGAAAAGAAAGAGAAAACAACAACAACAACAACACAACAGACTATTGTTTTCCATGCTTACAAGACTTAAAAACCTTTTTGGAAATAGGGTATGAAACTCCCCGCAATCCATAACACTCAGCATAAATGCATAGACAATGGAGAGAAATAAAGGAGCTATAAGAAAGAAAGAAAGAAAGAAAGAAAGAAAGACTTATTGAGGTAGCTGGGAGGAGCATAATGTTCCACAATCTGAATAGATCCATCTGTTTTGGTCAAGCTGTCAAGTGCTACAACACTTTAACATTTAGGAATTGTTGGATATCCATGAGATGTAGCGGGTAATGTATCAAAGAACATAATGCCAACTCTGTATAAAAGGATTATTGGCAACGTCACACCTACGCTTGGCTCCAATCGTCCGCCACACTAGTCACCAAGAAGCTAAACACAGCATCCTTTTCTCTCCTCTGACTTCCACACGTCTGTCAAGTTTGTGAGTGGAGGCGTGATGGACATCTGTCCCTGCTGCTCCACCAGAACACATCACAGAGCTGTGAGTGACGGCTTCAAGAGCCGCTCCCTCAGCCGGATTCTCATCTCCTGTTTCACTGATGATCCCTTGCTAGACCAGCATGTTTCTGTCTCTCCACGGTGCAGATGACCTTATTTTAGAAACAGGGCTTCAAGGCTCATCCATGCCCTCAGATGCCCTATCTATTTGATCCGTAAACACTTTCTTATAGTGTCACAA
The DNA here is from genome assembly GCF_029633855.1 of Hoplias malabaricus. Classification (NCBI taxonomy): domain Eukaryota; kingdom Metazoa; phylum Chordata; class Actinopteri; order Characiformes; family Erythrinidae; genus Hoplias; species Hoplias malabaricus. The sequence goes on along the minus strand of NC_089813.1, from coordinate 26,505,071 downwards.
GACACATAATATTCACATGTATGGAATTTGCTCTTATCCAGATAGACTTACTGTTTTAATCATGCTAAATCAATCATTATTTATGATCTCTATAATCATGCACATACCGGTATTGAATGGTGTTAACTGCTCAAGCTGGGAATCAAACCCCAAAATACTGTGTGGAAGACAGTGATGTCACTACCATATGCTATATAAAACATGGATCACAACATCCTATGGAACTAACACCCTGTGCTAACCTACAGATTAAAGCTAAAACTAGCTAGAGATGGAAGGTAACTAACATTTAGTCCAGCTTTTTTGTTTTTGTTTCACTTTTTGCTGGTTTCCTAGGCTTGACCAGCGCTATGTGGCTGGGCCATGGACACACCCAGACCTGAGTGACCTGAGGTAAAGACTAAACCCTGAACCCTCAGGCCCTTGAGCCATTTGGCAGCAACATCACTTCTGTGCCACTGCTGTCTTGGCCATTAACCGAAATACATGTATTTAAGGGTAGCAAGGTGGTGCAAGAGATAATGCTGCTGTCACACAGCTGCAGGGTCTTGGGGTTGTGAGTTCAACACAATCTAAACTATGTAATCTACACCCTAATTAACCTATCAGTGTACATTTGTAAGACTAAACCAAATAAACACCACACTTTAATTTACATAATCTGACAAAAATTAGTTATTTCCTTCGCGTTAGTCTGAAAGGAATTCACACTTAGATTCTCCTCCCTCCGTTTTTTTAAAAAATCCCTGTGCATACGAATGTGAGAATGGTTGCATTATCATGCCAGTCCTGTAGGGGGTCACAGTACTTCTTCAAAAGAGACAACAAAACACCACAAAACACCCAAATCCCAAATCACTCCCTATTCCCTATGTAGTGCACTAAGCAAGTCATGGAATTACTGAATCTAGATCTTAATAGTGTATTATATATTTCCAATACAGCATCATTTATATGTATTCATATTGTGCATCTGAAATCTAGTGCTATCTGCGTGTATATTGTAGTTTTATGCCTTATGTAATTCACTATATAGAGAACGAGGAGCTATATGAATTTTAGCCAAAAACAATCAAGCTGTGTGACATCAGCATTTTCAAAAACACTGACACAGGAGGAAAACCTCCATTTTCAGTGATCTAAAACACATTTTTATTTGGACGGGAGGCCAAAAAACATACAAAACCATAAAAACCCAGATCCATGTGCATGGGGCCTTAATAACAGCCACTTGGGAATGCAATTGCGGTCATAGAAAACAGGTCAAGTCACCTTTCTGCCCACACTGTCCCCTGGCCTGGGATGAGCCCTGGCACCCAAGGCCCTTCTCCCAGTATCTGACCATATCCCATCATGAAACCTGCTCCAACACCCTGCTCTGATGGGCTATTAGACATAAGTGCAGCCCCTCTCTCAGCCCATGGACACATTCCAGGAAATCTGCTATACTTTGCTAATGTAGTACTTCTGGCAGGACTCCCTACTGAATTCAGGTGATTCAGTGCTTCACAAAAGAGGACGTGATTGAAGGGAAATAAGCAAGAGATGTAATTCGAAGTGCTACATGGACAGGATGTTTGTGATCAACAGTATGTTATTACACAGAAGCATAGCGACTCTGGTCGGGATATTGCAAAGGTAAAACTAGGCTGACCACATTTCTTTAGAAATAAATCTCTCAAAAACAAATCGGACTGAATATAAACAGGGAAACATATACCATATGTCCAAAAAGCTTGTGGTCATCTGTTCATCCAACATATTTTTAATGTTAATGACATTAAAGGAACACTAGGTAACATTAGATATTTTTGCTCAGAGGCTCCACTTACAGTACAAGAGTGTAACTGACTTTTACTGCACTATCCTGAAATCAAGGTGCATGGGAAGGGAGTGGGAGGTGAGACCTCCCTTTGGGCCAAGTTAGTGTCTCATTTTGATCAGAATATGAAGCAAAACTATCCTTCAGAACATGAGATGCAAAAAAATGACATCACAAGAGTGAACTGATATAAATATATTTTTAACACCTTAAGCAGTGAAGCAGTTACAGGTGCCTGGATGAAACTGCAGCAAAATTTAAAGTGACACAATGCTGCAAGCTGGAGAATAAACAACTTAAAACAACTCTATTTGCTTCAATTCGACCTTAAATGCTGCTACTGTTTTAAAATTAGTGTTGGCTCCTTGTCCTCCAGATGCTTATTTGATTATTCTGTTCCACCTTAAATAGTGAACAAGATAAATTCATGTGCTACAACTTGGTTTCGTACCATTATAGTTATTCCACCTTAAATTTTACAACTGCATCATGTGTTCATATGTACGCAGAACTTGAAAACTAAGTGAAACTGTGGCACTTTATAGCAGTGCCCACTGTGAGGTCCAGTCAAGAGTCAATATATGGAGGTGATTACACTCCTCCAATATAATTTTTAAAAAGGCAATCATTGTCCTATCTCTCAAGCTTTAGTTGTAGCCTAGATTAGTTACATCTAGACTTAAGATGGAAAGTATTGATACTAGAGACTGAATATTGATTAGTTGTGCATATTTTTTGGTAAATTATTACCATGAAGTTTTTAGACACAGAATAAATTGTCACCTATGTTTGAAAAAAAAAATACAGGAAATGAGGAAGCACCAGTTTGAATGGGCCTAAAGGAGCTGATGCAATTAAAAACATTCATTCATTCATTCACTCATTATCTGTAAGCGCTTATCCAGTTCAGGGTCGCGGTGGGTCCAGAGCCTACCTGGAATCATTGGGTGCAAGAAACACACCCTGGAGGGGGCACAATTAATAACTGTATTATATAAATTACCGGTAGTTTAGATAGGAGGACCCCTTATCAGAAGTTTGGACTGGCTCTGTTCCTACACCCCTCCAAAAATTATATTTTCTGCAGTGCTGGGCCTGGTGCAGCAACAACAGAGGTTCTATCCTCCCAAATACAGCTCAGTGAATCACCACAATGCTTTTAAAGCTGCAATGTTAAGGTAAAAATACTATCTATAACTTTTGAACAAATATCAGAAAATTTCTGTGAATATGTGCCAGCATTAAGCCACAAGAGCATTAGTGAGGTCAGGTACTGTTGTTGGATGATGAGTTCTGGATCACAAACATCACACAAACTCATCCCACATCTATTGGAATTTGCTCCATCTTTCTGAAGGATGAAATTCCACTGCTCTAGTGACCAAACCTTGGAGGACACTTACTGATGCTTGGCATTGGGTAGAATGACCTTACTGGGCTCATACTGTGTGTCACATTCTGTTAAGCCTTCAGTGAGAAGAAGCTATATTCACTAATTAGTAGAAGTGCCCACAGTCGTTTGGCCACAGAGTGAAAATTGCTTTCCAACCCTGCTTAACACTGACCATTGTGTGTAAAAGAGGCTATGTAGAATCAGCTTCCAAAACCCTCTACAACCAAGACCCCAATTAGAACCACAGCCACAACAGCTTTAACTAGTCACAGTGAAACTATAGAAGCTTTAGAGCGCAGTAATGAGTGATAATGCCACAATCCAAACAGCACAATACGGACCAACCTACATTACTCACATTTGCTATGGTCTGTGAAAGTTTGAGGCTGGTCCTGGGCCGCTGTGGAAAGCTTCCAGCAGGTTCCTGACAGGAGCTTTAAAGAGAGCCCCCCTCATTACCCATAAAACCCAGCTTCAGTAAGCAGACAGAGGGCTTAAATAAGCCGAAACAGGCACATGAAGTGGGGCTTTATGTGAATATTGCCGCATAGAGAGGAAATGGCACGGCATTGAACATGCAGGCTGTGCAATGAAATGGGTGCTAGCTCACAGAGCTAACAGATGTTTAATAGCCCTCCCCGCTGCGGCGCTGGAGCCCAGAATATATCCACGGCGTGCAGTCAAGGGGCAAGAACGAGGCCGCGAATGTCACTCTCGCATTCATCACGCGTTTAGCGCATAATGCGGTGTTTACAAACAGCGCAACATGCTCTCTCTCCATAAAACCCCTCTCAGTATAGGCAAGAGGAGCGCTCGGTGCCATAAGGGCTTCGCCAAGGCACTGCTTGCGCAAAACACACTGTCGCGAAACGTTCTGACTGTAATTACGCACTAAGGCAATTAGCAAAAACAACAAAGCCTGGGTTTAACCTTCTTTTCTCGATAGAAGAAAAAAAAACTGCGGGTTCCTCTTTTGTGTTTGTCAACCTTCCATACATGGCAGGGATACCTCAGGCCACAGAGTCATTACCCCGGCCCCTGGGAGCCCCATCCACCGCTGACAGTGGCCTCTGATTCGGCGCGGAGGCAGAATTGGATTTTGATTGCTTTTCACAGGAGATTTTTAATTAAAGGAGAATGAGAATAGCATGTGCGATTAAGCAATGCTTCATGGTTTAATTCCCGGCGAGAGCTGTCGCAGAAAACGAAAAGCATTAAAATGGTTTCTTTACATATACAGGCAATCAGAACACGGGCACGGCATGCTTCAATTAGAATGACTGACTCACTCATTCCAGGGAACAATGATGCTCCAGAACTCACAAAAATTTCACAAAGCAGAGAAAGGGGAATATTGGGCATCACAGACAAACAAATTTACAGCTGTGAAAATTATGAAACTGGCATGAAAACTTTGACATGAAAATCTATATTCACAGTGTGGTGAAGTTAACAGGGTCCAGATTCTTATAGTAAACAGTACAAGCTTTACCCAAATGTAAGTTCTTTGATTTTAAATGGGAAATACAGCAAACGTTGAAACATTTTGGAGATAATTAGATGGAATTCAGTTGCTACACAGCCCAGTGCTGGGTGAGTTTACACCTCTTTATCCAATGCTAGGCACTGGACATACCAACTTGAGGCTTATTGCTTTTTCCACTTACCTAATATACTCAGTTGTACTTGACTATACTCGCTTGATAACTGGATGGTTTTTCAATAATAGAAACACCCCCCACTCGAAATGTATACAGTGATGTTACAAAACAATGTCTCTGCCAGGAATCATGTGCTTTGGAAACTACAATAATGGTGGTGGGAATGTTAAAAGTTGTTTACTGATTGCATATTCATGTGTTGCTGTTTGGGACTGAAGACTGCTGTGCACATTAGTGCAGACAGATCAGTGGAGTTTTTCGAGTTATCATTGCTCAGTCTGGCTTTCGCTGGATTCTTTCATCTGCCAACAATTGACCAAAAAGACCATGGTGAAATTTTACAAGCTGAGGTCGTGAATCGAATATAAACATGTGATCTCCACTGTACCTTGAAGATTTTACAAATAGAAAGTTTGTGCTGGATGTCTGCATTTCATTGTGTATACACATCTCTCTGACCTCTGTATCTCGGTAATGTTTACACTCCACATTAAGTCCTAACTTGGCTCGCTTGGAACCAGGAGTGAGCAGAGATTAAAAAGTACCTGGTTCCATGTACCCAGTTCAAGATTTGCTTAATGGTGAAGCAAAAGAGCTTTCCACCATACAGAGGAAAAGTGCCATTACATGCAGATGTTCCAGAGAGTCCTATCCGTTTGCTCAGTTCTACATTGGGTGCAGTTTGAAATGGCTGAATTCACTGATAATAATTGTAATCGGTGTCTCCAAATCTTTTGATAGCCACACCGATCATAATAGTTATTTTACAATGTTAGACGGTGTAGTTGGACATTATCTGAAGTAGACACTAGAAAAGGACTAGAGGGTGTGATATTCTGAAGTGCAGAACTGAAACGTTACATGCAGTGAATGAAGATTTTATAATTAAAGAGCCAAAACAACAGCTGGTTTGCATGGCTCGGCTGGCATGAAGCTACCAGCTTATCTAGTTGAACTTTTATTAAGTTACAGATGACGTTTTTGAACGTACACAGACTTCAGATCTATTAGTTGTTACATTTTTTAACTAATCGCAGAGTCTAATCTACTCCAGTGCAGAACACCACCACCACATCAGTGTCACTGCAGCACTGAGAATGATCTACCACACAAATTTTATTGGTGGTCCTGTGTGTGTCCTGACCATTGAGGAACAGGGTGAAAGTGGGCAGAGATGCAGAGCGACAGATGGACCACTGTCTGCAAATCATCTGTAAATAACTGCAACTTGCACCTTCATATTAAGTAGAGCTGAGAAAATGGATGTGTAGAAACAAGGAGGCCAATCTAATGCTATAGAAGAACTGTGTATGTTCTATACAAACTACATCATTACCAACAATATCACGCCGCTTCATCTCTTTCTTTTAAGTACTGCAGTTACTTCATACAGCACTTCAGTTCTGTCCTTCAAACTTTCTATAATCAAAGGCCTGTCATTTAAAACTGTGTTGAACAAAACAGTAGGATTTGAACTTTTGTCCATTGTGAAGCCTGCAGCTAAAATCAAGACAAACTTTTCTACTAAAGACGTTCTACTCTTCTCCCACCCCTGGGATTTAAGACTTTATAAACTTTAATTTTCTTGAACAACAAGGTGTTATTAAAACAGGTAAAGACGAAAATTTAATCAATGGTTTATATGGTACCTGTCAAAAGTTCAGGTACAGCTGATTATGTGCAGGCTTTTCCAAATCCATAAAACATTTTCTATTTTCACTAAACAAATACATACAGCACAGGGCATGCATATGTACATCAGTTACAAAACGGACATTTCAAATGACTACTTTTATTGCAACACCTTCAAGACTGTAAGTACTCATGAAGCTCCTTTAGTTAATGAGTAAGAGTACATAAGGATGCAGCAGGGCTAACTGTCTGCTTTTAAAACTGTAAATATAACAACTTCTGATTATTTTACTGCGGTTGTGTAATTCTAAGTGTTTACATTTTCTTCTGAAAACAGTGAAATAACTGGAAACATACAAAGAAATCTATATAAAGTTATACGACTAGGTGTCTCTAAATGTTTTGACTAGCTCTCTACATGTAAATCATCTGCCTTGTGATGTGTTCCCTATTCAAAATTACTAACACAACTTTCAGATTTACACAGCTTTGTCAGTCATTTAGATATATGTGTCTTTATTCATCATTCTGGACTCTTTCTTTATCCCCTCAGTTGAAACCTCAGAATGTCCAGTACTGTCATTATATTACAATTATTTTATCCATCTTCCAACAATTAAGATCTTTTAATATAAAACCTGTGGATTAGTGACACCACACTTGTGATAATAGGGACCGTGTGTGAGTGAGTGAGTGAGTGTACTGACGTGAATAAGTGTACCGCACCTCACTAATGAAGGCCTTGGCACTGGCGGGGCTCATGAAGAGAACAGCTCTGCGCAGTGTGTCTCTGTAGCGGTGTAATTCCTCCACTCTCATTGTGCGGAACATTCCTGTGATCATCATGTTAATGTTGGACTCCACCTTCTGCAGGGACACGTCCATCCCCTGCTGAGACGTCTTGTCAAGGAAGTCCTGAATGCCTCGGATATCTGCAGAAAGTAGACAGTGGGAAAATTTGATTAGTAAGTTGATTTTTTACTATCATCCATATTGGATTATATATATATTTATATATATAACCTTATGCCCAGTGATTCTGGGTGGGCTCCGGACCCACCGCAAACCAGATAAGTGGTTATATAAGTAACCCATATACATATATACTTTTTTAACAAGTCCCTAATGTGAACAAATACGCTCCAACAAAGCCCGGCGGCACTACGGAAGCCTTTACCACAACGACGACTACACGGCAAGGAGGGAGAAACGCGCATGCGCCTTTCTGAATTCAAAGCGGGAATCTTGAGGTTTCAGCAGGAATACGCGTCTACAACGGTGGCACACTGCTGATTTGCTAAAATAAAAGTGACGACTGTTGAGAAGCGCTTTCTCGGTTTAGGAGCCGTGGAGTAACGGCACCTACCTCCGGCTGAGGGAGGGATGCGGATTTCTGTTTGTCTGTTTGTCAGACAAATCAAACGTATCAACAGTCTAACCTCAGAAATACAGAATAACGCCTCCTGTATCGGTCACGAACACAACACGGATTTTAGCGTCCAAAATACGGGATGGTTGGCGACACTTAACACGTCCCCTCGCGGTCCCACTCTGAATGCGCGTTTGTTGTCACTGTTTCTGGAGCTAGTTAATTAAAAATACCACTCTCCAAATCACAATTCATGAATCAAAAACATTGTCTGCTGAATAAAACGCAGCTTGTGGCTAATTAGCTGTAACAGGCAATAACTATGAGCAATTTGTTTCAGTGAGCAAAATTAAAGGTAAACCAGCAATAATCATGATGAATTTCTGCACGCTTTATTGATTTGTAAATCCATTTAATAAAAAGTAAAACACTACAGATTATACAGGATACTTAAAATATGTTTTTAAAAAAATCCAGCAGACGCCCCAGGACACCTTCCCATCCTCCATCAATTAATAAAATGGGTATTTAGCATTCTCCTCCATGTTAGTAGCCTAATGACAGCAAATGTGTTGCCTCATCCCTCTACAATGTAATCTACCTTGGATGCATTTTAAGCTAACAAACTCAAAAGCACATTCATTAAGTTGAATGAAACTTCTGCCAGCATTCTTTAAAGCAGTGGTTCCCAAAGCGTGTGTTGGAATGGGGGGCTTGAAAATGTGGGAATAGTAGTAGCTAGATGTTTGGGAACATCTGTCTGTGGAGAACAGACAAATATTGGCATATTTACTCTCTATTGCTGTATCACAGTTACTGTATCTACCTATGGGTCATGGTTGTACAACTGTAAAAGTAGCAATATTAGGGTGTAATAATGATGTTGTGGGCTCAGTTTGCCCATGTCATTCTGGCTCCAGTGTGATTTCCCAGCCTACGCTGCCTGTAGTTACACTGCTGTCTCCAGACAGCAGGCACTACTGACATCAATGCATTCTCATCCATTTCCCTTCCAACAGGAGCTTCAGCATGAAGGCTGTATCGTATAAGAGAATATTAGCATTTGTGCTAACGGCTCACAGGGGAGGGAGAGGGAGAGTGAGAGAGAGAGAGAGAGAGAGAGAGAGAGAGAGAGAGAGAGAGAGAGAGAGAGAGAGAGAGAGCGGTACATTTGTCACTGCAGTGGCAGGGCTGGAGTGCTGTCTCAGAGCCGAGGTAAATAAAACATGAATCTCCTCCAGTCAGTGCGAGGCTTGCTGCATGCTCATCCTTCTGTGCAGGCAGCTCTCTCCTACATCAAACCAATTCCAGTGCGAGGGTGGGGGCGAGCAAGGGAGCGAGTGAGCAGAGCGCAGGATCAAAGCTCTGAAAGATGGGACCGGTGCGGAGGAGTTGGGGGGTGAGGAAGGTGAGCTGTTGGGGGGACAAGTGTTCCAGACATGGAGGCTGATGAAAACCATTCAAAGGCGCCTCCTGAGTATGGCCCTAAGTGGCGATTTTAGGCAGCACTTATGTTGAAAAAGGGATAAAGGCAAATCTGTAGCACATCCATAGAAGCACAAGTTAAACAGAGAAAAGCATAGGTGCTGTTGTATGTGGTTGGTTTCTATTGAGTCAGGACTAAGCCAGAGAACAATAGATAGGAACCAGGTATTAAAGGGAATGTGGGGAAATGCAATTCTCTCTGGTTTGTTTACATTCAGAAGCACCTTCCTCCTGTGTTAGCTTTCTGTTACCATCTCTTATGTTAATGGGTCGGTTTTTTACTCGTGTCTTAAATCAGCCATCAGATACCCTAAAATCAATTAATTATCAACCAATTTGTTTCTTATCTCTTGTTTACCTTGTTAGGCTTCCATATCCATGAAATGATTGGTTTTAATTTTTCATTGTTGCATACTGTAAACTGGAGATACTGTATACTCTACAAAACACAAACTCAACTGATTTGGCCATACATGTCTGGACATGTCTGTCTTTCCTTGTTTTGTGAAACAGGCAAAGGTAGAAGCCCCTAACTCAGGGGTCGGCAACCTTTACCACTCAAAGAGCCATTTGGACCCGTTTCACACAGTTAAGAAAACACTGGGAGCCACAAAATCCTTTTGAAATTTTACATGAAAGTAACACTGCATATAACAGGGTTTTTTTTTTTTGCCTTTGTGCTATGTATAAACAAACTATACTGTGTTACATTTATGAAATTAATGAACGACTGCAGAAAAATGAAATAACATTTCTGCATGCAACAAAACATTTTTAACTCAGAAAAAAAGACGTTGGGTTGATGGTTAAGTAAAATACTCAATGTCTATTTGAGTCCTTGTAGTAATGGGGACAAAAAACGCCGAACTTAAATTATCCACTGGCAGCAAACAAAAATGCTGTCCTCTCTCTGTGTGCCGTCATTATTTTACTGGCGCCCTGCAGTCAGCAGTCAAAAAGTTCAAGAAACCGCACACTGGCGGGTGTCACACGTTGGAAGTTGTGACATGTATTGAGCGACAAAATATTTTAAATATTTAAATATTTTAGATGTTACAAGATCGTCATAATCTTCATAGAATTACATTTTGAAAATGAACGAACTAAAATAAAGTACATTTTAATTAAATACTGAGTAATTATTTTCAAAAGCTGAGCCACATCAGAGGGATCAAAGAGCCGCATGTGGCTCTGGAGCCGCGGGTTGAAGACCCCTGCCCTAACTGAAGCTCAAGTGGTTGTAGGAAGAGCTTGCTGTATGCTGTTGGTGTATAGTGTGTTTATGATTCCAGATTTGTCACTTGTTTTTGTTTTCTGATTTAAAATTATACCTGGGTCGAAATTGACCCTAACAACAGAAAAGCCATAATTAATAAATAATAAGAGCAAAGACCTAAAAATAGGTCGGTCAAGACCATAACACTAGAGGAAGGTTAAGGTGGAATGGTATTTTGAGAGAAAAAATAAAACACAAATGTTTGTACCTGGATGAAGTTTAACCTGTCTGTAAGTTTTTAATTAACTGAATTCTCATTTGTAACCCGAGTTGTTTAGTTTTGTAGCATTTTAAGTCTGTGTTTACTATCACACAGTTAGCATGCTCTGGAATTTAAAGTTAGTTCCACGTTAAGTAATTTGAAACAGCAAAAATAAGCCAATATTACCCACCTATGGAGCAGGAATATGTCAACATCTTCATCTTGGTTTGTGCTTTTTAACGTTTGGGGGTCTTTTTATTGTCTAATACCCTCCATATGCCATTGGTCTGCCATGAGCAGAGAGAGTAAGACTAGCATACCGGACAAACACCAGGGCTTCATAAAAACATTACATCGGTTTCGAGCACGCAATCAAGCTGGAGAGCTAACAAATGGTGAGGAAACATCCTCAGAATTTTGTTTTTGATTAAAATTGTGACCATAGCCTTTAATTCTGTAAATGAAACAGTATTATGTTTCAACCCAAAATCTGTCAGCACTTTTCCTATATATTTATTCATCCATAAATTGTCTGTGACCATTTGTCCAGTTTAGGGATGTGCTGGGTCCGGAGCCTATCTGGAGTTCCTGGGCGCAAGGTGGGAACACTCCCTGGAGGGGGCACGAGACCCTCGCAGTAAAACAATCCAGTAAAGTAAACTACAAATCTGTAGTTTACTTAGTGCAACATGTCTTGACTGTTTTTAAACTGAAGACACACATTAGCTAAAATTTCACTTGCAAATATTTAACAATTTTGGCTTGATACCAGACTTAAACTGCCCATGTCAGCCCATGGTATCTTGTTCCGATTCTCTTTCTTTCGATGTAGTGGCAGACTGTGTTAATTGACAACAAAGTACTCCTGAGCATTTGTGGCTGTATTTGTCACAGCAGCATTATATTTTTTCATGTGATGCTCTCTGAGACCTTGAAGATTGAGATCTCTCTAGATGTCTTTTCACAGTTTCATATACTGTATGTGGTGAGAGACCTAAAGTCTTTGCGATCTTGTTTGGAATGTGTTCAGGCATCGTATTATTTATTTATTTATTTATTTATTATTTTTTAATATCAATCAGTCAAAACACTGGAAATAATTTCTGTGTCATTTTGTCAGTAACCTAAATTTTCAAGAGAATTAAATATCATAGATACTTAATTTTATTGCATTTATAAATAAAACTCATTTCAATCCAGAATTGGTTCGACTGAGTTGATTAAAATTAAGAGGCTACAGCACGGTGTTCTCATGATTTTTCTAAGCTGGTTTATTCTGATCTGCTACTGGTTTAGCTAGACACTCATATATATCCATGTCAAAAACACAAGATATTATGATTATTATTATTTTTAATTAATTAATTATTATTTTTATTATTTTTTTGTGTGATCAGCATACAAAACGTATGATTGTGACTTGCATGACTGCATTCAAAATGCAACAAATGCTCAATTCTATTCTATTTTGTTTTGTTTTGTTTTGTTTTTCAGGGTTTATTGTGCTTTCTGTCTCATGGCCATGAAACCATCCAAACAAAGAGCAGCCTGTAATCCCTATACACAAATTACAGAAATTGCACACAGCCTTCCGTTGATAATGCCTTCCTCTACAGAGCACCAGACAGACCTATAACAGAATGCAGCACAAATTGTGTTATCTGTCAGATACAAAGAAACCAAAAGGAAAGTAGCTTAAGCGTGTGGTGAGGGAACAAGTTTATGTTCTTCTCATATAAGACATCAGTAGTTCTTTCCTAGTAAGGTTTTGTTCATTGTTCTATAAAATAATATATTATTATATTAATTAGTTAATATATGTAGCTGGACCGTACACAATATACTACATAAGTAGTGGTCTTCAAATTAAATGCCAACTGTCATGTTGTGCATTTTTTTAGCCCCTTTCACACTTTTTATTGATAGTCAACACCCATAGCCCATCACAGAGAAGGTGTGATTTGGGATCATTCTCAGTGCTGCAGTGACACTGACGTGGTGGTGGTGTGTTAGTGTGTGTCATGCTGGTATTAATGAATCAGACACAGCAGTAGTACTGGAGTTTTTAAACCCATATATATCACGCCTGGACTGAGAGTAGTCCACCAATCAAAAACATCCAGCCACCAGCGTTTTGTGGGCAGATTCCTATGTCCACTGATGAAGGACTAGAGGTCGACCAATACAATCAACACATCAACAGATGAGCTACTGTCTCTGACTTCGAGGTAACAGAGTGGGCACAGTGTTTAAAAATTCCAGCAGCACTGTTGTGTCTGATCCATTCGAACCTGTGCAGACCAACAAATGAAACTACAAAGTGATCCTGTATTGACATTGAAGCTAATAAAATGGACAATGAAAATAATAAATGATCGTGGGCATAGAGTTGCATGGTTCCACTGCATTAACCTAGCAGCTTATTAGTACGCCTCCAATGCTCCCATTGCTATTTTGAGCAAACTATGGAAGTCAAAGCCATCACTACTGTGTCTGGACTGATAATGTGAACTGACATCTTGACAGTGAAGTGGGGGTCACTTAAGATGAACACAAAGGATTGTTAGGTGTAGGTTTTTAAATGGTTATCACCCTCCTCCCTCATGATATACTCACATTATCCAGCTAAACGCAAGCGGGTAAAAGCATGATTCGCTTAAAAAAATCATGTACAAGAGAATCCCAGCTTTTCCCATGGTGGGTTCACTAGGAGGGTCACCGCCCTTAAGTGCATCCATAGAGAGTGGGCTGCTGGTTCATGACAGCTGAAAAGGGGAAGCTGAAGACAAGTTATGGGTTTTGCAGCTTGGCGTAGGAGGGGCCAAGTCACCGGCGCCTCCATCTGTGTGCTGGATCAAATTTAAAGCAAATCTGTAGCCGGCAATTTCTCAGCGGACACTAAGCAGACGGCAGAATGCACGCGTGTGCATGAACACACACACACACACACACACACACAGTCTAACCCAGTCTCTGTATGTGAGTTACATCTGGGCAGCTGTTTTTCCCTACATGAATATGTTACTGCACATATTTTTTGCATCTTTGTCAAGGTTTATAGACTAAAGTGCAGTCTCTGCAGTATTTGCAGTGCAGCTTTTACATGAACCCATTGAGGTTAATGTCACCACGGGCAATGACAAGTGTTGACTAGAGGTGTGTAATTACCCTCCACCCACTCCAACCCCCCGAACAATGGGGTGAAAGGCAGTAGAACTTTAATCTCGAGAGGGATGGATCTTCACCCACTGTTTGTGCTGGAGTGGGGTTTGCGATACAAACACATGGCTGAATACAATCAATTCCTCACATCAATTCTCTCATACATCACATAAAACCTTCCTAGATGAGTAGACACTTGCTATTCCCCTATATCCGCCAACAGCATAATCGGCACACACGGTATTTAATATAATATCTAACTAAAAGTTTTTATAGCCTATTCTTGCTAATGGGCTCTGAGTGACCCCATAAACTGCTTCTAAGAAAGAGCCCTTGTCATGACCACTCAGTTAATAACAGCAGACATGAAGCCCACAGACACAGTGGGTCTGAGGAGGTGGGGTTTCATCAGTCAGAAACATGTGTAATTATAATCAGTGTTAGCATCTCCATTATCATTAGCGTCAGAGCTGTGAGGAGCGCAGGCGCCTGCTCCAGCTGCGACTCGGAGGAGCTCCACTGTGGCTTTACTGAGTTGCCTCCACAAAGTTTTCACACATCACTTCAATAATTAAATGGGTGCTGGCTCGTTAGGCAAATGTTGGCTTAATTTGAACATGGCGTGTGCAAACTCGCAGTAATGATGAAATAACGAGACGTCATGTTTTGGCAACTTGGATTTTTTTCCCTCCTTCATTTCTCTCTATTTTTTTACTACTTTTTTCTCTTTTCAGTGAAGACAGGAACAATATATTGGTGGTCCCACAGAGATAACACCTGTGTGCTAACAGGTGGCACAAATCCCCGTCATACCGTAAAATGAATATGTAACGAAATGTGGTAGATCTCAAATCTCAGACTTTCTACCACACTGCTATACAAAGATGAAGAACAGCATCTATACCAATTGTAAACCTGTTGGTTTCGAATCAAATACATTGTACACACTAAACTACAACTGTGAACTTAAACACCCCTGGGTTTTCTCCATCTTAATTGTGAAAATAAGTTAAGCCACCCTCTTATTTTAGAATAAAATATTAAATATCTCATTCATCTCAGTGATTTATAGAACCATATACGTTTTTAATATAATGGGATGTAACACAAACACTGTGTCCACGTACTGTCCACTTTGTTAGACACACCCCCTCATTAGTCCACTTTGTAGATAATGTAGGGTGTAAAGTCAGAGACAGTAGCTCATCTGTTGCTGCACAGTTTGTGTTGATCATATTTTAGTCCTTCATCATTGAACACCACCCACAGGACCCTATGTACTGGATATATTTGGATAACACAGGCAGTAATACTCTCTATAAGACTTTAAAGAGAGTTTGTATTTTCTGGTTTCCCTATGTTGAACTCTTCCTGGGCACATCACTGGCCCTGTAAGCTATGAAAAACATTCATTGTCTGTAAGCGCTTATCCAGTTCAAGGTCATGGTGGGTCCGGAGCCTACCCGGAATCACTGGACACAAGGCAGGAACACACCCTGGAGGTGGCACCAGTGCTTTACAGGGCAACACACACACACACACACTCAATTGGTAGCCAATCCACCTACCAACGTTTGTTTTTGGACCGTAGGAGGAAACCCACAGGAGAACAGGGAGAACACACCAAACTCCTCACAGGTCCCTGGAGCTGTGTGATTGTGACTCTACCTGCTGTACCACCATGCCGCCCTTAATGAAAACATATCTCCAAAATAGTAACTGTGCAGAAGGAGAAAGCCTTGTTTTCTTTTATTGGAAATCAGTATAAAACTATTTTGGAATTTCTATTGGGATTTTCTAGGCATTTCAATTGGTCCATTCATGACATTTTCACACAATGTGAAGGACATCTGCTATCCAATGATGTAGTAAACCACAAATCCACAAAAATGGAGATACATGTTTGTCATTGGACAGCGACGATACACAGGGCTAACATTTAACCTGTGAACAAAACTTGCTGGTACACAACTGGACAACCCATATGGGCTCTGCATGCGTGTGCTGGCGTGGACAAGGGTATGTAGTCCTCAATTTCAGGCATATCACAGACGTCAGTCCCCTGACACGTTACTCACGGCAACATGCTCAATGTCTATTACATGTCTCTAAAGCGAATGTCCTAACTGTGGCCTAAATTCAGTTCCACTGGATGCGAGTGTTGTGCTGTCACTTTGATTGACAGGCCAGGCTTCAACTTGTGTGGCATGAAGCTTTGATACTGGCCAGATTTCAAGAAAATCCCCACCCACTCTGTCTCTCCACCAAACGTCAAACTCACAAAGAAGAGTCAGCTTAAAAACCACAGCAGTTTGTGAGAGTGTAAACACAGCATTTATTAATTTATATATGCTAGCGATTTATATTGTATGTGCTGGCAACATTTCTGGGAATCACTAAATGTCCAAAATAGAGAACAGAAGTCAGAGTTAAAGGGGACAGTTTAAAACATGAACAGAGAGTTGGGGACAGCGAGAAAGTTTGCGATGGTTAGTGGTGATAAAACTCACATAAATAAGATGCACAACATGTGTGTAACTGATTCAGTGCTGCTATTTAAGTGAGCATTCATTAAGTTAATGAACCTATATTTGCTGAGTATTACTACCACTTTCCATACTAAAAGAATGTCGTACAGACCTGACCTTGCTGTTTTCATTACAGTGCTCCATTCTACTGTTGTTGCTGCTTCTTTTAAAATTACACCAAAGGGAGCTGTACATAATATTGCAAACATTAACACCACTGAAAATACATTTACAGAATAGCAATTTATTACTTATTTAATTATTATCTGTATCTGTTCTGCAGAAAAAAAAACATTGTATAATAAAAATTCTATATATATAGCTTTTTTTTGTTTTTTGTTTTTTATTTTTTAAAACTCATCATCATCATCTGTACCACATCCATCATACAACACCCTGGGGCCAGTCCATTGTTCTGAGAACTCCAGCAGCTTATTTTCTTGATCTGCAAATCTAACAACTTCTTGACAGCTACACATCCTTCCAGATTCAGAGCACTGAGCTGTCTTCTCACAGTGGGAGGAAAGACAGAAAAAAAGTGTAACTTGATTTTCTCTAAGCTCTCCATGTGCTGTTTATTCTGTGGCGTCAGCTTTGCAGCTTTGGTGGTACACCAGGTCTTGCAGAGTTGTTAGGAGTCCCACTTTTCAAGTTGTGTGAGGTCTCACCCCCCTGCCCCCCACTCTTTCTTCGTTTGATATTCTCCATCTTACACAGACCTTTTTTTAAATATAAATCGTCTCATTAATATATTTCTAAAAACTGTACATACTGTCTGTTACCACTGAAAATGAAATGTACTCTGTTCTAAAAAATAGAGGTAGCCAAAAAAATAATGTACGAGTGTGAAGAACCTGCATACATTTAGAAATTAAAAGAACTCTCCATAGATGTTGTAAGAGCTTTATTAGGAGTGTAATCTGGTGTAAAATGATATGCTACCCAGCAGGGGAGCCCAATAGTGGGTAATGGTGAACATGGGACCTCTTTGGATAGGGAGCTCTAAAATAATCTGTAATAAAATGATTTTGGTTTCTAAATGATATACTCTCTGGTATTACAGAGACAATCCACAGCAGACTGTGACAGCAGTCTCATCATCACCATCATTATCTTCATCATATTTTTTACTGCTTAATCCATTTCGGAGCTGGACTGGCAACAGTGCAAGCAGCAAAGCATCCCAGGGACCTATGCATCCTCCAGCTACTCTTGGGGATCCCTGTTGTTCCGAGGCCACCCGGGAGATATGATCCCTCCAGTGTGTCCTGGGTCTACCCCTCTCAGTTAGCCGTGTCAGGTATACCTCCAGCAGAAGGCATTCTTAGCAGAACCACCTCAACTGGCTACTCTCAATGTGCAGAAGCAGCTCCTCCTGGATCACTGAACTCCTCACTCGATCACAGAGAATATGCCCAGCAACCCATTGGTGAAAACTCTTTTCAGCCTCTTTTGTCTACGATCTCATTCTTTTGGTCATTACCCAATGTTCATGACACTAGGAGTGGGTGGGGACATAGATTGACCGCAAAATTGAGAGCTTTGCTTCATGGCTCAGTTGCTCTTTACCACGACAGTCCAATACAGAAACTGCATTAATGCAGACACTGCACCTAACCTATGGTCGATCTCACGATCACTACTCCCATCACTCATAAACTAGACCGAGAGATATTTGAACTCCATGACTTGGGGTATGTTCTCACCCACTACCTGAAACAAGCATGTCATCTGTTTCTGGAAGATAATAACAACAAAAACAACAATAATTAAAAAAATAATAATAATAGAATTTGATTTATAAGAGCCTTTCAGGGATGCTTTAAAGTACAAGAAGTTAAAGCATGACTTCAGACTTACAGGTGCTTATCTACGTACAGACCACTCCAGATTTGATTCAGTCCTTGTACTCTTTTGAGTAAGTTTGAGTTTGCATTTTCAGCAGTAAATCAGACTGTGTCTGCCAGGAGAAATTTAGTTTATCTGCTTGTTGTTTGCATTAGCA
The DNA here is from genome assembly GCF_029633855.1 of Hoplias malabaricus. Lineage (NCBI taxonomy): Eukaryota > Metazoa > Chordata > Actinopteri > Characiformes > Erythrinidae > Hoplias > Hoplias malabaricus. The sequence continues at coordinate 26,486,536 of NC_089813.1, read as the reverse complement.
TCCCCCCTACCCCCTGACACAAAAGAAGTGGTTTGATTCTCCTGCATTCAGATCTGTTGTGTAATTCTATCTTGCTGACTAACAGTTTTTCTAGCATTTCTGACTAAAATAACACCAGAGCCAGGATCAGGATTCAGAAACCAAAGGATCAAGCAGAGAGAGAGAGAGAGCGAGAGGGAGAGAAAAATAAAAAGGGCAGGCATTTCCTGACACATTTCTTACAGAAAACAAGAGAGTAATGTGAGCTAACTGGCCAACTAGTCATTACTGACATTTGTGGTCATATACAAAAAAACAACAAGCTGATGAAAAAAAAAGCACAGGGATTTCTCTCAGTGCAACACATGCTCATTTGTAAACAGTAACAGTGGATCTGCTGTCATAACCCAATGAAATTAGCCAGCATAGCAACTAACATATATGGCACTTTTCCATTACAAGGTCCCTACTCTACTCGACTGGGCTCTCTTAGACAAATCTGCTCCTTGGTACCTGGAACCACATACATTTTTTTAGTCCCTGTTCACTTGTGGTTCCATGTGAGTCAAAAATTTACTAAACATGATGTATAAATGTTGAAGAGCACTGACTGGCCATATAGACTTCAAACGCACACTTCCAGCACTAATTAGGCATCTCTACAGTAGAGATCACATTTGTTTTTATTTGACTCACAACAGCAGATTGTGAAATTATGCCATAGTCTTTTGAAGCAGTACAACAATGCCTTGGATTGGTGGCTGACAAAAGACTCCAGCAAGAGCTGGCCAGAGCAAAATGAAACAAAAATGTATTATTTCTATAAACATGGGTGCAGAGCTGTGTTCAGTTCTAAAAGACAAAATCAATACACATTAGAGACAGTGTTTTGCAACATCATAAGCTTAATTTCAGGGGAAGCTGCTAGTGGAAAAGCGACCAGGGACCATGGACCAAAAAGACGAGTAGAGTAGTTCCTTGCAGTGGAAAAACAACGTTAGTTGGCAGAATTAGTTCTGGATGCAGCCCCAGTCTCTGAGGGAGAAAGAGCAGCACCTCTTCGTTCTCTGATGTAGCTGCAGATTGTCAGCTTTTTATATTGCACTTATGTATATTCTTCTAAGTACAGGGATTGTTTCTGAAATTTAATCCCTAGTGAATTACAAGACTGATTTGGTTAATCAAAGCACACTTGTTGACTGTCAGCTCTGTAACCCTTAAATCTAACACTACATCACACCACCCAAACTCATGAAGAAATTAAACATTTTAAATATTTTACATATTTCTTTATGTTCCTTTGTTACTTTATACATTTTGGAAGGAGGGCCAAAAGATTTGTTGTAGATAGGACTTTTGAAATGAGTCCTGGGCAAACTACTGTGCTACACCCTGCTGTAGCAGTCAAAACTGGTAAAATTTCAGAGAGGCAGGTTAAAAATAAATAAATAGATCAATAAGAACTTTTTTCTGTGTCAGTGGCAGGCTGGAGTGGAGGGTAAGAAAGTTTATTTCAGACCCAGGCTGTAAGACTCTGATTTACTTGGCTTAGGTGTGTTGGAAGCAACCAAAACATGACTCGCTGGAGGGGTCTCTGCAGATTCGTTTGGGGAGGGGGGTGGTGGGGGATACCTCTGCTGCGCTGTTAGAGTTTGGGTGAGTTTTCGACACTAGCCTCAGCTCAACCCTTTTTGCAAAAACTTGCTACAAAACCAACAGAAGTGCATCTAATCAATACAGTAAGCCAACTCCACAAACCGCTGCCAAACACTTTCAACAGGGCACAAGAAGACGTGATAAGAGAGAGTGAATAAATAAATGCATAAGCAACATGTGGGTAAATATGCTACTATTTTATTTATTTATTTGTTTTATTATATTTTATTATTTATTTATTTATTTTGTTTCTCCATGCCTAACGACACTGATTATGTTTAATGGGCCTCCGACACGACTCACAGCCACTGCCACAGCTCCAAATCAAATTCCGCAGCTCGGTGGAAGGCTTCGAGAGACGCCCCAAGATCGGCTCGGTGAGCTGTGAGCTGAATCCAAAGCACCGGATCTGAGCACCCCGTAGCTGTGCGCTGATTGAGTGCGCCCGAGCCGAGCATCAATCCCTGCACTAACTGCAGCCTCTCTGCTGTGTCTAATGCTTTGACTTTGCCTGCCGACACCAGCCAGGCAACAATGGGGCTGAAAAACAAACCTGCCTGCCACAGCACATCTCTCAGGGAAACCACAAGAGAGAGAGATAGAGAACAAGTACGTGCAGTGTATGTGTGTGTGTGTGTGTGTGTGTGAGTGTACTTGGAAAAACACAAGCAACTGAGCTGGGATAAGCGTAAAATCTGAAAACGAAAAAAAAAAAAACTCCATAGAGAAAAAGACTCCACCATCTCAAAGAAATATATTCTCACTTTTCCAGACCACCACAGGGCAAAAACATGGCAGCTGGCTCTGATGAGAGGATAATGGGGTCATTCGCCTGGATCATCACTAATTATATCCATGAAGGAGGGGAATAAATTTGATTTACTCTATCTGTTTCATCGGCTCATTTGTTAAAGCACGGAATCTGCGAATTTAGACAGGGTGCACGCTAATTCCACCACATCCTGCAGTCGGCTACATGTAATTACTGCTTGATTGTATTGCTCTGAGCTTCACTGGTGGATAAAAATTCAGAGGTAGATACGTGTGAAAGATCTGTCTATAAATACAGTAGATATCCAAAAATTTGTAAACTCAGTTTAAGATGCACCTGTTGTAGGCACTCAAGCATGTATCATAGAGACACTCTGGAGGAGCTATGCATGAGCCTAAAGCTATGTTCAATGTCAAGTGTCAGTTAGAATGGTACAACCCCTAACCCACACCCCAGCATCAGGCTGCGAGTGGTGGAAATAAATACCTATGGGATGAATTGGAATGGCATCTTTGATCAAAGACTGATTATCAATATCAGTACCTGAGCTCAATAATGGTCTTATGGCTCAGTGTCTTCAAATTCTCAAAGAAAAATGTCAGCATCTTGTCTGTAGAACAGTAGGGCCTGGAAGTGTAGTGTAAATCCAACACGTTCATACAGAATTTATACTGATTAAAGCTTCTTTTTAATTCTTATTCATTATTATTATTATTTAATTTGTCTTTATTTAGATATTATTTCAATTATACTTCGATATCCATTTGACTTAAATGCCTTATCTGTAATCTCTCATGGTTTGATTTTAATCTTGTAACACACTTTAAATTGCCTATGATCTACAATAGTGCTGTATAATAAAATTGCTTTTGGTTGCTCAAATACTGAGCTTACTATATTTCTTAATTTAAATAAAAAAAGACATAAGGCAAGTTGGTTTTCACTATGTAGTGTATTTGGCTATGTAGGGTGTATTAGATGTGCTCTAATGTTTTGGGCTAGGGGTTTATAAAGCTATATTTGTGGTGGGTTTAAATAACACCCCAAACAGTCCTAAACACTCCAAACAAACCTAAACTCATCAAATTGTCCAAAGCACTCCAAAAAAACCTAAACACTCCAAACAAACCTAAACACAAACTAGCCTTAGGTACCCTAAACAAACCTAAACACTACAAACATTACGCAATACTCCAACAGTCACAAGGACTCCAACAGTTACAAACATTCCAACTAGTCCTTAACTCCAAACAAAACTATATTTCTTAACACTCCAAACAGTCTTAAACACTCTAAACATACAACACTAAAAATAGTCCTCAACACTCAAACAGTCTCAGGGACTCATGAAAAAAAAAAAAAAGAAACACTCCAAACAAACCTAAACACTCAAAAAAAAACCTATACACACCAAACATTCCTAAACACCCCAAAGAGTTATAAACACCGCAAACAAACCTAAACAAACAAACTAGTCTTAAACACGCAAAACTAACCTAAACACTACAAACAGACCTAAACAGTCCAAAGAGTCCTAAACACACCAAACAAACCTAAACACTCCAATTAAGTCCTAAACACTCTAAACAAACCTAAACACTCCAACTAGTTTTATACACCCCAAACCAAACCTAAACACAACAAACAGTCCTCAATACTCCAACAGTTACAAGGACTCCAACCATCACAAACATTTAAACTGGTCCTAAACACTTAAAAAAAATAGAAACTCTCAAACCTAAACATTCCAAACAGTCCCAAACTGTACAATAAACTAAAACACTTAACATGTGTTAACCAAGTGGTACTAAATGTTCCAAATAGTCCTCAAAAATCTAAATAGTCCTAAACACGAATCCTAAAAACTGAATAGAATGAACAGGGCATAAGAAATGCTCTGAAACCATTTAAAATTGGGACTTGTGTGAAGTTCATGCTTGAAAGCCCATAAACTTTACTGAGTTTAAGCAGCTGTGTAAAAAAGAATGAGACAAAAGTCCTCCAAATCAATATCTATGACAGATTAAAGGTCGCAGGAATCTTTGAGCTGAAGTCATTTTACTGAATATCTGCATGGCAGACTTTGGCAAAAGAGGTTAGAGAAGTGGGCTTGGGCCTGAAAAGTTGCTGATTCAATCCCCTTGGGAAAATTGGGGGTGGTTGAGTAAAAAAGCTGGGCTTTCTACTCCCTCAAAATTCTTGGCTGAATTTCCTTTTAGCAAGGCACTCTATGCCCAAATGCTCCCTGGGCCAGAGATATTCACAAGTCCTTTTCTGCAAGTCACTGAGCTTGAGTCCAAGTCAAGTCTCAAGTCACTGAGCTTTAGTCCAAGTCAAGTCTCAAGTCTTTAAGGGGCAAGTCCAAGTCGAGTCCCTTGTCTCTTATGGTTGAATTGCATGAATGCTATCTGGTCCAGCCCATATCACTGCACTGCTATATCTTTTGAGTTTAAATCATGTACTGTACTGTTATGTTTAAGCACACACTGTCAAAACTGATCAGTTGTATGGTCACTTTTAAAAATATATTTTAAAGCAATGTATAGAAACCCACAAAAAAGCATTATAACTGTATTTGCAATATTTCAGCTTTTTCAGGCAGTTTATTTAATATTATGAAAAATAAAATCCAGCAAAATTGAACCAATAATTATTAATAAAGTGATATATTTTATAACCAAATTTAATGATGGAAGGCTCTGCTCCAGAGAGTGAAATGAATGCAGGTCACCAATCAAACACCAATGATATATGTTAAGAAAATAATAATAATATTGACATTAAACGATTTTTCTTAAGTCCCGAATCTCAAGTCCAATTCGAGTCTGAGTCATTTGAAAGCAAGTCTCAAGTCAAGTCTGAAGTCACTGTTTCAGGGACTTAAGTGCATCTCAGACTCGAGTGCCCATCTCTGCCCCAGGCACGGAGGTCGCTGCCCACCATGTGTGTTTACTTGTGTTTTCAAAGCCATGGATGGATTAAAAGCGGAGACCAAATTTCTTTGTTTGCCTGTGTAGTGATAATAAAAGCATTTTTATGTCTCATATATTAGAACAAGTTCAAACACCATGTTAGGGATCAATTCAAATACTGATTTGATTTTTGAAAATCTATAAAACCTGTAACTAGATCAGGGAGATATTCCACACAGCAGATTTCTCAGTTTAGCCAGATGAGGTAGGCAGATGGTGAAAAATATACATGCACCTCTGGCAACATTTGACAATACATTAAAAGAGCAGTAGAGACAGGGTTTGTTTTGTGTGCTTCAACTCAACTTACATGAGGTGAAATCCAATGAAGTCGCCCTACCTCATTACAATTCCTAGGACATCAAATCTGATTACAGCTGCAGAAACACATACACCAAACTAGCTTTTACCTGTGTGCATCGAGCCCCTTTCAGACCAAAACTCATTATCTACAAAATGACCGTTCTAAAATTAACAACTGAATTTATGGCCTTTTTTGTGCTACCAGTCTGGCACAGCTGCGGTCAGACTGTCAGTTTGTACTGGCTGAAGGATACCTCAAACCAGCCATCTGGCCAACACAAATATAAAAATATGTAAGACTGCCTTTATGAATCTGAATCACGCTGAGGATCAATTAAAATTATCATGATGTATTTTAAACTCAGTTGACTGAGTACAGTATCCAGAAATGAATACATGATGCCATCTGAACTCTAGGGGTTGGTTTGTCAGCACAGATGAAGTCCCTTAGCAGCTGACGCTGGTGAAAAATATTCTAGGTAGGTCTGTGTGTGCCACATTGTCAATATACACAACCACCCCAGTATAATTTAACACATGCTGTAGGACACCAACGTTCTATGAAAATCAATCCGTTTTAATGGATTAAAAAACAATCAAAAGGATCATAACAACAGCTCAGATATAAGGTACATGACATGATATCTATCATATATTACAGATCATACTGTATCTAAATACAAAGAAAACTCCTGTCTGAATTAAAAAAAATTTGACCTGAGGTGAACTTTAACAACATTTTACTCTCAGACAGATTTGGAAAAGAGAGAGATCTTGTTGAATGTGTACATTGCTGGAATCCTGTGTCCTAATTTTTGTCCAGGTCTTTACTCCACCATGAACAGACTCTGCTTGGGACGATTGGCTAAAATTATGTCACTACCTTTGTATTTTCTGCCAGCAGCAGTTTTTGATTGGCTGTGCTCCTGTCATTGACCCGAGCCAGTGTAAGCGCCTCTGCAGCAGAGCAGCCAACTGAAACATTGCCCAGTAGCAACTTACATGAAAAGCAAATATTATTATTATAATTTGTTTAATTATATATTTTCATTTTATATTTCATCTTGTTTTAAATGTTTCATATTATTTTACATTTGTAACAAGCTCAAATCCTAAATAAGTAGTTGATGATATTAGAGGAATGTTTATTTAATATAGTAAAAAAAAGAAAAGATATTTCTGCCTGCCCTAGCGCCCTATATTGACCAGCTGCCTCGGTTTCAGAGAAGACTAAAAAGATGACTCAATGTAACACCACAATTTAATTGAAGATGTTGCTTAATCCTTATCTGGGAAACTTGTTCATTTTTTCAGATGTTTAATATTAGATGGCAGATTAGCACAAGCGTTCTGTCAATGAAGCAGCGTAGTATTGTTACATTTGCAGACCCATGCCACAGGCTCCTTTCACACAGTAAAACATTCTGCAAAAATCTTGCTTTCGTGTGGAGTTCCGGACGTCCTTGTGGACTTCACTTGCTCGACTTTATTTGGACAAGAGCATGGGGGTAAATACTGGCTTCCAATGGGATTTTTCAGACTTAGGAGTTAAGTCCCATGAATCTTGATAAGGAGCTTCCACTCTGGCACCTTCATTTCTCCTCTCCACATGTTTTGACCCATCTTCCGCTTGTGGATTCCGCTTGTGGTCCCGGTCTGGATCAGCAGGCCGAAGCACAACTCAAACAGCTCTTCAGAAGAATTCTAATCACCTCCTGCCCGAGAAACATGCATTTGCACATATTTCCCCGGAGGAAGTCGCCGTATCGGCGCGATTACATAGAAAGAGATTGGCTGGACGGAAAATGTACCCTATCAAATCAGGCACATCCCAGGTCGGCAGTTACAGTACATAAAGTAATAGAACAGGTTTATAAGTCAGCGGGTTGGCAGAAGGTGGCCAGGGCTGGATCTCGACAATCCCAGGCCCTGAAGAGAGAGTGCTGGGAATTCTCACTGAGCCTTCTGGCAGCACAATAAGACCTGAAAATAGTGGACCCTGGGGATAGAAATCAATTTAACAAAACACAGCCTATTGCCCCAAAAGCTATTGGCCAGTAAATTTAGGGGTACATTGTATCCTCAGGAAGGAACTGTGAGTTGGAGGCTATTTCGGCTAATGCCCGAGAGATCCATCTTCTGAGTCAGTGGTCAAGCTCTCAGCAGGCTTAAGGCACGGACGTCAGGAGGGCATCTTCCTGGCTTCATTATAGCCAAGCAGAGTAGAGCTTGGCCCCCTGGCATTGCCAAAATCCATTTCTCTTTAGGGAAGGCCACTTATTTATCCTGGCCTTATCCTGCTGCAGTGGAGCATGGCCTCTGCAGGGACTTACAAGGGAAGATGGCATTCCTTTTTGTATACAGCTATACCTCTCTCTCTCTTTCTCTCACTCTCTCTCTCACTCTCACTCACTAACACACACAAATATATACACACACACACCTCTAAAGCTCTGTTGCTATCTCCACCCTTTCCCTTTCTTACTGCTCTACTGCTGTCTTCTTCACTCAGGCACAGGCAGCCACTCAACCACAGGTGTTTTGTCATCTTACACAAACACACACATGTACACAGTATGTCCTAAAGTTTGTAGACACCTCCCATCCAACATTTCCTCTGAAATGAAAGGTTTCATAGGTAGATTGCCCCCCTTTGCTGTAGTCACAGCTTCTACTCTTCAGCTTGGTGTCAGAACATTGCTATGAAAATTGGATTGGATTGCCACACTGATGTGGGATGATTAGTTTTGCGTCACATACACAATTCCAACTTGTTTCAAAGGTCTGACTGTGGAGCTACCGTTATTGGTTGATAACCTTCTCTGTAAACATTTAATTGGTCAGTCTGCACGTCAGTAGCCCTTGTTTACATCAGGCAAAGCTCATGTACCTACCGTCATCATGTACATTTACCCTCAAACATAAATGTAAGCTCTCGGATGAATTAAAAAAGAAATTCCCATGTTTTCCCATGTGTAGCAAATAAAAGTGTAAAGGACATAAAAGCACACATATATAGGCAGTGAGGCATAAGCATACAACGGCAGCGAGGGGCAAGAGCGTGTCCTCCTTTTAACCATCTCAGATCTGGTCACCCTACCATATGTGTGAGTGTGTGAGTAAAAGTTAGAGTGTGTGTCACCCTGTGATGGGCTGGTGCCCTGTCCAGTGTATTCCTGCAATGCGGCCAGGTTGGCTCTGGGCCCATCGCAACTCTGAACCGGATGATCAGTTCCAGACAATAAATTAAGTCAAATAAATGTACCCTACTTTGTGTGTAATGTCACAAATACGCAAATAATTGTTTTTAAAAAAGCAACTGCAAAATGCAATTAATTAAAGAAAATTGTTTCGGGACAATCTGCAGTTTGTTTTTTGCATGTACCATGAACTAAGTATGCTTTTATTGGTATTGGTTAAAGAAATATGACAATCTATGACAATCTATTATCAGTAATCTATTTAAAAACAAGGAGAAAATAAGCCTTTTCATCTAACACTGAAATATCCTACATTTGGATATTTTAATGCATTTGCACCAATAAACAGGTTCAAAAGTACCCAGCTGGAACCAGAGAACAGCAGTTTCTTCATCACCAACCGTTATAAAGTTAGTGGGCGTGTCAAACTAAAGAGTTATCCTATTTCTGATGAGCTGATTTCTGATCTAAAAACAGAAAAGAAAATTGCAAGGAAAGAAAAACAAGAAAATGCTGTATCTGTTTGTTTATTGGGGCTGTGGTCAACACATCTTGAGGTGAGTTCACTATGATTTGAACCAAGAGCGAAGATTTGCTCTTGACATTGGTGGGTCCTATGATTCTAACCCCCAATATCTAACCCGACAATATAAGAGAACTGACAATTGGCAGTTTCTTGTGCAATTCATTTCCAAAGCATGTTATTCATAGCTACAGAAGATCTTAGCCTGCTGTTACTGTAATTTTATTAGTGAAATTGACTTTAAGTGACTTACACGTTTCTTTGAAAAATAGCTCCTTATGTCCACCTTCTTCTGTTTTGCTGCCATCCAAACTTGCTTTTGACACCCATGTGTCACCCACGATGCACCTGAGTCTTATGCAGTAATACTCACTTATGACTGGAAGGTTTTCCTTCCAGTTTTGGCGCTGCTCAGAACCAAACAACAGAGACCCATTTGACAGCAGGGAAAGGCACAGCCAATCACACTGGCCATATGTGTTACGGGGAGGTAGGACTCGAGTAGAGAATGTGATTTAACCCTTTCTGCACCTCTAGGTTAATGAGACATTGTCAGATTATTGGGGGTTATTTTTTGGAGGGGATCAAATTATTGGTAGCAACACGTCACCTCTGTCCATTCTATGCCTTTGATCTGAACCCACTGTTAACATACAGAATCTCTGTGAAGTGATTCAACCCAGCCTTGTTGTCCATCAATACAGGTGAAGACACAGGCCTGTTCGCTGGACAGTACCAAAGTACTATGAATCCTTAAAGGAGCCAGTTTCAGAACAAGAGTTTTTTGTTAGAGAAGGGTTAAGCGCACTCCTTAAATATGAGTACACTTGTAAGAAATAGCGCCCCTTGTGGTGCAATTCCTAACAGTGAGTAAGTGATTGTGTATGTGTGAATATTTCTTTGAGTGAGTCAGTGAGATACAAGCCAATTTCATGAGCTGTTTTTCATCTCAGAATATTAAACATGGTTACTGGTTACACAGATATACCTGCCTAATTTTTAATCATGTTATATGATCTATATGCCTGCAAATGCCTTGTGTGTTTTATGAGTTTGGTTTAATGTGAACTTAAGCATGTTTTATGTTGCCTTGTGGCCTACACGTGAACTATTAATCACTTATCATCAACCTGCAGAGGGAATACAGGAGAAAACAAGGCATTTGGCTAAATTTCACATTTACATAATGAAATAATAATGTTGATGAATGTGTACTGTCCCTGTTTATTTGTAACAGTGCAGTACACATTAATCAACATCATTACATACCAACATTAATGTAAATTAGATGACAATTTACTTCATCTTTACTGAAGTGTGATATTATGCTAATTTATTTCACAATCATTATGCTTTCCCTCATATGATCTTGTTATAATATGATAAGCTGTGGGTATTAATGTAAGCTAGTCACATAATACACATACATACTATGTGTCTGACTATAAACAAAAATTAACAATATTTTCACCTTCACTGTGAGGATGTTACCACAGTAACTCTGTCATCCAACTGGCCATAGACCTACACACACTTCTCACTTGCTCACATTTGGCTTTTCTCTCACAGTCCCACAACATGCCGAAAAATAATATAGTAAAAAGCCCCTAACTCTTACCGACCTGTAAAGAACTGTGATGGAAATAATTCCGTACAATTTCCCCGAAGATGATTAGAGGGTGTTGACGCGGGGGGTAATTCGGTGCAGTTTATACATAATGTGTGTGATTACGGGGAGCCAGGATGGGGAAAAGCAAGCCAAAAACACTTGCTCTGAGCACAGTGGCTGCCTCTTACCATAGTCCTGGTCATAGAAAATGATGAACTTCTGCCAGGTGTACTCCATCACCACGTGGAATATCACATCATTCAGGTAGACGGGTGGCCGGACGAAGAGCGTGTAGTCGTCGGGAATACCGGGGGTGGTGGGGGGGCAGCTGGAGCGAGGGGTGCCTCCTGGAGCTCGCTGGATAAACAGATGTGGGATGTGCATGGCGTCGGCCAGAGACTGCAGCGAGCCTGCAGACATGCAGCCAATGGAGCTCACCAAAGCCAGGATACCCCTGTTCATCAGTTCACATGCTGCAGAGGAGAATCAGAAGGAGAGAGGCCAATTTTAGTTTGACAATATGTGCTTTTCACAAATGCAAATACAAAAGCAAAGATATACAGTTCAGTTCTAGTAAAAACAAGTAAAATATTAATAAAACAAAATCAGTGATGAATTATGGCAGGTAGTTATGGCTGGATATCAGATGGGTCAGATGTTAAGAACATTGGTCTTTTTCTCAAAGTTACCCCGAGTTCTGAAAACATTATACTTGAACCCTGTTCCATAACATGAACTTAAACATGCCATAAACACAAACAATAGGAGATGACATGTTGTCATGTGCCATAATGTTTAAAGTCACAACAGCTTATATTAATTGTAGCTTTTGCTGTGTATTCATGTATCAGTCTTCAGAACATTATGCCATTATTGTCATAAATAATAACCACGTATAGCAACATGACACTACTATGTTACTGGATATCTTCTGCCAATATACATATATTATATGTCTGCTCTATGCAGCAGGGGTCAAGCAAAATTTCTCCAGAGCATACATGAACAAAGCCCTCATTCGTTGCCTATGTTCAAATCTGATCATAAAATGAGAATTCAGCTTTCAGAGAATGATTTTATACTCAACAATCACGTTTTTGGAATAGTTCAAATAGATCAAACTCATGTGTGAATGAGATCGTAACACTGTAAAATGTGGAAAGCAGTGGGAAGCAGTTCGGTCACAGCTTGACTTGAGCCTGTCTATTTGCTCTTGACCCTCAAGATTCTCTTTTTTCATTAGCTCAATACTGAGAAAGCTGCATGAACTAAAGTGTGCTTCAGGTAAATGACATCTTAATGAGGCACTAATAGTCTGGAACCTGATTTCACAAACTGAACTGACTCATCAGCAGTGCTGAAAGCTATACTTGCTTCTATGTCATGCAAAAGTTTCATAAATCAGAAAATGCATAGTTAGTACTACGGCTGTCGATCAATTAATAATTAGTAATGAACAATTAATTAATTAATCACAGTTTTCTACAAGTAATCACGATTAATTGCATTGCCCCTTTTTACGACTGAAGTTTTTAGTAACGGATGTTTAAATATAAAATAAAAGGGTCAATGTAAAATCAACACAATGGACATATATGTTTACATATTTAAAAAAAAATGTTCATAGTCCAACTATGACAAAATTTAAACACAACAATAAATATTAAAATGCTAGTACTTCCTTGTAGTTTTGGGAGGGACATAAATGTGTAGTGTGATAGTGCCACACAAACTGGTGAGAGGATAGGAGGAAGGATAAAAGTGAGAGTTAGAAAGGATATTTAATACATATTTCAACATAAATAAAATGTAATCTATCTTCTGAACTCAAGAGTAGTGAGGCTGTGTTTACATTGTAAAATAAAACCACTAATAAATTGCTAGGCTCTGGAAAAAAAGAATGAATTATGGGTGGAAGTTGTGGTCAGATAGAGTCAAATCATTAAAAAAGTTAACGTGTTCATATTGACAGCACTAGTGGGTACGTTATTGATCAAGGTCAAATCTGTGTTCTTTTTTTTTTTTTTACTTTAATGAATAAGGGCCATTGTTCTTAAAATCCCAGTGTAACTTTGAACTGCTTTTATATATTTATTAATTTATTTTTTAATAAACATTGATCCAATTTTCATGAAGTGTGCACAGAGTATAAAGGCCAGTTGGTGGTTTTTAATGGTGCAATCAAAGGAGAGGGGAAAAAAAAGGAAATAAATAAATTAATTAAAAAACCTTTCTTTTGACCGCAATGACATATTGACAAAAGGAAGGAAATAAAGTGAAAGAGAGGAAAACAGCTCTGACAAAATTTCATAAAGCCGAAACTGCCTACAAAACACTGAAAGCACAGCTCCATGTAGCGAAGCCGTCTTTTTTCTTTGTCAGCTTTCAGAAAACAGAGCTCATGCAGCTCAACCTTGAGCATAATCCCAAACCAGACGCTAAGGAGCGAGTAATCAATGTGGCTTTTCTGCGCCCTTAATTACTACTGCGGCATAAAGTTCAAATATCATTATTTCTACTCCATTTAGAGACACATTTGCAGTCCTGCGCTATTAAGAGGCACTCTGCTGGTAGCACTGCTTCACAGTCTGTGGCAGTAACTATGCTGGCATAATTCTGGTTTCTGTGGGGAAAAAGAATAAGGTCAGAAAGATCGAGGAGTACAACATACAGCAAGGTGCTTTACGCTAAAAGCTACTGAGCACTTTGCATAAACATATCAATTATTCAAACGCATAGCTTGCAGAAATAGTCCAGCGATCCATCATTAGAGGGCACTAATGCCGCTACTGAGCCCTTTAGACGCTCTCTTCACTTTATACCTTCATTCCTATCTACGGTAGTGACGCTGATGGATGTGTGTGCACTTGTGTACAGTATTATCACTGTCTTTAACCCTTTGAAGGCACAATTGTTTTTAGCTATTACTAAAAGCTTATAGCACTCTTATTTATTTCTCACTTTAACTTGTTGAAACAAGTAGAGAAGACAAGATTACTTATTTTGTTCATTAGATTTGACAAAGGTATTTGTACATACACCAATCAGCCATAACATTAATTGTTTCCAGAGATATTGTCCAATTTATCAGCCCCAATCACCATATAGATGCACTGTTGCCCATATGTTGCTCTGCATACTTTGTACCCTGTTCAAACACGGGGCCACCACAGATCACGATTTGGGTGGTCGATTATTCTCAGGGCTGCAGTGACACTGATGTGCTGGGGGTGTTTAATGTGTGTTGCGGTGCCCTAAATGGATCAGACACAGCAGTGCTGCTGGAGATCACTGGAGTTTAGTGATGCTGTGCCACTGTACATTCTGCTAGACACATCTTCTATGTTGCTCCACAGTGCAGATGTAAAATTCAGAGGCAGTAGATCATTTAACCAATTAATACCAGCTTTGTTGTGGTAAAAAAAAACAGGGTGAAAGGAGGCAAATTGTTATGCAGAACAACACATGGATTACAGTCTGTAATGGTATAACAACAAAGTGCTCCTGTAAGGACAGTGGAGATGAGAGAATGTGTACATCATTCACTGTGAGCTACAAATGGACAGTACAACAACAACAAAAAAATTGTTTATTCTGTTTAATCCACAGAATAAAAATAACTCGCCAAAATGGATACAGTTGACAGACTTTCTTAAAAGGACTTGGCTATATCCTGCAGCAGAAGGCTACCAACAAACAAAAGCTTGAAAACCTTATCCATTCCAATGGCCATTCACCCTTTGACGCCCTAACCCAGGCTACAATGGCATGTCAACACCCTCCTCTCCCACCCCTCTCCTCGCGCTCCAGGACACACAGTAGCGCTGATGCCAGACACACACATTCATCTCACTCGCCTCGTTTCATTCCTCGTTGCTGGACTCGCAGAATGTGAAACACAGACTGTGTCGGGCCGAGCCGAGGCACAAAGTAATTTGCCAACTATGGCAGAAAAAAAGCAGGAGCATCAGGGGCAGGACGTAGGGAGGAGAAAGAGAGGTGCCCCGTGCTGCTGAAAAAGCAACAACAACAACAAAAAAAAGCAAGAATCCAGGGCCTTAAATGACATTTCTAACCCTAAAGCTTACTGTGGCTTTTAACGCTTACCAAGTTCAAACTGAAGCCAGTCTATGAAGTGATGCAGAGGAGCGAATGGGCAAACTGTGAAAGTGCTGTGTATGCGTAACATACACATGGACCTCGCTTAGAAAAGTAAAATAGGAGTTAGCCAGGTTTAGCTTAGTGCAAACCCAATGTCTCATTTCAGGAGTTCAATTTAATATTAAATGTCTACTTCAGGTGAAGGAGAGGTTCTTATGATGCTTAGAGAAAAGTTGCAAACATTGATATTGGATACTGATTCTGGAAAATAGAAAGAAACCCAAAGAGATTCATCATCTCATACAAGAACTAAAAAATCTTTGAGTGCCTTTGTGCATACATTCAGATGTCAGTAACCCAATTAGAATTGGTTATAAGGAGTGTCCACATCCTTTCGGACATGCTGGCTTCTTTTCCACTGCAGGGAAGTTCTTCTACTGTCTCGTGCCATTGAGGACACATTAGCCTGGGTACGGTTTCTTTTTCCATCGCTAAATCAGGAGCAGGATGGGCACGGCCTCTTTTAATAATTATGCAATACAGAGTGCTAAATAAGTGGAGAACTATGAGTTTTCTGGAATGTTTTTCAAAGCAGCACAGACTAACATTACTCTCCTTGAATACCGAATGAATGTAACAAAAAGAAGGGGCTTTCCTGCAGATGCTAGCAGGTTATGTGGTCATGATATGATGTAGCTACCAACACGTCATATAATGCATCTTTTATAAAATACAGGAAAAGGTTATACTTTTTACTCAACTGTAAAAAAAAGTTGTGTTGAAAACCAACTATATTTTTGAGCCGCAAAAGTCTTAAAGAGCCAGTCAGCATATCCATATGTCATATAAGCCCTCCCACAGAACAGTTCTGTGGCCCTGAGTACAGTTAGCTAACCATGCTGAGAAAACCAGGCTCAGCACAGTTTGTAAATGTTCTGTGCTGAACCGTGTCCATGTGGAAAAGTCACCTGAATGGCTACCATCCGTGCTCAGAACCATTCTGCCCTGCAGTGGAAAAGAGGCCAATATATATGTCATCAGTCATGCACTGGGATCTATTTTCAGTGTCCCTGGGCTGTTTTGTCAGAAACTACTGGGTGCTGAGACTTAAAACTGTGGCATTACTGGATTTTACACCAGGCAGGGGCTCACAAGGGAGCCCAGCTGGCTTGGAGTCTCCTTCAATTACACTTTTGGAAATGTTTTGTGGGTTGTTGCATGTATTGGGGCACATAATGAGTGCTTCTTTGTGTGTCTTGATATGTTTGTGTGTGTATGTGTGTGTGGACTTGGTGTGTGACGACTGACATGGGCAGAATGTATCTACCATCAAGGGAACTGTGCGGTGGTAGATAGGCAGGCTCTGCTGGTCCCGCCATACACCACGCTACTGCTTGTTCACTTGCTCCTTTCTGCCTAGTGCCCCTGCAAGGGCACTTGAATAAAGGTGGCTTATTGCAGTAATGGTTATAGCTGTGACCAAAATGGATCCCAACTCCCTCAATAGTAATGTGCTATTCAATGTTGCACTATTTAGTGTCGCTAAGAAACACAAGTGAATTCAGACACTTCCAATGTCCGTTGCTTAGTAACCAAAAAACTCTCAGCTTTGAGGTTTTATATAAATTTCTATCTTGTGGGAGAAAACTGTGTTCAAACATTTCACGATTTCTGAACAAAAATTGCTGACATACTCCATATTGCTCTAAAACGTAAATAAGGAGCCATTTTGGTCACAACCTGTATCTCATTTCCAACCGCTGGTGAGATCATAATGCAGTAAGCTGATGGTTGCTAGGCCAACGTCAGAGACAAAGATGATTGGTCTGTGAGTATTTGTTACTACAAAAATAAACAGAGTGCGAATAATATAATGCTGCATTTTTGCTGCAATCTGGTGTGCAAAATATCCTCAATTAGTATTCAAATTATCATCAAAATAAATCACACAAATATATTATGGACTATATATAATTGATTTCAAAACTAGGTATTTTTTTTTAAACTGTAAATGACAAAAGTTTCTTAATGCTAATGCTATGTTTTTGCTAAACTAATGCTTGTGCACTTAAATATATTTGTCTGTTCTAATGTAAGCACAGACCGTGGAAGCTAGTAAAAACACTATTATGTTTAAAGCTTGAAGCAGATATTAGCATACGCATATTTATCTTGCATGTTGCAGTTTCTTTTTCAGTAAAGAGCCCTGCCACAGATGAGCCATTTTCATTTTCATTACTAACAACTGACTACCATTCACAATCACAGTCAATGGTGTATCTAGGACTTCCAGAATGCCTAGAGTGATGTTCTTTCTCCAGAAATTGGTCCCACTCTTTGTACATCAAATACGATTTTCCAATGGCTGTTTCAAGACTTTAACCCCAATCAAAATGCGTTTATCTGAATCCCCCCGCTGGCGTGACACTGCTCTGTTTACACATAAGAATGCAATAAAGACCATTCCAGATCATTAGCCCTTTTCAAAATTCCAAAACAATCCATGACTAAAAGTAGAACTATGCATGACCTTAATTCTTTTTTCTTTGTCTTACATAAACTCTGTCTCTCATCACTGAAAATTGTGTGACATAAAGAGACAAATCTTCAGCTTATCCTTCAAAAAAAAGAAAGAAAATAAAATGCGCAATTACCATGACAACCTCCAAGCATGTGCTGTAATTCATTAAACTAAATACCATAATTATTGCCGCTCTTATGTAAACCAGGCAAGATTAACTGTCAATCAGACTCACAATATGTAATAATGAGTCGAAGCCGCTTGAGTTGATCCTATGAAGTGTTCACTTGCCATGACTACCTTCAAGCATGTGCTTTAATTGACTAAATGCCCAACTTTTTAAATCTAAATAAGCCTACCTCCAGTTAACAAGATTTGCTGTAACAAGAAAGAGAACGCTGGCAGTGCTACATTAGCCCTGCATCATGGATTGGACTGGCTGAAAACTGATAGGCTGGCTAATCCTTCCTTATTAAGGCACTATTGTGAATTAGTGCCTTGATCCTCCTGTGAACGGCGTCTCAGAGCCTCAATACCGCCCTCACCAATTGATCGCACTAACTGCGTTAGCATGGGGCACCGTGGAATGTCCATTACAAAACGGGATTACCGTAATTAAACCAGTGATTTGATTTCACATGATTAGTTTATGTATTACATAATTAATGCGGTCTTATTAAGTCCTGCATCTGACATCCAAGTGAAACAGTGGCTGAAGTGAAAGAAGCAGCTGTGGTCATCGCCACTCACAATTCAGTGTGGAATCAACCACTGGCTATGAACATGAGTCATAGCAGGTTCATCTGGTGGTCAGCTTGTTAAAGGCTATTTCACAAAGAGAAAAAAAACTGAAAGGAGATAGACTCATTCACACAGTGGTCAGGCCAAGATCATTAATATGGAATTCAACCCAAAAAGTATACTAATAATTAATAATCCCATGACAGGTAATTAATATTGTGGTGGCTCCACATATGGGAAGGGCTGGGGACCTCACAGGGGAGCACCCAGCATGTTTAGGGGCCACCTTTTTGTTGTTTAAAGGGGTTAATGTTGTAATTTTGGTTTGGTTTCTGTGTTTCTGTGTTTCTGTGTGTGTGTGTGTGTGTGTGTGTGTGTGAATTTGGTGGGTGTTGGGGTGCACAGCAACAACGAAGTGTGGTGTCTACAAAGCTGAACTTGTAATTCAGCTACTTACAAGACCCCACATAAAAACTTGACGAAGAAAAATAATTTAAAAAAATCTGTTTATCTTGAAAACCATGAAAGTCTTGTTTTGTCCCTGTTGTTTGATAACACTCATTAAACCAGCTTTGTATTAAAAAGGAATTGATTTAAGGAAATTGATTACCCTAGACCAACTGTTTTGATATCCATTCTTGAGAAAAGTCATCAGCTGTCTGTTAGATCTCTTTAAAGTTTTCAGAAGCATACACAAAGAACAGATGATGCTTTGTTATCTTATCTTCAAACATCTGGAGGAGTCAATATACTGTGCCTGTCTGTTAGTCTAGCTACGGGGTGTCTAGAGTTATTACTGCTGGTATACATTACTATTTCTATGCAATAACAAAAATAATTTCTACAGTTACATAGTGAAGTTAAATACACTCAGGGAATGCATTCATCATCTAAACAGATGAATACATTCATATTAATATGCAGCAGCACCAGTCAAAAGCAGGAAGGAAGTTGAATCCGAAAGTGGCTGTGCAGGTAGCCAAGAGCTCATTAGAGCTAAGGGATGTGATTGGCCAAGTACACTGAGGAAGAGCAGGCCTTGGGTCAGGTAATTCGTGGAAAGCTTTTAGTAAGGCCACATCACCAGAGAGAAGGCAAATGATGACTAGTTTTATTTGTGAGCAGGAAGAGGAGACACGGTGCACAACAGCAGTGTCACAGGCAAAACAAGGCATGTGGCTTTGATGGGAGAATTTAGAGAAGCAGAAGATTTCCTGGCAAGAGCTATGGGTGATCAAGGCAAGTTGTATTAAGTTTTTGCTGGGAGCAACTGACTTCTTTCCAACACCACAAAATGTTGGACAGTGAGCAGGTGAAGACCCTAGTTGTGGATTATGTACAGGGGTTAGAACACTGAAGCACATTCTATCAGCTTGTCAGGTTAGTTTGTCACAGGGTCGGTATACATGGAGACATAATCAGGTGATAAGGGTTTTAGCATGTTTGTTGGACAGCAAACGGCTACAGGTTAATGCATTGATGACTGGCTGTAGTAATAAAACAGTTATGTTTGTGTGTGAGGGGAATGTTTTTGAGAATGTGTGCAGGCTACAAATATAGGTAGATGGGGTGAAGCACGAGATTGGAAATTGCTGGTGGACAAAGGAAAACAGCTGCAGTCCCAAAGTGCATTGTGTTAACTACACTGAGGCAGGCCAGACATGCTCATAGTTTATTTCATAGAGTTAGCGGTTCCATTTGAGGATGCAGTAGACAAAGCACTCGAAAGAAAGAAGCAGAAGAAGTACGCTGACTTGGCAGCTGAGGTGAGAGAACACGGGTGGCAGGCACATGTTAGACCGGTAGGGATAGAGATAGGTGTTAGAGGATTTGTAGGCATGTCAGCCACATCCCTGCTTGTGCAGTTCAGCATCAGGGGCCAGAAACTAAGGGCAGCAGTGAAGGAGTTATCAGAAATAGCTGAAAGGTCTAGTCAGTGATTTTGGATAAGAAGAGCACAGATTACTTGGGGAAATGCACTGTAGAGATGCTATTGTGATTGTTGGTGATGTAGCACATAAAGTTCACATGGAACTGGTGGCACTGAGCATGCATTAATGGTGCCAGTTGGACTAGGTACAGCCTTAGTCACCAGGGAGTCCAGTGTGGATACACGGTTGTTGATGGTAAAGGGTAAGATAGGACTGTATAGCTGGCTTGGATGGGGGTGGGTCTGGGACGCCAGACTTCACTGTTGAGCTTTCTGGAGGTGTTGTGGGCTTAATTCAGTGAAACACCAATGAGAGAAGGTGCCTGCCTGATGACCCCTGTGAAGAGCTAATGATACAGTGGGTGGTTTGGGTACTCATGGGCTGGGCTCAGTGAGTAACCATAGTTGTTAAGGATAGCTAGTTACTGATTGGATCATAAATGGCCACAGCAACCTTAGTGCAGAGGTGTAGGATTCAACAGGAATTTTGGTAGCTGCAGGTAGGAAGAGAGTGTGGTGGGCCCTATGTAAAGCTGTAATGGATTGGCAAAGGATATTTTACTTTTTATCTTGTGTATGATTATAATTATTGAATTAATGAATTATTGAATGAATACATGGCATTTTGTAATGAGGGTTTTAAGGCTACACTTCTTGCCTTCAAACATGGCGAAACACTGGGTAGTGGTTTTTTGTTGTCGTTTTTCCCCCAAAAATAAGACACGAAAATGTTTAGAATCAATAAAATGAATGTGAATATATTGTACTTTTGAACATGTAGCATTTGGTACCATTTTTAACCTTTTAGAAGCTAGAGCCATGAGTACTGCTGTAACCGAGAACAGTTCTACAGCTAAAATTGTACCCTTATGATAGAGGGGCATATCCCATAAAGTCAATGAATGGTTAATTGATGTGACTATCCTGACTAATGCACAAGGAAAAGCCATCTGTGACTGAACTTTTCCACAAGAATGAAGTTTGAGGAACAATGTGATAAAAGGCCATCTTATTTTGAGTGAAGAAAAAAAAAGAAAAAGAAAAAAAAAGACAGAGGAGATGGTTTCTGATCCCAGGGGAAGTGGCGATCTCAGGCCAGCAGTTAATCATAATGAAACCATTACTCAAGTCTGTTCGTATGAGCTCCCCAGAGTATACATTGACATGGAAGACTCATGTTGAGTCTCTGCTGTAGATTTCCGCAGAGACTGCATCTATTACCCACTGAGCTTGGGGCTGTGGGGCACAAGTTCATGATACTGTTTTATCATGCTGTCCTGCAGAGGACTATAAGATACAGTATCACAGTCTGGTTCGGTAACCTTCCTGCACAGAGAAAAGCCAAATTAGCTCTCTCTTGTGCGGATGGCCTGCGAGATTATTGGAGTTAAGTAATACGCCGTCCCTTCAGCCCATTTATGAGCCAGTCTGTTTTAAGCAGATAAAACTGTTTCTGACCTAGCTCATATTCGGCAATCAGAACTGCGTGGAAGATTTAGCAGACCCAGGTGCAGGCTAAATGGGTTCAAACCATTCTTCATGCCGGCATCAATCAAGCGCCTTAATGCCAAGAAGTAAAAAGTGTTGGGCTTGTGGGTAGAGTTTTATGGAGGACGTTTGGCTTACAGTAGAGTTCTGTGCAAATTGATATGACAGGCTATTTACTGAGGGTGGAGGTGGAATGTGGGTTACTGGGCATTTTATATTTATATCTGGATCTAGAATTGAGGGTAAATTTCATGTCTCCCAGTTATGAGGAATAATACTAATTATATTAAATGTTCACCAAAAATATTGCTTGATGTATATATTAGGTACAATTTTATATAAAATTTGAATTAAATGACTCCCAGCCCACAAATTGTTGACTGTCTCCAGCTCCCGGTTTCTTGAATAGACTCACCATGTACTTGAATTAACTATATATTTTATATCAGACTTAAATACTTAAGTCTAATTTTTAGTTGTTTTTTTTTTTTGGTTACTCTATTAACAAATAATAAAATCAGTTCAATATAATATCTTATAGGCACTTAGGAAAATTACAATATATATAATTATATTGCACACACACACACACACACATCTATCTATCTGTCTATCTATCTATCTATCTATCTATCTATCTATCTATCTATCTATCTATCTATCTATCTATCTATCTATCTATCTATCTGTCTGTCTGTCTATCTATCTATCTATCTATCTATCTATCTATCTATCTATCTATCTATCTGTCTATCTATCTATCTGTCTATCTATCTATCTATCTATCTATCTATCTATCTATCTATATTCCACTTCCAGTAAAGCCTAGCCTAGGCTGGAATCCTAGTTGAGCAGCAGAGTATGGGATCCTCAGAGAAGACCCAGAGCACATGATACAGTTTTAAATGTCAATGCACTGATATGAAATTATCTCACCCCCAGCCTCTACCATGTTAGTAGCACTTCTGTCAGTGCTCTAGTATCCAAATAATATCCAGTCCCATGGTGACTTTGTAAATCCAAGTGTTTCTGGAAGAAATCCAGGCTGTAGAAGGGATTTCTCTAGGGCTCGTGGCGTTAAGCGTAGTCCCAGGTCTCGGCAACAGGCCCCGATGCAGCCACAGAGGCAGTCATAGCTGAGCAGCGGCGTAGTGACTGCGGAGTGCTTCGGCAGAAAGGCCCCATTTACTCCTGACAGGTGAACACGACAGAAAGCTCAATATCATGCTCTACTGCTGCCACGGTGCTCAGGCATTCTCTCTCTCGTACTCCCCTCCCGCACACACACCTGCACTACCTGTGTCTGTCTGAACCGCTTGCTCCAAATAAAGAGCTCCTGCTGTTTAGAAACACCTACAACATTTCAATTACTGTGTCCCAAGCTCAGGAAGTCATGACCTGGCAGCCTGAGCGCAAGTGTCTATGTTTTTGACATTTAAATAAATAAAATCACAGCACTGAGAAATCACCATTTGGGAACGATTAAACTGGAGAAGCATTGTATTGGCTTCAAATGGTTAATAAACACCACTACCTCAGACTTCTCACATAGAATGATCTTCGCCTAAAATTCAGATTTTGCCAGACCAGTGCCAATTAGTCTGCTGTCTGAGACAATGCTCAAATTCATATGGTTTGCTCTCTAACACACACACACACACACACACACACACACACACACACACACACACAAAGCTCCTTGGAAAAATCTGTCGCTGTTGTGCATGCAAGATGAATGTGTCTCTAGAGAGTTTGGATTTTCCTTTTTTTTTCTCTGTTGTGAAGGCTTTTGTTGCTGTCAATTTTATGAGAAAGATATGCAGCCCCCCACCCCCCCCCCCTCTCTCTCTCTCCTTCCTCCACCCTGGCCTTGCCACTGCAAAGTGCTCTGCTGTGTTATCACCAGAAGGCATGCTCGGAGCACCGTGGGTGTCTGTGCAAACAGATATTAGATAACTGCCCGTCTGCTTCCACTTCTTATTGTAACGTTCAATTGCTCTGCATGCAAATTAGCCACTTATCAATTGGCTCATTTGAGGTCAGGCTGCCACACATTGTTCCATGAAAACCTTGAGATTGCATAATCCTGTTGAAAAGGCTTGAGTGATATTGATCAATATGAAGTGCTAGTGCAACCAACACAGATTAGTGCACCCCATGGTTTGTGTGTGGGTGGTTCATTTTCCTAAAAAGTAAAGAGTGAACGGTGCTTGCTGGCGGATTTGGTAGGGACAAAGTGTTTGGGGTTCTGAGGACCTACTCAAGGCATGTATATATGGAAGTTGTTGGAAGAGTTGTTCTGGCGGAAATGAAGACACGAGAGGGTGAAAGTGTAGGATCTGCTGTCTATAGTTTGATTCCAAGGCACATCGCTAGAATCACTTGTTTTTGAAAAAGAGTGTAGGTATTAGGGCTGGGGATATTGATAACAAAATGATACTTTTTTTCCCAATACTTTTTTCTGTAATTGTGACAAAAAACAAGTTTACTATAAATATAAATAAATATTTACAAACGAACCATTTATTTAACAGACAACACACGTTTGTATTTGAATCCCATGGTCATATTTTAAATGTATATATATGAGATATGTTTATATTTAATAGTTTTATGTGATATAGTTATTATTCTAATATGGTTTTTTTTTGTTTTTGTTTGTCCATACCTTTAAAGCAGTGAGAGAACTGTGTTTGCTGAATATTTAATGTATAGATGTGGAATGCATTACATTTATATGTGAAAAACCATACTTTTCAGTATTCAAGAATGTTCAGTATTTAATCATTTTTATTGCAAAACCACCACACAACCAGTGCACACGAAAATGATGAACAGTCTCGAGTCTGATACATATATATATTTATATATATATTTCCGTGCTCACCGTGTTTCTGTGCGTCAGCAAGACAGTCACGTTATATTATTTTAATTAGATGTAAGGTGAATCCAGCGCTTGTAAATCTTGAGGAGAGAGGGTTCCAGCCCAACAGGGCAGTCATGGAATTCAGTGGGGTCACAAATTCTAACGGCAGTTGTCAGAATTTGTGATCCTCCTAACAAGGCTATAAAGTAGCGCCCTCTAGGGTCACAGGACTCGATGGTCACAGAATGCAGTGTAACACTGGAAGGTGCTGATGGTTATGTGTTACGGGCGAGAGGAGGAAAGAGTGAGCAAGAAAGAGTGAAAAGAGAGCAAGGGTTGTGGGGGGTGAGCGAGAAAGCGAACAGGAGATTATATATTTCCATAAAAAATGCCAGATCAATGTATATATTCATTCATTCATTCATTCATTATCTGAAACCACAATTCAGGGTCGTGGTAGGTCCGGAGCCTACCTGGAACTTGACACACCCTGGAGGGGCGCCAGTCCTTCACAGGGCGAAACATACACTCACACATTCGGACACTTTTGGGTCACCAGTCCACCTACCAACATGTGTTTTTGGGCCATGGGAGGAAACCGGAGCACCCAGAGGAAACCCACATGGACACAGGGAGAACACACCAAAGGTCCCTGGAGCTGTGTGGTGCCACCGTGCCACCCTCAATGTAAAAAAATTAATAATAATATGAGAGGTGGACATAGCTCAAAGTATCAAAAATAAACATATTTTCTTTTTATTTATTTTTCTTTATTTATTTATTGATTGGTACTGTAGTACCGAGGTGTTTTAGTTGGTGCCCTAGTAGGGACAGAGTTGCAATCTGAGGTACATGAACGGAAGTGCTCGGAAGAGGCGTTTATGTTTAAACGAATACGCAAGACACATCAGCACAGCTTGCATTTGTATCTGTAACCAGGGGATGTGGAGATATGTCAACTATTATTTCCTCTCTTTACACCTCCCCCATTGCAGATGTTTGTCACACGACATGGTGCCGAGAGCAGCCACAAACACGCAGCGCGACGAGGGAGCCGGAGTCAAACGTTCCCTGGTGGGAGAGTCTCCAAATGTCAAGGTGTTTGCATTTGATGAAGGGACGCTCTGCAGGTATTGAAGGGACCTGTCTTGCCGGCTGTCTGCGTAATGAAGACGCATGAGAGAGTTAGCATGCCAGCTGGCTGCGAAGGAGCAGAGCACAATCGATGCGCTTTAGGCCCACCTGGTACTACACGTTCCTCACAGGTTCCTTAAGAGTACGGTAAGTGAGATTCTTCAGAAACAGAAAGCCAGACAGGTTAAGATAAAGTACGTCCACCTCTAAACCTCCGCTGAGAAGAGGGAGGAGTAGAGTTGAGTTGAGTCTCCCCCACCTGCCCCACCTCGCCACTCGGAGGACGCCTGAAAGTACCTGTGCACTTCTCCCTGTGAATCAGCATGCAAAAGTTTCCCCTCTAATTGAAGCGATTCAAATTGAGCCATTCATCACAGGCGAATCTCTTCCGAGTAACGCGGCTGGAATGAACCTGTGATTCATTAGAAAACTCCCCGGCATCCATCCTCCCTCTCCTCCTCTTTCATCTCCCGCTCCCATTCATCTTCCTCAGCTCGCTCGCCCTCCTCCTCCTCCCCTGCGTGCCTCCATCCCTACCACACAGCTCTTATCTCCTCCCAGGGCTAGCCTTGCAATGGAATCCCTCTGCAGCTCCTTAAAGTGGAAGCAAAAAGAGACAGAGCAAGTTTCCCTTGATTTCCGACTTCAAATGAGCTATGGGTTCCTTGAACTCTGATCCCTTGGGTTCGGTACAGATACCAACACTATCCTTGTGGTGATACCTCCTTTGTATAAGAACAAATTGCACGTTTAAAGCAACACTAGGTAATGTTTTCACTTTCAAGCTACAGCTTCAAAGTAATTGTGTTGCTTCAGTGACCTGCAATAGTAAGAATAGAGCCTCTCTCTGTGCTGCTCCTGGCTCAGCGCTGCAGAAATGGCACTGTGTAACTTTGGGCGGAGGGTAGGAAACTCCAGCTTGAAATTAGGAAATATGGGCGTTAAATCTGACTTAAGGTAAAGTAAGATGTACACTTAAAATGCAGGTGCTACAGGTTACATTTTAAGGTTCTTTACCCATTTAAACATATTAGCAAGCAGGTTCTTTATGGAACTATATGGCGTAGCTCAAAGAACATTTTGTAGCACCTTTATTCTTAAGAGTGTAGGGTAACCATACATCCACCAAATGCAGAAGCTCCACCCTCTCCGTGTGGAGGAACCCATGGAGAAATGAGAGGAATTGTCTCGAGGAAGATAGTGTCAGGGCAGAGCTGCAGTTCTGCATTAATCCTACAGAAGGGTGTGCAGATATGGACTACAATCAACACCACATCTTACCCTCATTCCCCCTGCCAACAATCTGGAATCCTTTATGTTATCCTTATTAACTAAATAATGTTGTCCTTTCTGAAGACATGAAACTGGCCACCCTAGTAAGATCACTGGACCAAACCACGACATGGGACAGATTTTCAAACGGGGAATCACTATACCTCAAAAAAAAAAAAAACAGTAAAATTTACAGAAAAGGACTGGCAGCTGTGGTTGCCAGAATTTCACCATAAACTATACATCACTTTTTTGGTAATCATAAATTTGACATTTAAGAACGGTTTTGTTTACAGTAGTTTTATGTAAAAAAAACAGATATACACAATATAAATTATTTACATAAAATTAACAAAGAAACATTGTTTTGACATAAAATGAACATGTAAATTGTGTGACAAATGAGAGAATGGAGACTGAGATATAGCCATATTTAGATAAAGCCAAACTGCATCCTATATTCAGCCCTTAAAAGGAGGCATTGCCGAAAGGACGAAAGAAATGTGCCGTGTCTGGGTGCCACACTCAAGCACTCCGAACACATGCTGATGGTGAACTTGCCTGACCAACACACATCTCGTCATAACACGCAATGAAACACAAACACACACAAACAAATGATACAAAATAATCACCCCAATGCAACCCATAATCAAAAAGTCTCAAAGACAGAAAAAAACAAGAAACTCTGAAAATCACAGAAAATATGGAGTAGCAAGGCATGCTGGGAGCTCCCTAATAGGTCTCAGCTCCTCCCAGTACATGGACACTTGTACTGCCCCTAATAGTTTGTGCATTTAACAGTGAAATAATGTATTTTTTACAGTAAAGAGATTTGTATTTTTGTAATTTTGTAATTTACAAAATACAAATTTTGAAATTTGTATTTTGGCTGATAAATATATTTACGGTATTTCACTGATACAGAAACTGTTTTCAACCTTTTTAGATTTTACAATCATTTACTGTCATAGTTTTACAGCTTTCCACTATATAATTCACAGATATTTTTTAGTGTAGACCCAGTTTAATGTGCCTCAGTAAATTTTGCTGTGCCTCACTGAAGTCACGGTGGTAAAAAGTCAATTTTATCCTGGAACGATGAGAACTACAGGATATGCCACACAAACACACTACAGGAACTACATTTCCCATAATGCCCCAGTATCTTCCAAATGCTAACACTTTAAGTCCAATTATTTCAGTTTTTTCTTTTGAGATATTTGTAAATATTTTAAAGAAAGCCACACAGTGGATGAGGTAATGGTTACAGCAATTAAACACACAATCTACCAAAAATAAATAATACACCAGTAAAGCAAAAATTTTCTGACATTCGTGGAAAATAAAAACTCAAAAAAACAATATTCTTTTTAAAGACTGTTGTTTATGAATTGACTGTCTTGAATTTCCCCTGGGGATCAATAAAGTAAGTATGTATGTATCTATCTATCTATCTATCTATCTATCTATCTATGACTCGTTCTATCCTAGAGAATGTCATATTAAAATAGGAGGTGATTAACACAGTTCTCTTACACTGGTGAACCTTATGTACGTCAGAGAAAGAAATGTGGGTGCGGTGTGGAAAAATTAAGATGTATACTGGTTTTTAGTTATTTAGCTGAAGAAAGAGCCAATAACCAGAATGTATTCAATTAATAAACATTTATTAGTGTTCATTTGTTCTTCATTTCTCATCCATGGCAGGGTAATGCCCACTTTAGTGTTTAACAGGATGTTTGTTAGAGACACATTTGTGCCCCTATGACTGATTGGGAAGTAGAGGGGTGCAGCAGTGCATCTCTAAATTCTGTGTGTGCACCAGTACAAAAAGTAGTATAGAAATAGCCTTGTTTTTTATATAAAAAGCCCACAGCTAGTACGAATTATTATACAAAATAAATAAATAAAATAAAGGACTGTAGGAACTAGTGCTAAGCCAAGTTTAACATCATGTATCTGTCTTGTCTGCAGCAATGAATTAAGAAAGCTAGCCATACTTTAGCAAGCAAACTTAGGAAAGCTAGCTGTATAACCGTAAAGCTAGCTGTGAATCGTGAAGCTATTGCAGTGGTGATATGTGACCGGGATGGTGATAAGTAGAGCTTCACCACTTCAGGAAAGACTGAAGAACCAACATTCCTTTTGCAGCCAAAATCTTTGCAGTTTTCTTGCCAGAAATGAGGCTGTGTGTGTTATCCTATGTGGGATGTACTTCATGACCTGCCTGTTTAGATACCATGTATGGTCTCTTTAGCTGCAGCATGGTTTGCACAAGCAAAATAATCTCTCACTTTGGTGCTAAGCTATGAATTGGTCGGGTTTGTTTCAGTGAGGTTGTAGTAGCGAGAAATGCATGCACTCACAAATCAATCTGACACAGGTCAGCGGACATATTGAAGAGAGTTTACAAATCAATATGTGATGTTTCATAATTCTTCTAATACACATCGCAAAAAAAATACCGTCCATTCCCACTGCATCTGGGTTTCTCATAATTGATGAAAGGAAACAGCCAATGCCTCTTTGTGCACTGGCAGATAGGTCATTCCAGATACGGAACAAAGAAAAATGCGGTGGAAATGCAGGATGACATTATAAGACATTTTTCTTAAAGGTTTTGGTCCTTTTTTGACAGAATATCCTGGATTGCACTTCTGCTCTCTCTCTTGGGGTCCTGGGTTTGAGCCCAGCCTCAGGTTATTGTCTGCGAGGTTGATGTGTTCTCTCTGTGTCTGTACAGGTTTCCTCCAGGTGCTCCAGTTTCAAAAAAATCATGTCACTAGGTGGACTGGCTGTGAGAAACTGTCCACAGCTGTGAGCGTGTGAGTGACAGGGTGAGTGTGTGATGCCCCGTAGTGGAAAGGCTCATTCACTCTTAGCATCTAATGGTTCTGGGTGGGCTGGATACTCATCAAGATGAAGGGGTTGTAGAAGAATGAACAAATGAATGATCATTGTCTATCACTATTCTTGAAAGTGCTTATGAAAATCCTAACCAATGTGAGCGGCCACTTGGCAGTATCTAAACCAGGATAAAGTGGTAACACAAAGTGAATGAATGAATGAATAAACATCCTTAACCTGAAAGCTCAAACCTCTACATTCATATGTTACATATATAATCTATGAGGCAGTTAACGCCAGAGGGCAGAGTCAGTCTTTTGAATGGTGCACTTTGCTAACAGCAAACAAGAAGAGTGACACAGGAAAGCCCTGAAACTTAATCAACCGCTCCCAGTCTCTAGAAAGATCCTTTATCACTGAACCACCATCAATCCTTTTCAGTCACTGTAGCATGCGACAGACACCAGGGTGGGTTCAGGCTTTCAGTTTGTTCACACACAGCTTGTATATTCTCCACAGAAAAGCACACAACAAATGGAATGCTCTGGAGCAGCTGTGCATGAGCTAAAGGCTTCCAGCAATAGCTTATGAAACAGTGACACTGTGTTCTCTGGAGTGATGGAGCTCCATTGAAAACAACTGGGGTGAGTTGGAGTGGTGTTTACTGCCACAAAATTGGGACAACTCCCTAATACCTTCCATTAAAGTATTAAAGTCCACTTTTGACCATATAATATAAATCTTTATATAGTTTAGCACTTTATAGATTTAAAAAAATAGAAGTATAAATAAATAGTAAAAACAAAGCCAAAAAAAAAAAAAAGACATCACATCACATCACAGACATGAGCACTACATCTGTTTAACATAATAAATCAATCCCTTGGTGCATGCTCATACCAGCCATGTCTCAAGGTGAATTCATACATTCAGACTCCTTCATACAATTCATTTCTTTTGGCCTCTTGTACAATTCATCCATCCATCCATTATCTGTAACCTCTTATACAATTCAGGGTCGCGGTGGGTCCAGAGCCTACCTGGAATCATTGGGCGCAAGGTGGGAATACACCCTGGAGGGGGCGCCAGTCCTTCACAGGGCAAAACACACACTCACACGGACACTTTTGAGTCACCAATCCACCTACCAACGTGTGTTTTTGGACTGTGGGAGGAAACCGGAGCACCCGAAGGAAACCCACGTGGACACAGGGAGAACACACCAACTCCTCACAGACAGTCACCCGGAGCGGGAAGTGAACCCACAACCTCCAGGTCCCTGGAGCTGTGTGACTGCGACATACCTGCTGCACCACCGTGCCGCCCTGTACAATTCATTCATTCATTCATTCATTCATTTGATTGTCTGTGACCACTTCATCCTGGTCAGGGATATGGTGGTTCCTTATTTGCAATCATTGAGAAGGAACAAACCCTGCACATGTTCTAGGGAAGGAACAAACCCTGCACATGATCCCAGTCCATCACAAGACACCACGCATTCGTACTTACAGACAATTTCACACAGCCAATCCACCTAACAATGTCTATTTTGACTGTGGAAGGAAACCAGAGCACAGGGAAGCAACCCAAGCAGATGCAGGGAGAACACACACTGTGAGACCCAACCCAAACTCTAACCCTAACTGTGTGAAAGCAGTTCTACCTGTTGTACCACCAGGCTGCCGACCTTCGTACAATGTGTACACAGTATAGTTTACAAATGTATGACTTCACTGTATACGTATCTTTAGATTTGTCTGTTGCAGAGTGGAAACACACCTAGAATAAACCCTTAGTGATGGAGTTTGACCAGACTGCTCCTCGTTCAGCTTAATCCTTCAGGATTGACCTTGTCTTCTTTTAGGAATTCAGTGCAATGTGTGGGTTTCTCTGTTCCCTTGCTCCCTTTCATATTGTTCTTCTGTCTGTGCACGTACACCCAGCAGCTTTCTACTTGCTTTGGTATTTAGCAGCAAACAGAAGACATGCTGGAGAAGATCATTTACCAGGCCAAAAGACTACGACTTTAGTAGCAAGGGGTTATGAGAATCTGACCTCTCTGCAGAGACAGAGAGAGAGAGAGAGAGAGAGAGAGAGAGAGAGAGAGAGAGAGAGAGAGAGAGAGAGAGAGAGAGAGAGAGAGAGGGAGAGAGAGAGAGAGAGAGAGAGAGGGGGAGAGAAGGAGAGAGGGAGAGAGGGAGAGAGAGAGAGAGAGAGAGAGAGAGTGAGTCTTTGAAGAGATTTTGGCTGAAGGCTAAACTTAAAGAAAAACCCTCTTCAAACAGCAAAGCTTCCAAGGGACATATTTGCACACTGGTTTGAATCATGAGTCTGTGGGTGTAGAGTAAGTTGCAGTGAGAGTGTGTACGTGAGTGAGAAATATATATATATATATATATATATACTTCTGTGCAAAACTTTGGAATGGCTTATCATATTAATCATCTTTAATGAATCATATTAATCTCCCCCATCCCTGCCCTCCCTTAACGTCTACAATATAAATTTGACCCTCCTGTCTCCCTAGTGTAACAGTGGTAAAAGTGTTGACCTTATCAACAGATGACTGTGTGTTCAATTCTTTGTGATGCATCAGCCATGCAAAGCTAGTAAAATGTGAAATAGTGTGAATCGTTACAATTTATGCAAACTGTGGTTTTTCTTCTAAAGAATATATTTTTATCTAAGCGGTGTTGACACTCTGTTCAGTTTAATTCAGTTCAGCTTCAGTTCAGCATTCATTAAAAACGTGTCCTCATATTTAGTGAATAATTAACATTCACATCAGGTTTTATCATGATATATTCAACAATGGTATTGATTCTTTGCCAATTACAATGCCACGTGAGGGTAATGTTTACTGGATTGCCACTGATACCAAGATGAGTTTGAAATCCACTTCTTAAAAAAATTAATATCAACATACACTGTACAGATATATTATTGTCACCAATAGGTACCGACACTGTTAATGTACCTTTAAAGCTACAAGTCCAGTTGTGTCCCTTAAAGGTGCATTACACTCTTTTCTAGGAAATATCAATAGTTGTAAGCATCACTATAGTGCCGTGCCAAATTATAAAAGTAAAATATAAGTCCTGGAGAAGAAATGGGGTGTAAATCAACAGAAATTAATATAAAAATAATATAGAATATAGTACAATAATTTTCCCTAACTACAAGAACTGAATATGTAACTCTGAAGGTACTATCACAGTGGCAGCAAAAGGTACCATCACAGTGACAGTACATACAGAGTGTAATTACCTAACATTTGCTGTGGTTTATAATATTAAAATAATTACAAAAAATACAGACTTTGTAGTAGTCTTTTTAGTAAACCTTACTCTGGTTCTGAAACCAAAGTATATCAGTTTTGCCACTGATATAAGGCCCTTTGTACCACAATCACTGAATGTGATATCACGTGTTACAGATTTCTTTGTGGCCATATAAGGAGGCTGAAATTAAACTTACACTTGTGTAACTTCATGAAGCAAACATGAAGTTTTTACACATGTGCGATTATGTAAAAGGTAACCTTGAAGTTCAAACGTGTATGTGATTACATGCACAAATCCTGACGTTGATATACATGTGTATTTACATGAGGCAATCTAAAGTTTAGGCAAAAGTATAATTATATATTTATGACTGTATTTCACCTATAACAATACATCATCATTAGTAATTACACAGTTGTTCCTATAACAATAACATGGTCATTATAAATGTGTAATTACATGTGCTAACCCAGCAGTTGATACATGTGCAATTGCATGAGGCAAAACTGAAGTTACATATATAATTACATGATGCAAACAAATTCATACATGCATGATTACATGTGCTAACCCTGACGTTGATATTTACGAGGCAAATCTGAAGTTGAGATGCAATGAAAATATAAATATACCACTGAATTTCAACTGTAACAGTGCCTAAATTATTAGTTGTTACACTGTTGTTACATACACTATTCCTGAGAAAATAAATGGTCATTAGAGACACAATATAAAGGGGACCTTGCTTTTTAAACTGTAGATTAATAAATTCTATCTCTAGTTTTGGCGATATATGAAAGCAGCTGTTATTAAATGTATATTCTAACCAATCACAGCAGCACAACCGACACCCACTTAATGAGCATCCTGTGATGTCACAGTGCAGGGTCATGCCTCGTATATGTGAAGGTCAGTGAAAGGCTCAGAGAAAGCTAGCCAACCAGACAAGGTTGTGCAAAACACAGCTCTGGT
Organism: Hoplias malabaricus; assembly: GCF_029633855.1. NCBI lineage: Eukaryota > Metazoa > Chordata > Actinopteri > Characiformes > Erythrinidae > Hoplias > Hoplias malabaricus. The sequence continues at coordinate 26,452,360 of NC_089813.1, read as the reverse complement.
TCATTAAGCGAATGTAACGAGGGGCAGGGACCCTCAGTAGCACACACCATCTACAAAGGGGGTCTTACACCAAATAAGGCTTGAGAATTACTCCTTTAGATAGCACACTCTGTATAAAAGAACAGCTCTGTGACCATTACTGTGAGCTGTGAAAGTGCTTAAAAGGACTGCTGAATCCTGCTGAAACATGTTTGGCTTTAATGAAAGTCTCAGTTATGGCTGCATGATTTTGGAAAAAATATGACATTGAAATATCATTTGTGCAAAATCAATCAATCAATCAAATTTTTAAAATATAATTTATATAGCTTCTTTTTTTTAACAAAAGGTATTGTCGCTAAAGCAGCTATACAGAATTAGCATCGGAACAGATGTGAACAATGTGAATAAGAAGACCCAAGGAGAGCAAGCTGAAGGTAACAGTGGCAAGGAAAATCTTGAAATTTCAATATATTATGCAGAGAAAATTAAAAATGATTTTAAAAAATAAAGCTGACATATATTTCTTTGTGAATCATTCTTTCATGCCGTCCAATTGCTTTCAGTCCACTGAGCACAAAAGCAGGTGAGTGCTGTGACAGCTCTTCAGAAGTGATGTTGGAGGGGTAGTAGCAGGAGACATTTTAGTACACTGTTTGACTCACAATGGCATTCATATCTCTTCTGAAACCAGCCTTAAATCAGCTGATCTAGAATGACTGTGATTGGTGGTTCACTATTGTTCATTAGACAAGATCCACACAAGAACCATAATATCAGAACAAGCCTACCTTCTTATCCTCTGCTAAAAGTTACATAGTGCAGTTTCTACAGTGCTGAGCCCAGGAGTCACAACCATAGAGGCTTTTTTCTCCTTATTACAGGTCAGTGGAACATCAGAATGATTCTGAAACTGTAATTTTACAATAATAATAATAAATAAAAAAATACTAGCTAGAGTTACTTTTAAAGAATAGTAACTAATATAGTCACTGTCTGTCTTTGAAAACATGTTAATTATTACATAATAAAATAAAGGTACTTCAATATATAAAAGTGCTGAAGTAGCAAGGTTTGATGCATTTATTGCATCCCTACTGTTTTAAACATTAAATATCACACCATTATAGTACATTGCTTTCCACTCCCAACTCCACACACACACACACACACACACCTATATACTCAAATAACTTTCTTGTTTCAGGATATTATCTCCAGTTTTTTATTATTATATAAAAAATCTAGCATTACAAATTCCTCATTACCTGTTCCATATATCGTCCTACAAATGATTGGAAACACTGAAGCACAGTAGGCACCACATTAGAGTCATTTCCCACATGTGCAACACAATTAGATTTACACTAGCCCTGGACAAACAGAGTGATGGAGTGTCTCTCACTTTCTCTCTCTCTCTCTCTCTCTCTCTCTCTCTCTCTCTCTCTCTCTCTCTCTCTCTCTCTCTCTCTCTGTGTGTGTGTGTGTGTGTGTGTGTGTGTGTGTGAAGGGCACAAAGTAATTATGCATGTAGGGTCTGTTTCTATTTTTTATTTATTTATATTTTTCGCTTGGCAGCACACCATCTCTGGAGTCCACTGCTGACTCTATGGAAAGCATGTTGTCCTGAAGCATGAAACGAGAGGTGACACACCACTCCCCCTACTACAGCGGCAATCAGCACACAATCAGATCTAAATCCATCAGTCCATTACTCTTAACTGGGCCCATAACCTCCAAGGTGAGAGCTGATTTGTGCTAACAAAACACACAGCGGCCACGAGGCTGGAAACAAAAGAGCCGGACGCTCGGTAACCACAGCACGGCCGACTGAAGAGATTGTTTACGAGCTCCGTTCCAACACTCCCTGTATAAGGGAAAACCAAGAGAACAATAGGCGAGGGAGAGTGAGCACTATTTGAGGGGGGCACAGCTAAGAATGTAATATCAACATACCTAGGAAATATAGGCAAAGCTGACATCATCTACAGATTCACTGTGGTCACTGTAGTCTGTGAGGAATTTGGGGTGTTCTCCCTGTGTCTGTGTGGGTTTCCTTCGGAGTCTCATCAGCTGAAGCCATCGGCAGAAACAACCCAGATCTCCAGCCCAAGCTCCCCTTTGTCTCAGCCTACGCTGAGAGTCTGCACTTAGCTAAAGGAGTTTTATGACTGTTTCTCAAGGACTTTTATTGGAACAGAATGGTGTTTTACACTAAACCAATCCTGTGTTCTCCATACAGAGAGCGGTGTTATCTACTACAGCTCTCATTTCTTACTGTGTGTATGTCATATAGATTAGCTCTTTAGGCATCAAATGACAGCATCTAAGAGATCGTCTAGGGAATAGTATTTTCAGGAACCAAATGTGGTTCTTCTTTGGAAGTAATGGGTTCTTTAGTGTAACGTCTCATAAGATTTTAAATCTGTGGTCTGTGAGCTTCCTCAGTGGAACTCAAAAATATTCTTGGTGCCACCTCTCTGTGTTTGTTTTGAAAGAGAAAGAGAGAGAGAGAGAGAGAGAGAGAGAGAGAGAGAGAGAGAGAGAGAGAGAGAGGAACACAAACACTGAGAGAGTAAAGGAAGGACTTGAGAGGAGTTATGGAAGAAGAAAGTGATGGGGTGAGACAAAGGAAAAAAAGCAGAAAAAGGTGCGAGAGGGAGGAGGAAACTTGAAAAACATGAAAGTGAAGATGCTGTGAAAGAGAAGGGAAAGAGCTAGCATCTCTTTGGCAAATGTTTGAGCTCAGCAATGGGTTGGAGCTGAGTCCACACTGGTCACATATTGCCTGTTGGCAGACTCCTGAAAACTGACCTCCAAGGCCGTTGCGCCTCTTTTTCTCTTTGGTCATATCTATTGTTCTGATGAAACACAAAAAAAAATCTGTAAGATGAGAAGAGCCCAGAGCAGCGAGTGATGCTGGTTTTGATATGTGGGACAAAGATAACTTGAAGAGATGTAATTCAGTGAAACAGATGGTGGATATTGCATGAGGTCATGTCTGTGAGCTGTAGCTTATTGTGTATCTGAATGGAACTGAGGATCCGGCCTGCGCCTCCTACACAAGGCAGTGTCCCTGAGGCGCCTGGGGATGATTGTGTGTGAGAATTTCTGCATAAGCATGTGTCTGTATTTGATATGGAGAGAAACAGAGGGGTCCGTCACAATGAAGGCTCAAGCCATTATTTATAGACATTCAAATAAGAGACAATTTAATCATATATATATATATATATATATATATATATATATATATATATATATATATATATATATATATATATATATATATATATGACTGGCGTCCCCTCCAGGGTGTATTCCCGCCTTGCGCCCGATGATTCCAGGTAGGCTCTGGACCGCCCGTGACCCTAAATTGGATAAGCGGTTACAGATAATGGATGGATATATATATATGACACCACTGAGGGTCTTAAAAACTCCAGCAGCACTGCTGTGTCTGAGCCACACGTACCAGCACAACACATACTAACACACCATTATTACATTAGTGTCATTTCAACTCTAAGAATGTGCATGCAGTGTCACAGTCACACAGCTCCATTGACCTGGAGGTTGTGGGTTCAAGTCCCTGTGAAAAGTTTGGTGTGTTCTCCCCGTGTCCACATTTGCTTTCTTTCAGGTGTTCTGTTCTCCTCCCATGGTCCAAAAAAAACACACGTTGATGACTCAAAAGTTAATAGCATGACTCAAATTTGAAAGGCCTGTTCTGCCTTAAAGCAAGACTAGATAAGATTTAGTATTTTTTCTCCTGATCTTCCCCTACAGTTGCAGAGTGTTCACGTTTACAGCACTGTCCTGAAAGCAAAGGTGGTGGGGGTGTGGTTTTCTTTCCTCCTCCTAAAGTGACACAGTGTAGTTTCGGCAATTCCAGAGGCTAAATTCTACCTATTACAGGTCAGTGATGCATCTTAATGATTTCGAAGCTGTACCTTTAAAGTAAAAAAATACTACCAAGTCTGCTTTAATGGCTGACTTTACAAGGCTGAAGTTATTTTGCTGTTCCACATTAACTGGTGTCATTTAAATGGGAGATTTTATGAGGCTGAAGATACTGGAGTTTTCCATTCCACTCTAAATGAATAAAATGCAGCATCCAGCAAGTTAAATAAATAAATAAATAAATAAATAAATAAATAAATAAAGAGTCATATCCCTGTAGTTGCACTCTTTATTTTATTTCCAGATTCAGCACTATACTGAGCTCTTGCCTGTATCCTAAACATGCAACACACTCAGACTGTGGCAGATGGGCTCAGGCACTGCAGGCGGGACGCGATGTTTTTCACGTGCATGGATGAGGGGGCAAGAACAGGCTCTTCTAATTAAGTGCAGGACACTGAACACTCCTGCGACTGATATAACACTCTCAAGCATATGCATGTAGCTACACACACACACACACACACACACTAATACTCTGAACAAATAAAAAGGCTTGCTGAACCTTGCTGATGCAGGATCGACCCTACACCACAGAGAGAGAGAGAGAGAGAGAGAGAGAGAGAGAGAGAGAGAGAGAGAGACGACTTAACACCACACAAGCCAGGAATGAAGCACGGAAGCAGCAGCGTCAGAATAATTACACTCAACATCCACTTCACGATGCTGTGGCCTGCCCTCGGGACAACATCAAGCCCAACTACACTTGATTATGTTCTATTAGGTTCAAAAAAAGTTTCCGTCTTAATCCAAACACGTTCACAAAGAATTAATGTCCAAAAGTTACAACTCACCTGTCGTATTAATGCTCCTCATTACTTTATATGTCATAATGCAGGAGTAGATGGTAGATTTACATTCTTGGAGCAGACACAAACTTCCCAAAGCTTGTTCCTCCTTCACTAAGTGTTTTCCGCTACTTTAAGTTGCACCTTTTGGTGACACTATTTCCAGTTGTGTACTCAGAGCTTATATACCTTCATTTCTGAACATTATGACCACACGGTTTCCACACGCACTATCCATTCTCTCAGCTCCACTGACCATACAGGAGGGCTTTGTAGTTCTACTATTACAGACTGTAGTCTATCACCTGTTCTGCATAACTTGTTTGCCCCTTTTCACCTTGTTTTTCAATGATCAGGAATCTCATGCTGAGGTGACACTGACATGGTGGTGTTGTGTTAGTGTGTGTTATTTTGGCACAAGTGGATCAGACACAGCAGTGCTACTGGAGTTTTTAAACACTGTGTCCAAACACTGTAAACTCCATTAGACCCACTTGTGGGTCCACCTTGCAGATGTGAAGTCAGAGGAAGTAGCTCATCTGTTGCTGCACCGTTTGTGTTGCCGTTCCCTAGTCCTTGGTCCCTACCGCCCACCAGTTAGAGGGGTATAAAGCACCCCAACATTGGTCTGCATTCTGTAGAATGATTCAGCACCATCCAATGTCTATTACAGGAGCTGGAGTGGTGTTTGTGACCCAAAACTAATCATCCACCATCAGTTGCTGACATTGAATAATGAACCAAGTTTAGCAAGTGGAGTTTGCAGTCATAGAATGCCTGTGTAAAACACAATATAATCCAAGCTCAGTAAATATTTATGGTTGAATCTAACAGTTTCTCATAGCAATGTTCCAATATCTAGTCTAAAGTCAGTTCCATTTGTAAGATTTATAAATAATCTACCATATGTTTAATATTGTTATTAATTTGATTGTAATCACATTAAAATCATTAATAATAATTTAGATCACACAGATAGAAAGTGTAACAATGATGTTATTTGCCAAATAGTGATTCCACACCCACTATTAAACCTCAGATCTTTCTGGATACTGACCTTACTGACTTTGTCTTCTCTTTCAGTCGACATTAACCCTATCAGCTTCAGTACATATTTGCTAATAGGTTTAACCAATTAACCACCAATAGAATGTCTTTTTAGATTATGCGGTGTACCTTAACACTACATTTACATTCTCAGGTAATTTTTATGTTGACCTTTTCAGCTATTTTTTTGACACTGCCCAGCAAGTGGTCACTGCTGCACTTTATTTCTCTGTTCCAAAATTATTATTAACCTCTAAACCATTAAGTATTTACAACCTAAATAATAGCCATGTAATATACAGATTAAGAAATGAATAAATAAATCACAAAGATGTTGGATGAGTAGCTTTCTACAGCTTCTTCTCATTTGAGAAGGCATCACACTGCTGTGACAATTTGCTTGCATCTGGCCACTAGAACATCACATAAGTTCAAGTAAGATCAGTTACTGATGTTGGATGCTTGGCTTCAGTAATATTGTGTTTTATATAAGCGTGCTATGAACATAAACCCCAGATGCCAACTTCTCTTCATTAGGCAGCTTTGAGCTTTGGGGAGAACACACACAATCTAAACAAAAGCACTGCTGTGGAACAGATCTTCGATCTCATCTACCTCATTTAAGTTGTTCAAATGAGTGCTTGGTGGTGTGTGTGAGGCTCAGATCAATGTGTTAGATTGCTGTGTCTTCCTCTGCATGACGAGGCCTCCGGGGCAAAGCACTGAATACAGTATTCACACACTCAGGCCCTTTGACACTCATTGCTTTCCAATAAGCAACGCCACACGCGTAATTGACTGGAGAATACAACGCTGCATCAGAGACATTAGAGTATCTCTGTCCCTTAGCCCTCATGCCTTTGTATTCTCTATCCGCTTTTGTCTTTTTTTCTTTTCTCATTCTACCTCTTCTTTACTCCCTCCTTCACTCTTCGGACTCTTCTCTCCTTTTCCAGCCTTCGTTTCGCTCCTTCACCCCTCTGAGGCGTTCGATCATGATATATGATCAAGAGCTGAGTGGCGAGTAATAGAGAGTGCCTTGTCCCTGCGGAGGACACACTCACACACTCATGGTTCCAGTAAGGCAGTTTTTCAGAGCTGTAGACAGTGAACAAAATGACTGACCCAACCCTCTGTGTGTGTGTGTGTGTGTGTGTGTGTGTGTGTATGTATATATATATATATATATATATATATATATATATATATATATATATATATATATATATATATATATATATATATATATATGAATAGAACTATATAATTTGTGATAATTAATCAATAACACCACTTACATAAATATATAACTATTGATGTTGCTTAAATTATTTTCACCAACATCTGCAAAATTACTCATACGCTCTAGCACCAAGCACTGTCAGCAGCTGTGTGAAAGCAGCCATGTGTGACATTCAGTAATTCATTGTCATTAGACACATTTATCAATTGAGCAACTGATCAGCTAATCAATGAACAGCCATCTGGTGACCTGACCTGTTGTGCAGGTAGTTTGACATCTGGTGGCGAGTTACTTAACACAAGACTAGAACATAATGCAATGTAAGAAACAAACACAGGAAGAAAACAAATTCCACAATATAATCTGTTAACCTTTCTTTGTGTTATAAATCTGGGGCTTCTGTTTTGATCTGCAATTATGTATGAGGTGTACAAATGTGTTCATAGCCTGTTTTGCATAAAAAACAACATTCTCCTGCTGTTTTGTCATTTTATTTTAACTGTTGTATAGTATTAAGTGTCAAAATGTCAATTTATACAACAAAAAATAACCTACAAGTGAAATATTAATAACCTAAATAGTTTAATATTAATATTTATAATTTTGGAGACAATATCATCCCCATGAACTAAACAAATCGATGCACATGCTTTTGCAGTGTTTTTTTCTTGCTGGAACTCAATGATTAATAGATTCTTCTCACCTGCTATTTTCAAACTACTTCGTCTTTTAGGTTATCTTGTGATGAACAAAATGACAATTCTCATTTTTAATACTATATATACACTGACAAAATAGCAGGAGAATGTTTGAACTTTGAATTACAGTGATGTATCACACACAGAAACGTTATAATAAAAATAAAAAAAAACATTTTAAAGCATAGGCAGCACAGTGGTGCAGCAGGTAGTGTCGCAGTCACACAGTTCCAGGGACCTGGAGGTTGTGGGTTCAAGTCCCACTCCAGGTGACTGTCTGTGAGGAGTTTGGTGTGTTCTCCCCATATCTGCGTGGCTTTCCTCTGGGTGCTCTTGTTGAAACTGGAGCATCCAGAGAAAACCCATGCAGACATGAGGAGAACACACCAACACGCTGTTAGGTGGATGGGTGACTCAAAAGTGTCCATAGGTGTGAGAGTGTATCACCCTGTAAAGGACTGGTGTGATCCCACCTTGCGACCAGTGAACTGGATAAGAGGTTACACACAATGAATGAATGAATTTTAAAGTGTACTTGTACACCTGATATATTAAATGTATATTGTAATGTATTGTAATGTAGATTGCAGTTCTATGTCCACATTGTGTGCACCTAACATAGATGAATTCCCTCAGTTTAAGTAGTTTTTTCTACAAACTTTTGTGCATATGGTGCCTTCAATCTCTTCAAAAAAAAAAACAAAAAAAAAAACAGATGCCTTGGCAGAGGGGGGTATCCTTGTCTATGCTGATGAGAGCGAAACAGGTCAGTGTGTGGAATCATAGCTTTCTGTGTGCTACTGTGTTTTCTATCGCTATATAAAAGATTCAACAATGCTTCCTTTAGTGCTGGATGCATGATTTTCCCCACAATTCAAAAATATAGTTTGTGAGGAAAAAAGAAATGAAAAAAAAAAAAAAATATATATATATATATATAATCTCTGGTACATCCCATTCTTTACATACCACATTAATGCAGAAACTGCAATGGGAATGCCAATACAGACACACATACACACACACACACACACACACACACACTGCACTCCTCCTTCAACCAAAACACATGCACACACACAGAGGCTGCTAAGGTGAGAGAATAGAGGCTGGGATGTGTGAGAACTGCTCCGCAGGGTTGAGGGGGACTCTTTTGTTTTGAAGGTTTGTTTTCCAGCCTCAGCAAGATGAAAATCACCAAAAAACGAACAGAGAAAAGTTGCCACACTGGGATAGTTGCTCTCGCTCATATGTGGCTGCCACCAGCTCCTATAAACACATAGCAATGTGACTCTGAGCCAGGCAGCAAACACACACACTCACACACACACACACATACACACACACGCACACGCGCACACACACACACAAACACACACACACACACACACACACACACACACACACACAAAACAAACAAACAAACACAAAAGCATAAGCTTTGAAAATATATTCTCTCATTTCCCCATACAAAAGCGGGTGGTGTTTTTAGATATGTACTCACTCACGCGAGTCTATTGACAATACTATACCAGAACACACAATCTAAATACTTATAGAACATAGTATTTCTGGATTTGTAAATAGACTGACCATTTTTCTGAGCTGAGAAATGCTCAGCAATGTGAATATATATATGTGTTGGTATGTGTTCAAGTTAGAAAGAAACTGCTATGTTATTGATTGTATTTATCTGCCTTAATAAAAAAATCTAGGTAGATAATAAGACTAAATTTATATCATATAATATATTGCTGAATATCTCTACAATATATCATGCACTCCAAAGTAGGTGTGATTGCTGAAGGCCGGCACTATGATGCAATGCAGCCCTATGTTTTTGCAAGAGTAAATCATTTTGGGCTGTGGGGAGATTCTTTTGACTAATTATAGAGTAGATGAGTCAGGATCTTAACCATGCTGTTTAGGACGGTTCCCTCCTGCATCAGTGCGGAGCTGGAGTCTGGGGTGCTAGCTGTTGGTTGGTTGTTTATTTTATCCCATCTTTCCAGATGGAATGACTGGAATGAATTTAGGAGAGCCACCAATACATGTTTGAAGTATCTGAGGTGTGTTTTGACAGACATATAGCGGAGCTAAAAAAGAGTAGTGGCTCATATCCTCGTTATGGTAAAACTCCCAAAGGAATAGTCTGTAAATATGAGTATGTGAGAAATAGCGCCCCCTGTGGTGTAACTCTTATGAACCTGAGTGAGTGTGAATGAGTGACTGAGTTAAGAACTAGTTACATAAAGTGCTTTGCATCTAAATTGATAACTGCTACAGTAAATCTACACCTCTAAAATTACATTTTAGCTTCATTATAGGATTCTTGTGGTATGATACTGATCAGAAACCGCTGATTCACTTTTTATTAACACCAATTAATAATTTTACCAAATTTGACCACAACTTCCTCCCATTATTCACTTTTACAGAGCCTAGTTATGTATTAGCAGTTTTATTTAATGGTATAGACACTACTGTCAAGGTCAGAAGGAATATTACATTATATTTATGCTGAAATATGTATGCAATATTATAACCAATATCATAACAGAGCTCCTGTTTCCATGTTCACGTCATGAGCTGCACTATAGTGTTTTTATCAATAAAACTTCTGTCCAATGCTAAAGCCCTACCTGAAACATTTACTCAGCAAATTAAGAGATTCAAATTTAAAAATCACCAAAACTGCACTGAGATATTTGAAAAAGAATTGTTAAACGTATTTTTTTCCTCACCAGTTTGTCATGCAAACCACACTGCACCTCTAGCTCCCTACCAAAATACAAGGAGGTACTAGTATTCTTTTTTATTTTTGTGAGTACAAACTAATTTAAATATAATTATAATGATCTTATATTGTTTTTATATTTAAATTTATTTATATATTAATTTATATTTAATATCAATTATTAAAACTTGATTGATGATTGTGATTGATCATTAATTAAAATAATTAATTTTATTTTTAATCAAATGACAGCACTAATTACCATGGTATAACTTGAAGCAGTTGTCCAGCAAGACTTTCACTCTATAGCACCGGGCTGCTACCCAAGTTTCCAGCTTCTAACATGTGACTGAAATCTGATTAGACTACTGTTTATACTTACAAACAGTGACATTTCTAGGGCTTCCAAGAGGCCTACAGTGATTTTTTAAGTTTTCTTTTTTTTTGTTCTTCACAAAATTGATCTCTGTCAGACAGGGTGAGTGTGTCATGCTTTGAGAAAGACTGGCGTCCAGTACTGAGTGTGTTCCTGCCTTGCTCTTAACAATCCCTTCTGAACCCACCATGACCCTGACTACGTTGAAGCGGATACAGAAAAGGAATGATTGGTCATGATTAACAAATAAGGCACAGTTTTGGACACAGCAGCTCTCTCACCTTTGGACAATTCTCCAGATAATCCACCCAGCACGTAAACCCATAAACCTTGTAGAATTAAAAACAAATAAAAAACAAAATTAATATAAAATGAAAAAATAATTTAAAGTTACAGGTATGTATTTTAACCACAGGAAACACTAGGCCTTCCCTTTTTTTTCTAGTACTTAACTGTATTCTTTAGTTTATTTATTGTTTATTGTACCTCTTTTAGAGTTATGTTTGTTAACAGTCTGTGTTACATGTCATACATGTGTTGCTGTCACCAAGACAAATTCCTAGTATGTTTAACATACATGGTGAAATAAAGAGATTCTGATTCTGATTCTGATTCTGAAAGTGCCCCAATGGTGGAAAATATGTGGCACGGTCTTCGAACTCGAATAAGCAAGTCTATTTGAGATTGTTTAACAGCTTAGCACTGTTTGAGGCAAGTGTGCGATGGTTTAGGCATGCAGTTTAAATGATGCTAATTATGTATATAAGCTTCCATTAGTTCCACATCAAACATGTTTTGGTTTATCGACTACTTCTGAAACAAGGGGAAAGCTGAATACACAATTTTTATATCACTTTAACAAAGTGTCAGCATTGCCAGCTGTTGTCCTTTTACAGTTTATGCATAGATGATGGAAGCAAATGCATGATTTATAATCTGCCTACATGTGTTACATTATGTATGTAAGAGTATGCCATGCATTTTTTGCAAGCTGGTAGCACAAACCAATTAAAAGATAACTGGTGGTCAGTGAGGACGGCTCTGCTCTGCTGTATGTACTACAGGCTGCACAAGTATGAGAACACCATTCATATGTTTGTTAATTCACCTAATTACTTTCAAAATGATTTTGATTAAACTTTAAACCTTTTTTTTTCATCAGAAATGCAGAAAATATAAGTCTCAGGAAAGTTACATCAGCAAAGTCATTGGTCAGTATCGATCAGTGTATCAATCCTTTGCCTTTAGTTACAGCTTCTGTCCTTTACAGCAACTGTTATTTCCAAAAACATCTGGAGAGGAATATAACAGCTTCCAATTTAACCTTAGAAGCTGGTTATATGTTGTCCTGATCAGAATCAGAGTGAGAACAGTTGAAGGCAAGGCAGGAGCACACCCTGGACAGGGCCCTAATCCTTCCCAAGGCATCCCTCACTCACATCTGTGAATTTCACACAGCCTTTGACACAGTCAATCCACTTTCCAAAATTGACTTGACTCGAAAATAAGGGCCGTAAGACAGGTTTTACACGGTTTAGTAGCATAGCTATCCAGCTATCAGGCAGACGTGATTTAGCACACCACAACAGATGCTTTTCCAGCGAATTGAGGCTCAAAACACACATATTTAGAGGATAAAGCCTCAAAACTGTGAGCACAATGTTGAGTGAAGGGTTTTCAGCTTCCTTCCTCTCTCTTTGAACCCAAATTCAGTGCTACTGGGCTTCTGCTTTTTCCTCCACCCGTTTTTAGAGTGAGACATCACCAGTCAGTGAGCTCCCAGAGCGCCCCCTCCCTGTGGCTCTCTTAAATGCACATGAATGCTGACCTTGTATTTAAAGACACAGAACAGAAATTTATGACACACACACATCATAAATACTGCCCTCATTTTGAGATACCGTCCACATTTTTAAATACCGCGGAATTCTGTATTACCGTTATACGACAAACTACCATGGTTCTCAGATTTAAATTAATAAAACTGACATGTTTTATCATCAATTCCTTAGAAAAACCCTCATTGGCTTACATATAATCGCCTCCTGAAAAAGAAAAAAAAAAAAAAAAACAATTCTTATGCTTCATGGCCACTACGACTAATATTTGAATGAATTTGTGGTGGTCTCTGAAATTTGCACAGCACTATAACACTGTAACAGAGGTGTAATAAATCGCGTGGCATTAGTCATGACTCTGGCTAATGTTCTAGAACTACGCTGAGGGTGTGTTTACTCAAAGCACCACTGGTGGTCTCTGTCAGCCACATGAAACCATGCACTCATGTGGCCAGACGAGCATGAGCATGCATGTCACCCACACACACACACACAGACCAGAATATGCAGGGATGCACACGCAATCACTTCACCCAGCTGGTGTGGCATGAACACATGTGGCATCTCACTCTCTCTCTCTCTCTCTCTCTCTCTCTCTCTCTCTCTCTCTCTCTCTCTCTCTCTCTCTCTCTCTCTCTCTCCCTCGACCACTTCAGGGCTCTTTTCTCTGCTCCTCAGCAGGACCTGGACAGATGCTATGTTTAATGCCTTAATTCTGCTCCCTGTCAGCTTTCCAATCTCTTTGATACCTCAACACCGATTCCAATTTAAAAAGGGCCTGTGATCCAATTTGGGGACTGGCAGGCTCCCAGTGCCCGAGCATGGAGAGCCCTTTTTGTACGGGGTAGACTGCTGCCCCAGGACGCCAGGGGTAAGCGCACCATTGTGTTTAATTAAACGGCAATTACGCTGAAAAAAGAAACCGCGTACAGTGCTTCTGTTTATGCTCTCCAGTAGAGTACAGCCACGGACAGAAAATACAGAAAACCTCAAGAAGGCACTTGTTCTGCTTTGGCCCCGGGCCTTTTGTTCTTTCCTTTCTCCAAAACAACCCAAAGAAATCAAACCAGCTACCTGAGGAGAAAATGAAGGAGCAGTTCTTAAAAATAACAGCAGATCCCAGCCTTAGAAAGCTCCCTCCATTTTGATTTATAAAGCACTGCTCATATTTAAGCAGTTCTCTGTTCTTGTTTCCGCTTGGTTCTCCTGTTTCTTCACTCTCATTTTGGTTTGGTTCTCTAATTCCTTCTCTATCATTCTGCCTTGAGCCTACACTGTAGGCCACAGAAATGTCTTACACTGTTATGAGCATTTATACTTCTGCCTTGGTGTCTGTGTTGGTCTGTAATTACACCACCACACCACTAGGGCGGTAGTAAACAGTGCAGTGGTGCAGTAGAATTCCTTTTATAAATCTTTAAAGTGCACTATTTAGGGAGGAGGTGTTTGACTGGGACAGAGCATATTTTACATGAGGTGCTAGGAAAGAGGAAATACAAAGCCTGTACGGCCCCACTTCTCGTTCTGGAGACGTCTGTATTTTTCCTCCGGTTAATATTTCTATTCCCCACTGATGTCCACATCATATTTGAGGAAATGTCTTGCTATGAATTTGCTGCTGTCTCCGTCTCTGTGTGTGGAGAAGAGGAGTTCATGTTCATGTACTCATTAGTCTGCGTCGACGCAATGCGTCTGGAGAGGTGCGCGTCAGGCTATGGCATAGGGTTTGTGCTGATGCGTTGCCTATGGCGTAGGTTCAGTGCAGAAGTATAAATTGGGCTCTACTCTTAACTCAGCTTTAATTTTCACAAGTTTCTCTTACTTTCCTGTGCTCATTTTAGATTTGTTTTCTTACATTTCTTATATTCTTGGTTTTCCTTTAGGTCTACTCTAGATTCTGAATGGTTCTTATTCTCATATTTCTTTGCTCTCATTTTCGCTCAGTTCTCTAATTTCTGCATACACATTTTTGCTTATTTTTGACTCATTTCTGTTTTTTCTGCTCAATTCTTTAATTTCTCTGTTTATTCTCCTATCAACAACAGCTGTTCTAGAACTGTGGTGTGTGTGTGTGTGTGTGAGGGGGGTTAATCCTCCATTTCTAAAGACTGGGCAACTTGCTGGTGGGGTAGGTGCTCCAGGTTCTCAAATGTATGTTCTCAAGGGTCTTTCTTAACATGCCTCCTTTAACTGAAAGGTTCTGCGTGGATGGAACTTTAAGTTAGTTTCTTTAAGCCATTCATCTGTGTACACTCCACTTACAAATGTGTTCCTTCACAGCGACAGCAGGAATCTAATTCCTGTGAAATAAGGAGAAATTAGGTGAACGTTTACGGTCAGATCCTAGTTGGAAAAGACAACACCAAACTTGCCGGCAGGCTAAGGTTAGCTCAAAGCTTGATTAGCTCAGACTGATCTGGGTGCTGCCAATGCTCAGTAAGGTTAAATAACAATAAAGCGTCAATCTGGCACTGACATAATGCTTTTGTGGGCAGAGCACAACTACAAAAAAAAGGAAACATATCCAGCTAAGACACTTTGCTAAAATCCCTAAATCCTTCCGGACTTTTATATAATCTCTGAAACACCACGTGCTCATGCTATTAAAAGTTGACAGAACTCTACAAATAAGAATCAGAGTACAGTATTTACGCACGCAAGGAGTGAACGTGGCTTGAAAAAACACTGAATAAAGCGAGAGCTCTCGAGTAGGGCCTTGAGAGAGTTTTCTGCTTCCTATCTGGCTGTGATTCCCTTCTTCTCTTCAAAACCCTCTCTGAAGAAGCAGGAGCGATCCAGGCCAAGACGCAGCCAACCAGGGAAAAACAAACTACCTAAGGCGAAAAAAACTTCACATCTGTGCTAACAGCAAGCAGTAGCAGAATTAATTTTTTGGAAGGCTCGGAAACTGCAGCCGAAGCCAGGATCATTATCATAGCGCGCGTTAAGCTTTTAGGCATGTTGTAAAGGAGTGGAAGACATTCTGGCTTCACTATTAGACATTTCTCTGCAGCTCTCTGCTTGGCGTGCTGGTGTCAAGCTGGGTGTGCTAACCCCCTGGAACAAAAAGTGCTTTTTTTGACCAGTGAAAAAAAAACCCAAAAACAAAACAATAAAAAAAAAAAAAACAAGCAATGAGAACTTAAAGGAAGAGGCTGCTTTACTGATGAAACCCAACATGGCACAACGAGTTTCCCACTGTTATGAAAACGGAATCGTTTCATCGCCAAACGACAGCACACATATAATCAGAGAGAACAATACAAAGACTCCTCACATATAGCCCTGTATCCTGCAGCGGTTCACTAATATTTGTTCAGCCTGGGTTGGGTTAAATCAGACTTTCAAGACTCCAGCCTTTAAATGAGGGTCATATTCCACACTCTTAAAATAAAGGTGCTTCCATGGGTTCTTTGAGTGATGTCATAGAAGAACCACTTATGGTTCCATGAAGAGCCATGTCTGTTTAACAGATGTGTAAGGAAACATTATTAGCAAAATGGTCCTTTATGGAACCAAAAGTGGTTCTTCTATAGCATCGATTAAGAAACTTGCATATTTTAGAGTGCACCATATTCCACAGCACTATTCTCTATTAAAATAATGTTTATTATTTATTTCTGCCTGATATGTTGTGTCCAGGCTGGAACACACCTTATCACTTCAGTGGTATACTATTAAGTGAGAGGCTAGTCTGCTTAGTCTGGGTTTGGGCGCCCCTGCAGCGGATGAGAGCTAAGCTAATGAAAATGTAATATATGATAAGTAGAGTATATACTCACACAAACACACACAAAGTAGTCCTCTGACACTGTACTGAGGACCCATGTTCTTCACTGCCTTAAATAAACACATTCTAAAGGATTGAATACTGTAATAGGCTGAGAGTTGTCGCCTGCAGCACAGGCCTTTAGTAGAAATTATAACATCATTGGAGTGCATGAGTTTTAGCAGTGAAGATAAACTCAATTCCTCAGCATGTCTGACATCATGTCTGCCAAAATTATTCTAGCCCACAAAGATCCAACAAACAAAAACTGCAGAAAATTAATTCAAAAATTACTTTTAAAATCTTTTAAATAACGAAAGTCTACACCATTCCCTCTGTGTCATTTTACAGAAAACTGTTCATACAACATAGAGAACATAGTTGAAAGACAAATAAGAAATAAGAAAGTGGACAGAGGCTTTAACTAAGGTTCTTCTAACTCATACATTCCCATTGATATCGACAGTCCACTGAATTCTCCTTGGTGCCTTTAGATTTAAGAGAGTGGAGCTCTGGACTTTCATCACTCCCTCTGCCCCACTGCCTAAAATCACACATTGAGCTGATTTACACTCCAGAGAGAGAGAGAGAGAGAGAGAGCAAGAGAGAGAAAGAGAGGGAAAAGAAATGGCCTAGGAACCATCTGACACCACTTGGGCACGGCCTACTTCAGAGCGACCACTCCAAGCCTGTGTCGTCCACTCTAATGGCCGGCTTCGCTGCGTGCTCACTTTTTTCCCACATCAGGGAAGATGAAGGAAGATGTCACCACTTCTCCTCTATTATGGCAAATGTCAGCCTCATTCTAGCTCTTCAACACCACCATTCACACCCAAGCACCTCTACTACACCTCACCTCTTACTCTCCAGCCTCTTTCTTTCTCTCTCTCTCTCTCTCTCTCTCTCTCTCTCTCTCTCTCTCTCTCTCTTTCTCTCTCTCTCTCTTTCTCACCCTACTGGGCCTTTTAGGCCTCTTAGTATTCTAAAGGGGTAGAGAAAGATTTTTTTTTTTTTTTTTTTAAATCAGAGTCCAAGTAAATGGGCAAGAAAAGAGAGGGAGAGAGACAATGCAAGACATTTACATGTGCGAGAGATAGAGAGAGAGAGAGAGAGAGAGAGAGAGAAAGAGAGAGAGAGAGAGAGAGAGAGAGAGAGAGAGAGAGAGAGAGAGAGAGAAGAAAGAGAGAGATAGGGACAAGGAGGGAAAAGAGAGGCTGCGGTTACCATGGAAACACTAATTCAATTCTAAGGCTAGCTACGGGGAGAAAAAAAAAACGTATACATCCTTATCATTGTGACTTTTTGTTTGCTCACAGATGCTAAAGCACCAATTGACATGATGCTGATGGCTGCTTTGGTCAGAATATTTTCCTCACTCGTTCAATTTTAAAAAGGATCTTTGTGGTATTAACAGTCACCCATTTTTGGTGGGTTGCACTTTCTGCTCTTTTCTGTTTTAAAATGTGTCCCTGGGCTATCGTTCCCCATTGGTGTTCTCCTCCAGCATGTTGAACTGTCCAGCAGCGTTGTGTTAGCAGTGGTTTGAAAAGGAAGCAAATTGGTACCATCGTGTGTGACTATAAGGGGCCACACCACCACCATGTCTGTGTCACTGCAAGGTCAAGAATGATCTACCACCCTGTGGTGACCATTAAGGATCCTGACTTTTAAAGTACACAGTAAATAAAGTATGCAGAACAACAGGTGGACTACTGTCTGTGACTGTACATCTACGAGAGTAAAAAACTAAGTCGTAATGTTTTGGCTGTTGTGTGTACCAGCTGTTTATGTCTGTTCTAGTGTGCAGTGCTGAGTACTGTAGTCATATTAAAGCTATCTGCAAGCCTTTGCCTCTATGGTGTACGTTTAAAAGGCTGGCTGTAAAATGTGCTGTTTATAACTTAATAAATGGCAGACATCTGTTTTGAAGGCTTTGGGATTTTGCATGTGTTCGTAGAGCAAAAAGCCACGCGAGTGTGTCCTGCGTTTGAGAGAGACAATGCTGCAGTGAATAAGTTGTGCATTATTTCTGATGCTCTGCAATTTGGCAAATTACATGAAGTCAAAATAATAACTGTTGAGAGCAGCACTTCAGGCAGGGCCAGGTAAAAGCTAAACTCTCTCTCTCTCTCTCTCTCTCTCTCTCTCTCTCTCTCTCTCTCTCTCTCTCTCTCTCTAATATCTTTGCATCACACAGTGAGTGAGGGTGGAGGGGGAGCTGCCTCTCCCTCTCTTTTCATCCGTAACAAAAAGCACATCTGCACTCAGCTGAGGACGACATTGAGACAAGAAGAAAATGAGAAATAATAGAGATCAGAGATTGAAGACAGAGTGAGCGAGTGAGTGAGAGACAGAGAGGAGAGAGAGAGAGAGAGAGAGAGAGAGAGAGAGAGAGAGAGAGAGAGAGGAGAGAAGGGATGGGTGTTAGTGGAGTAGAGAGAAAGTGCAGCTGAAGATGGAGAGAGCTAGAAGGAGACAGCGATGGCTATGAGGAACAAAAAGGAGGTGTGTGAAATGTGCACTCTCTCTCTCTCTCTCTCTCTTTCTCAAATCCTAAGAACTTTACTTACTTGTATGGGTTATAATTAACAGGTCAGCAGTTATACCCTCCCCCTCACTCACTGACCACTTTGTTTGTGAGACACAGCGGACCACCAAAGTCATCCCCATCAAATAAACAGCACTTGAAACTTTCACATCTGAGAGACATGGGGAAATGAAGCTCCATTCCTGTTTCAGATCCGGAAAAATCCACGTATTTCCGTTAAGGCTGTCAATCAATTTACTCATTAATCACACAATTTGCTGTGATTAATCGTATTGTCTACAAATGTAGCTTTTAATAATGGCTATTTAAATATAAAATAAACAATCAATAAGATCAACACAATGGAATTATTTTCATATGATTAGTATGTGTTGATTAAAAAATAATATTAAAATTAAAATGTTAGTATTTCCTTGTATTTTTGCGATGGAGATGAATGTGTAGTGTGATAAGCATGATGAACTGATCAGAGGAAACCATTGTTTTTATTTTAAATTTATTCATTGTAATATCACAGTGTAGTTTTGATACTTTTTCAATTAGTATAACTTCATTTGCTGAGTAAAACAAATCAGGGAGGGCTTTAGCATCGGCCACAGAAGTTTTAATAGAGAAAATTTATGCCACAGTGCAGCTCGTGGCACAAAAAAGGAGATGAAACAGGAGCTCTATGTATGTGTGTGTGTTTGTGTGTGTTTAAGAGAAAGGAGAAAAAGGCTAAGAGTGAGAAAGAGTTAAAATATTTATTGCATATGTTCAGCATAAATAAAATGTAATTACATTTGGTACACAAGAGTGAATTATAGGAGGAAAATGTGGCCAAATTTAGTAAAATGATTAATCAACACACCCTTCAACTGTCAGGAGATAACAAAGCACTTTGGGCCTAAAAGAATGTGTAGCTGTCAAGGTGATTTACTGAGAAAAGGAAGCAAACACAAAAAATAAATGCTTTTAGTAGTCACCAGCAGAAAATCCAACCAACTCCCAAGACTGAACTTTGGAGGTTCCTCTTGATCCCGAGGGAGCGTGGTCTCTTGGACATGCATAGTCCAACATGTGATTATCTGCATACACACCCAAACGTATACACACTTTGCAGTGTCTCTCAGCACACAAGCCCAGTTTTGTTTTCTCTGGTGTGACGGGGCTGTGGACAGACTCTTAAGCAGCTCCTCTGTCATTAAGACAGCCTCTAGGAAAGGTCTCATTGACCTATTATAACAAGATCTGCCGCAATACAAAAGGTCAGGTGAGCTGGGGGCTTTTCTACTGTCTTTCCCATAACACTCACACGCTCACACGATCGAGTCATAATGGTGCTAAACCCTCAGCATCACACACACACACTTGTGCTTGTAACTGGGCAATGTGTTAGAGCGTTTGATCACCACAGCCACTTCCACCTGTGTAATTGGATATAAATCCCTCAACCAAACTGCTCCTAGCAACAGGAGACACGCACAACTCCACAAGATCCTGGCACGGCAGTATCTTGTAATGTCAAATGACAGATTAAAACACTGAGGCGCTTTAAATGAAATGAAAGCAATCACAACCACATGCTATTTTCATCATTGTGAAGACTTCTTCTAAACTGCCACTTTTTTCTATTGTTCCTCTATACACACCTGTACAATGAGATTCACTTTACAACACAGCATTTTACAGCACTCTATAAGCAATTATAGAATTATTGTTTATCTACAATAACAGGCTGAGTCTCCATTTACCATGTTCTCTAAAGGTCAGGACCACAACAGAGCAGGTATGACTTGGGTGGTGTATCGTTCTCTGCTGTGACACTGAGATGGTGGTGTTGTGTTAGTGTGTGTTGTGCTGGTAAGAGTGGATCAGACACAGCAGGGCTGCTGGAGTTTTTAAAGCCCCCAGTGTCACTGCTGGACTGAGATCATACCACCATAGCAAAAATATCCAGCCAGCAGTACCCTGTGTCCACCGATGAAGGATAAGAACAGGTCTCCTGATCCTGGATGGCCAGCTTGTATAGTGTCATATCATCAACCATTTTGAAAATCCCAGCCTGGAACCTAGATGAAAAGTCTGGATTTGAAGACCTTTGGACTAGAGTATGATCAACACAAACTGGGCAGCAGAGCGGACAGTGAGCGGGCATAGATTTTAAAAACTCCTGCAGCACTGCTGTGCCTGATCCACTCGTACCAGCACAACACACACTAACACCACCATCACCACGTTGGTGTCACTGTAGTGCTGAGTGGTCCTGACTATTGAAGAACAAAGGTGGTGAAAGGTGGCTAACAAAGTATGCAGAGCAACAGATTGATTACAGTCTGTATTGTAGAACTACAAAGTGCTCCTTTAGGTTAGTGGAGGTGATAAAATGGACAATTAGTGTAGAATATTAAAGGTTGTGACTTTTCTTGTCCAGGCACGGTTAAATCAGACAGCTGGCCTTCCATGAACACATTCTTTAAAAGCTTTTTTAAGACTGAACAAGCTATACCTACCCTCCTCCAAAAGATACATAGGGCAGTTTCTGCTGTGCTGAGCTTGGAGTAGAAACAACAGTGGCTCTTTTCTACTTTTCACAGATCAATGGATCGTCACAATGATTTTGAAGTTGTAATTTTAAGGTTAAAATACTACCTATTGTTACTTTAATGCCAATTGTATACAGATCCCCAGCAGTGGGCTCTGACGCAGCAGACCTGCATTGTGGAGTGATAGAGCCCCTTCTGGTGCCCTTGATATGAGGTACAATCATTTTGTGTTCCTAGCAGCTGAATACAATCAAATCCACACAGCAATGTGTACTAGAGTAGAGGTTGGTTAGTCTACGTGGGCTGTGTTTCTTAATTGGCTGTTCCAAACAGAAAGCTCAATCCAGCAGGCCAGAGAAATGCAGCTTACATCCTACATACAGCCTGCGTTTTTCCGAGGATGCTATCAGAGTATCCTTCACGGTCTCCTGTCACCCATAATCCTTTCCGACCTGAATGAAGAAACTTCAAGAGCAATGTCAGCAGATTAATCCACCGCATTTGCACCTACATCTGCAGAATTCGTGGTCGGATGTATACTGCTCCAAAAGCTCGTTCATACTAAAAAAATAGTTTAGTCCCTGTGTCGACTTTGGAAAATTCTAACCCTGAGTTTAACAGAGTTATGAAATATCTTCCATTTAGGTGAAGGACCCTGGGGCAGCCAAACTCACCAAGACCAAAACTCTCACATACTTTTGGATTCAATGTTATCCCCAAGAGATGAACAAATAAATGCACGTTTTTGCAACACTTTTTTCACGTTTTGATGGAATTTGTAATGAATGCAGTGACTAATAATATCGTCTCACTTGAAATATTCAAACTACTTTACACTGAGGTTATGTTTGTTGAATAAAATGATGATTTTTAAATTTAATTCTATGCAAGAGTTACAATAAAATGACAAAAGAGCAAGAGAATTTGAGTGTACATGTTACATAATGTGCTGCAGGTAGTGCAGCAGGTAGTGTCGCAGTCACACAGCTCCAGGGTCCTGGAGGTTGTTGGTTCAAGTCCTGCTCCGGGTGACGGTCTGTGAGGAGTTTGGTGTGTTCTCCTTGTTTCTGTTTGGGTTATCTCCAGATGCTCCAGTTTCTTACCACGGTTCAAAACCACACATTGCTAGGTGGATACACGACTCAAAAGTGTCCATAGGTGTAAGTTTGTAAGTGAACGTGTTCGCCCTGTGAAGGACTGTCGCCCCATCCAGGTTGTGTTCCTGCCTTGCTTCCAGTGATTCCATGTACGGCACCCGACCCACCGCAACCCTGACCTGGATAATCGGTTACAGACAATGAATGAATGTCACATAAAAATGCTATAAATCTTACTTGTACACCTAATACAAACAAAAGCTTTGCCATTAACAGGAACAGCATTGTGTACACCATCAAATTTAGCTTTGGTAGTTTGCATAGGTCATCAACAAACAATGAGCATTCAGGAGACAGCACTGCTTTTGGAAGACAGCTTCGTATTCAGTTCATAATTCTTGCTAATTAGCTGAAACTGGTTAATTTAATGAGGCAGAACGCTCAACTCCTCAGAGCTGTGGTCTGGAAAAAACCTGGATCACTCAGATCACTCAACAGTTTCTCATTAACTTGTATGGATTTTTTGCCAACATTCTGTCCAACCATTGTTAAGAAAACAAAAAGAGCAAAAAAAAAGAACATTTATGGGTCGAGCAAGTGTAGGTCAAATGAAAATCACATGAAGACTGATGAGCACACAAATTACTTACATATCTTATAGTGTTATTAATATCAATTTAATTGCCTTTATTTCAGCTGAAACCTAGTCTATGATACATCATTTTACAGTTTAAAAACTCTAGTAGCACTGCTGTGTCTGATACTCTCATAACTACACAACACACACTAACACGCCACCACCAGATCAGGGTGAAATAAGTACACTAACAAGTACTGTACACACAGCTGCAGAGGGAAAGCATTCTATAACTGTAGAGCTAAAAAAAACACACCTCTATAGTCAGCGGAGCTGATCAACTGTACATCCAGAAACACAAAGAATATTGTAATTTTTTGGCTGCTCGGTGTATAATATAGAGTTTAAGCTAAGCCTCAGCTCTGACTCACGCACAGTAAGCTCGGAGAAACTAGAAAATAAACCACTCTGCTATGTGCACAAGCCGCTAAAAGGTAGCCAACATAAATCCTGTGTCTTAGAGGCAGAAAAGCAGTGGCTAAATCAGCACATGGAGCATTACAGCGAGATATGAGTGCTGAAAAGAGATATGGCCTTAACTCATGTTGTGGCAAATTTGAATCCAGAACTAATTATGGCCCTAAAAGGGTGCAGATCAATAGCATGAGTGGGAGGGGGAAAAGAGAGTTTTTGGAAGCGTTTCGCAGCGAGGGAAGGAGCTAATTTGTCAAAATGAAATCCTGCAGCCCTCTCACCCCTGCTTAAGCGGCCTTGCTGCCAAAACGCATCCTCTGCTTATTTAGCAGCCCTGTTTCAATATCATGTCGAATTTGTCCAATGCTTGTAAATGGCTGCCAAACGTAGTGGAACTAGATTGCTGTGATTCAAACCAGTAAAACAAGTTATCAAAGAGGGCATGAGAGAGTTTAAAAAAACATGTTCTCTGTGAGCTAGTGTGAGTCTCTCTCTAGTGTGTCTCGTCCAGTCTAACCTATAACAAAACGATTTACAAACACCGTCCACTCCACCTCTTCTACACAGGGAATATTTCCATTTCTCCCCCTGCTGTCTTTCTATCGGCGAGGTGATCGATCGGCCTGCTTGTTTGAAGATAAGGCCGGCGATGGTAAAATCCGCTTGAGTAATTGTGCTGCTAAAGATTGCCACAGTGCATCCTCTCCATCACTTCCCACAGTCCAGCTGATATCTTCTCTCTTTCTTTCTCTCTCTCTGTCTCCCAGCACCAGCCCAAGAGAAGGATGTTTCCCACCAGCTGAGAGAAAGCCTGTACAGATATGAATTACAGGGTCTAGGATTTACAAAGCTTCCAACTGATACTGGCTGGAAACAGAACAGACCAGAGAAAGAAGCAATGCAAATGTATAAATAATGACAAGTAATAACATGCAGTGCAAGACTGGTTGACAAGCCTAAGGAATACAGCTGCTTCACATTTGTTTCAGAGACAGCTGGACATAAAAAGCCTGTATTCTACATGGTCCTTATTTTTTCACCCTTGAATCCACTCATGTCATTGTGTGGCCACTGAACTCTATTCTGATTGGCTTTCCTGTGAGTTGTTCTTCATTCAGAAATAATGGCAAGTCGAAACATTGCTTATGACATTAACAGGTGGGTGCGTGTACAGTTGTATGCAAAGATTTAAACGCCCTCTGGAAATGTACAAACTGAAACAAGCCATTTTTCTTTTCCATTTTCTGACACATTTCCATTTACTCACCAAGCTTAAAAAACACAATATATAACACATACAATCTTCCATATGTTTTGTACACCCACAATCCAAAAGTTGGTTGGTGGATTAAATTAACATTAGGCAGAATTTTTGCTCCTGGGCTCCCCCTTTTTTTTTAACAGCACTGTCTTACCTATCCTCCATAAGTAATATAGCAGCTTTATGTTCCCTGTTTCTGGTCAGCTGAGCATCACAATGTTTTTAAAGCTGTAATTGTAAGGTAAAATATGACCTAGTGTCCATAGATGTAAGTGTGTGAGTGAAGGTGAGTGTGCGATGCCCTGCAATGGACTGGCGCCCTATGCAGAATGTGTTCCTGTCTTGTGACCATTCATTCAGGGTAGACTATGGCCCCATCATAACCCTGAAGGATGAAGCAGTTACAAAAGGCATATAAAAAATTATATGCTTTATTTTCCTAGCATATACAATATGACTAGGGTACCTACATTTTGCATACAACAGTAAATACACTGGTCTCACAAAAATAATACTAAATAATCAGAATATAAAAATAGAATAGAATAGAATAAGATTGCTATAATAATGGCCTTTGTGATGAACAAGGACCACCCGGCATTGTACAGTACTGAAGACACAGGGGCCACACAAATGCCCAAAGGATAGAGTGGTCAGGGCTCTCAACTGAATGTGGATTTTCAGAATGAAATACAATGTCACCTTTTTCTGTTTTTTTTTTTTTTTCTTCCCCCTGGAATATAGGCCACTTGTACAGCAATCCTGGTTTTTCTGTGTTGGACAGGAAATGAAGTATGGCAAAGTCATGATGTCCTCCATACAGCACTGAAAAAAGAACAAGCTCTCTTTTTTCTGACCTCCTGTTATAAGTGACCCTTTTGATCTACCTCTTTCCCCAAAGGTATGTAGAGTTCCATGTGATTTTTTTTTTTTTTTCTGCCAACTGTCTCACGCAAAAGGCAAGGTAGTGGTATTACACTGCACGCTACAAATATGTCCAAGTCTCACATGGCCAGAGGGGCGTATCTGTCTGAAATGCAAACTGATGTGAAACACACAACCACATCAGTTATAAAATGATGGAGTTCCTATAAATCTATCTTTTTTTAACTTATAAACTAAACCGTCCATAACTCTATATATTAAGTTTGAATGTTCTAAATAAGCAGTTTATTAAATAAATACCCTAACCCTACTACAGATAAAATTCCTAAAACATTAAAGCTTGAGAAAGCCATCAAATTCTCTGATAATACAAAAACTAAAATCAAAGAAAGTCAAACCTGTGGCAGCCAGGTTTTTTTTTTTATGCAATTAAATGGCTAAATTATTTACTTGCCTGTATACATTCATTCATTCATTATCTGCAAGCGCTTATCCAGTTCAGGGTCGCGGGGGGTCCAGAGCCTACCTGGAATCATTGGGCGCAAGGCGGGAATACACCCTGGAGGGGGCGCCAGTTCCTCACAGGGCAATACACACACATTACTCACACACTCACACCTACGGACACTTTTAAATTGCCAATCCACCTATATTTGTAAGCTTTCATTATATGTTTACATCATATGCAAAATAAAATAACATAAGCCCAATTACAATAGAATAAGTTACAATTATATTCTTTGAACCCTGAGGACCTGTCCCCTCCTTCTTGCCAGCAATTGGAAGGCCACCAGCCAACATTAATTATGAAAATGCATAAAGAAGGTGTTTGAGGGATTATCTGTAAGCCCTTATCCAGTTCAGGGTCGTGGTGGGTCTAGAATCTACCCAGAATCATTGAGTGCAAGGCAGGAATACACCTTGGAGGGGGCGCCAGTCCTTCACAGGGCAACACACACACACATTCACACTTTTGAGTCACTAATCCACCTACCAACGTGTGTTTTTGGACTGTGGGAGGAAACAGGAGCACCCAGAAGAAACCCACGCAGACACGGTGAGAACACACCAACTCCTCACAGACAGTCACCTGGAGCAGGACTCAAACCCACAACCTCCAGGTGTGACTGCGACACTACCTGCTGCGCCACCGTGCCACCCAAAATAATAAAATAATAATAATAAATAATAATATAAAATAATAAAAGAGCTGGTTTAATTTAGTTGCAGATAATGTTTCTAAATTTTCACTAGATTCCTGGATACAGATTAAGCCTAATTTGGGCTCAAATGGATTGCCAATGGTAAATCAGCATTAGAAAGTCTGATTGAGACCCAGGCTTAGACCTAATCTTGGTCTGAATCGTCTTTATGGAAATGGATAATTTCCAGACAGTGCACAATAAACTACTCTTTTAAACTACACTTATACATAAATATGAAGAAGTAACACTAAGCTACAAAATGTAGCCAACAAAAATTAATTGTTGCTGCCATTACAAGAGGCCTAATTCCAGAGATGCTGTCAATGGAAAATTGCTTATTTTTTCACTTGAATGAATCTGCAGAACTAAAAATAATGAAATAAATAGCTAAATAAATACAATTAAATTAAATGAATACATTGCATAGGATGGCAAGACACGGGATGGTTAAAAAAGTTGAACTGAAACGTTGAACATAATCAGTCCCATCTTCCAACACATGCAGCCAAGTGAAAACAAAAAGCTCAGATGTGTGTGCAGTCGACACGCCTACGTCTGTGTGCAGGAATGCCGACGTGAAAGATTAAAGCCTTTTTGTTGGCCCTTTGCGTGACTTCTCAAATGCCCTCCCAATGTGGAAGTTCCTGCGCAAGGCTAATTAAACGGTGAATGAGCTGGAGCTTTTAAATGACATGTACATGGTGGAATTCATCAGCATTTCATTTGAATTAACTTAGAGTGAAACACTTCAAATAATCCTCTGGTTGTAACAGACAAAATGTTCAACACAGCAACATGTCAACATTGGCAAAAAAGCAACAAGTCACTATGTGCTAGCGCTAACATGAACATGACTAAAACAAACCTCCCAACTGCTTGTTGACTCTGGGCTACTTCTTTTGAAAACGTCCTCGGTGGTAGACCAAAGAAGGTGATGAAATGCTTGCGCCTTTTAGGCAATCACACGGAGTTGAATGCAAGTCAAAGCCAGTTGTCTTGTTTGTGACTTGTTGGTTTGTGTGAGCGTTTTAGATGTTAATGAATCAAGCACCATTCTCTCCGCACTCGTGTTAGGATTCACACCTTGATTAAAAAAGACATTTTCTGTAGAATGTCAGCATACCACCTGTCAGGATTGCGACACTGAGCGAAAATTGAAGTCTTCTCTTGTTTAATTCTCCAGCTTTATCAATCAGAGACTCCTGGGCCATGATCACTTTTGATCTGCTTAGTCTGTCTGAGAGCCAGTAAGAACGCCATTGATTCTTGTCATTTCTAATCTTTGAAGGAGTAATAACAGACCCACACACTCCACACTCTTAAAAAGCAGTTTTTATAAAGTGGCTTTTGATAATACTGTGCAGATTTAGACTCTTTGGCCTGATTTTAGATTACAAGCCTGACTCAAGACTTCAATGCCATTTGTTGGGTGTCATGTAAGGCCAACAGGACTCCGTAATAATAGTCTTTTAAGACTTGGCCTTGTCCATAGAGCTCTTTTCTTCTTGCTGCTGTTTTAGAACCATGTTTAATTAGCATTTTTGCAAGAGTCTTGAGGAGATGCTAATGTGAATAATCACTCAGGCGGCAGGCGAGGAGATTGTGTAAATTGATGTGCTTTGTTCTTAAAGGGGCTGATGAGCAGAGCATGACAGAGGTTGATGAGAACCACGCTTATATAGTGCAACTGCATTTATCCCCTTAGACACGAAGGCTTTATATAAACAGCCCCAACCTTATTCACATTATATAATGCCATCAGATATCAGTCTGAGTTTCAAACAGTTGCTGCCGCTACACAGAATCTGTCACTGGAATCATCCACAAGACTGACAGCTTGGCTCCATATGTGCTACACAGACATAACAGCTTTGCCAGACAGATATTCAACCTAGCCTTGAACGAAAAAACATTTTCAGTGTAGTCCAGGGCTGGCCTTAATCCTTGACCTTCGTGGACACGTGAAAGTCTAGTCTTGGACTAAGTAGCAGATTCACTATCTAAAATATAACAGGATGTTATCATGGCAGTGGATTATCCTTATAAACAGATAACAACAGATATAATCCCTACAACAAAACTAAGCCCTGGAAATATAAGTCTTGGAGTATACAGACATAGATGTAGTCTCTAAAAATTAAGCCTAGTCACAGACTAAACTGCAGCTTTAGCTCCTGTAATATATTTCCATGCATATGGATTCATACTAGTCTTCGGTGCAGTGAATCATCATTAAAAATTATACTTAGTCCAGGTCTTAGGCATAATTTAGGTGTGTCATGCACATGGATAAAAGGCAACGCAGATGACTGTGGAGATCTACTGTTCTCACAGAAAAACTTCTCTGTGCATTTATATTCACTGTTTGAATCACCACAGAAACCCATTTGTAACAGCTTAGCTGTTTGTATCATGTTCGGTCTGTGTTTACTTTCATGCAGCTAGATCTCTCCTAAATTTGGAGTCAATTTCTCCTTAAGTAAACTGTAACAGCATAAACTAAGTCAATATTACCCACATATGCAGGAATAGAGACAACATCCTTGTCTCTTTTCAAACTTTTCAATATTCAGAGGTCTCTCCACCATACAAACATCTCCAGGTGCCATTTATTAGCTGTGGCTGAGTGTCCAATGGAGGGAGGAATCTCCTGACCAATTTGAGCTGAGACACTTAGATTGTTTCCCATTTAACAAGCCAGGGTTGTGTACAAACCCCAAACCTTTTTCCAGTGTGTTTTGATATTGGAGAGCTAGCATATTGTGAGGAAATATACTCAGAATATTATAAAACTATTGGATCAAACTAGTGAATATTTAATGTTTGTCTTAGACTAAACAGCAGATTTAGTCTGTAATACATAAAGTTTTGTAGAAAATAAAATCATTAATTTATAATTTAATTTTATGTGCCTTTGTATTTAAATTATTCACTAAAACAAATTCAGTAAGGTGGGTCAAGCCCCGTCTTAGCCCAAGCTACAATGTCAGTGAAGCGTCATGATTAGAAACCCAATTTGGTGTTGGCTTTGGGCCTGGAAAGCCAGTCCAGACTGTGATATTTCCATGTACGTCTGACTGTACAGGCCTGGTCTGGTCTCCAGTGTAGGTCTTCTCAAGTGCGCTGTCAAAGTAACAGCCAATGAAGCCTATTCGGTATGAGGCCATACTCTTTCTGATCTTCAGAGGTGAAATCCACGTCAAACTTCAGACTCCTTCCGCCAAGCCCCATTCCCCAGCAGCTGTGGGTCTGACACATTTCCACATTTTCCAACAACTCCCTTTGTTTGACTTCAGTGTCACACAGAGATCAAATTTAGAGCCACAGAAATGTTTGACTTTTTTTTTTCCCCAGTCTCATCTCTAATCTTTTTTCTTTTTGCTCCCTTTTCAGGAGAAAATGTGATACCTCCTGCTTCTGTCAGCGCAGAGAATTCATTTCCTCATTCAGTAATTTTGGGTGTGATGCTAACATGGTGCAGCAGCAACTCCTTGAATGCAAAAGAGAGGAGAGGGCACGGCGTACTGTCTGACCATTCCCTGTCCCATGTTAATGCTGTAAATCGTCTCCGTTATCACCAACATTAGCAAATTGATGTCCTCTTCAGACACTGTGTACCTAGGGTGGGGCGGGCGTGTGGAGGTGTCACTGAGCACAGATGATGTGGATGATAGAGCGAATAACTGAAGTGAAAATGCTCCCAGAGCAAATCACAGGCTAAGAAACATGCCCTCTACAAGAGTGTCGTGACCACAGATGCTTCTCTGATGGCATATTATGCAAGCTGCCACATTATGCTTCTGTGATTCTGTCTTGTCCCTGTCCCATAATACTCTTCTGTGCATCTGTAAAGAGACAAATACCTCAAAGCCTAACACAGGCCAATATTCCTCCAGGAGAATGCACTGTATTTCATTCATAAAGCATTCAAAAGATTACAATCAATATTTTTTAATAATATAAATACAACTGGTTGTAGAAAGAGGTCTAAAAAAATCCTATTATGGAGACAGTACCCAATTAATAATTCCAGAGTCTACATTAATAAACACAGCTGAAGAGTGCGAGAGCTATGTATTGGTAGATTAGAGTGTAGCAAATCCTACACTCACTGCACTCCCTGTTCCCCCTCTTCACTGTAATTGTATTCACAGATCCAATGACTGAAGTCTGTTCTCACTTTAATTATATGCACTGCACAGCCACAGCAGACTACACAGTCTCTGCGGGACTGCCCTTCATCTACAGTCCCTCTCTCTCCTCAGAGGCGAACTCAAACTGGCCAGCAGTGTGGCGTGACAAAGGGGAAGAATGGGAGGAGTGTGATGCTGTTAAAGAGATGCTTGAGCGTCGTGGCTGAGACAGGAGTGCACTCCACAGCAAGCAAACCTCGAATTGAAATTCTCTTAACTCTCCGTCTTCATCCGTCTTCAGCCCCCCACCTCATGATTTATACCCATCCCTCAGATCATCTGCAACCGCCCTGCAACGCCGTGTGCATGCACACATACATACACAAAGGTAGAGAGAATAATAATATATTTTTAATGGACTTTGAAAGGAGTGAGTACGAGAGAAAGACGAGCAGGAGAAGCGACAGTGGTTTTCTGTGCAAATGTTTTATGGGTATTTAAACAAGTCAATTTCATGCAAATGTGACCACTGCTTGCCACGGCAGAATTTACCAACAGCAGGCAGAGGCTGAACATCCATACATTTTGTGTTATTTCATCATTAACTATGAAGCCACAATAGAGTGATTTTGTCTCGGTTAATGGGTGTAGTCAGGCACAGAAAAAAAAGTACAAAAACAATGATAAAACATGCCAATTCAGTAATATTTTTAAATATCAGCAAAGGCAGACGAGTAACTGTTATGTACATATAGGAAGATTCATTCATTCATTCATACATCTTCTGTAAGTGCTACATCCCAACCAGGGTGGCAGTGAGTCTGGAGCCTACCTGTATCCAAAATAGATGTGAGTTTTGGTTTAGACAAACTAAAGATGATGATTTCAATATTAGTGATCATGAATGTAGTGTATTAATACTTATTTGATTTTTGTTTTTTTGATAAGTTGACAAAGGTTTTTATTTTATTTGTCAACTTTAACACTAGACAACAATTATTATAAAAGTTACAATTATACTTCACACAAAACTGCTTTATAACTTATCTGTATACTTTTATGGACCTATATATGTGGCTGGGTGCCAGGAACCCTTCACAGAAATGTTCCAACACTTAGTCCAAAGCCTTCCTAGAATTGTAGCAGCTGTTATTGCAGCAAGGGATGACAAGCTCCCTGCTAATACTCTGAATTTCCGAACAATAGCTGGAAAAGCAGACATCCATATTTTGGCCATATACAGTGTCCCAATGAGTATTCATAGCCTGTAAAAAAAACTGTCTAAGCCAGCTCTAACATAAACAATTAATAAACAATTCTTCTGCCAAGCGGCATAGTTTGTCGCTATGAAATGGCTGCCAAGAATCACAATACTAACTTGGCGCCACACGACACAATTCAATTGGTCTGTACATCAGCTTCAGCAGCAGAGCTAAGCCTATATGGTTTATAGTACTGCAGTGGCTCTGCGAAAACTCTTCCCTGTTCTAAGACTCCATGACTGTAGAGTGGTGGACCTAAGAACAAAAAAACAAAACAAAACAAAACAAAAAAAACACTGGACACTATTTCACTCCACTCAATTATTTATGTCCTCCCCTTCACCAGCATCTCTAGTGCAACAAAATGGCCGCTTTCCCTTCAAGTCCTCAAAGACTATATTGAAGTTTCTTCTTTTCTTCTTTGAAATAAACACTTCAGCTTTACCTCACTCACTTTCTCACTTTATAGCTATCCTTCACTTACTCCCTCAACTCTTTCCACATAAAGGAGTGTAATGTGGTAATGTGTGTGGATGGCACTCCGTTCTCTACCTCAATGAGGCCATTAACATCGAAGGAATTCAAACCAAATATGGTCTGACACTCTATGTGAACCTGAGGAGGATTATTCTCCTTTACTATCTGGGTCAACTCTGCCTCCAAAGAACTCTCGCAGAGTAAATGCAATTCACAGCCAACCAGCCTATCAAACTTCACCAGCTTCCCCATGCTGCTGCTTCGTAGTCCAGCAGGGTTCCCTTCATGCCTGCTGAATCTTGTCACCGCCATATCTTACCCCACAGCTTCAAAGGTTTTTTTGTTGTTTTTCTGTCACGTCATGCACAATTGGTGCCAAAAATAAAAACAATAAAAATATTTAAAATCATGCTATATTTTAACAGCCATTCCAATGTGTATAGGCTCTAAAATGGCAGCTACTGAGTTGCTAATTAAACTCACACTACAATATCAGTCAGTAGGACGACACCTAAAATAAAGATTTCCAAATAGTTCTGGGTTAGGATATGTGGCACTCTGAGAAACCAACATTTGGTTTGGCAACTTCCATTATGTGCAATTTATTTAAGCCTTCATCTGCCACCCCTCCTCCACTTTTTCCCCCATGCTGGAAATGTATATTGACATTGATCGAGAAGAATGGTCATGTGTCCATGTTTGGGAAGTCACCATGTGAGATTGAATTCATGATGCCTAAGTGAACTAAGTGGGACTTTGACGTGTCGTCATGAAATATTCATCCTCGTTATTTGAAAAACATCTGATTATATTCTTGGATATTGGAATGTAACCTAGAAAATGGAAAATGACAGCAAACAAGACCACTGTGACCAAAGAACTCTCAAGACCACACGGATGAAATGATGAGGGGAAAACTGTACTGTACTGTACTGTAACTGTATTTTTATGCCATATCCTTAAAAAAATCGACTGTCACATGCCTTTTATCTAACACAAAAATTGTGATTGACCTTTTCCCATTTCTAATTTCATGTATCAGAACTCATGTACCTTCATCATAATCCACAGCAAAGGAGATCATATTGTTGATTTTGATTTATTATTAATTACTGATTATTATTATTATTAATATTATTATTAGAATTATTATCAATCTGAACTGTTACACGAGAACGTATGTTGCATTTCTCTGTCATATAGAGCAGCACAAATGTTTAATTTTGTTCCCATTGGGTTTTACATTTACATGCATTAAAATTAAGCCCATTTGGACTTCTCCTATAAAGTCACCATTCCCAAAGTGTTGCTGTGACAGTGAGATATATATCATTCAGCCTCATCATTATTATCTTTCAACAAAACTAAATGGAGGGTTTAAGCATGTAGTAACAATCAACTATGGAAGCACCATTACAGCACTTTATAGGTGTGAATGTGAAAGCAGAGGTGCTTTTATGGAAGCAGGGGTGATAGAGGTGAGGAATCCGATTTCATGAAGCGTTAAATAGCAGCCTAGCTGTGAGGACCACATCCATCAGATAGGACTGGGAGGATGGGAAAAAGATATGAAAAGATAGAGAGAGGTAAAAAATGAAGGAGGGATGAAGGGTAAAGTATGAAAAGCGATTTGAAATGAGATCCATCCTCCTATAAGGATTGCAAAAAGTGTTTATTTGCATATGGCAATCTTCTTTTTTTTTTTTTTTTCCTGAGACACCTTTTCAACCTTGTCATCACCTCTTTCATCTTTCATGCCAATCAAACTTCAGGAAATGCCATATGAGATGTTAGAATTGTAAATTCAGATTAGTCATAGCCTGCTGTAATGTGAACCATGTCTGTGGTTCTTGGCATAGTCCAAAGTCCATCGTTTTCTTGGCATATCCGGAATTTA
Source organism: Hoplias malabaricus (assembly GCF_029633855.1). NCBI lineage: Eukaryota > Metazoa > Chordata > Actinopteri > Characiformes > Erythrinidae > Hoplias > Hoplias malabaricus. The sequence continues at coordinate 26,417,581 of NC_089813.1, read as the reverse complement.
TGTTGTTTGTTTCCAAAACTTCGCAATAGGAAAAGTTATAACCTTTTCATTTGTAGTATAAATTCAATGTCAACTAATTCTATTACACAGAGATTATTTTAAAAATCACCAATCATTAGATCTTTTCTGAAGACCTAGAAAGCCCTGCGGGTTCCCCAAAGCTGTTAGATCAGATCTACTCCAATTAACTTCAATTAGCTACAACCACAGAACTCAGATGATTAACATAGTTGGTATAGTGTAATGGATAGCATCACAGTCCTCTCTGCCCAGCAGCATAAGGTTTGAGCTGGAACACCATGTTAAACCAATAAGAATTCTTAGGACATACTCTGCATTTAGCACATGTGCAAAACCATAACTCAAAATGGTTCTGGAGGCAGCGCTGCCTACGAGGCAGAAGGGATATAAATGTGAGGTTAGACAAGCTTTACAAATCATTGGAAATATGATTAGAGATATAAGCTAAAGTAGTGTTTGGACTAAAGAAAAAAAAAAGCATGTGTGCAAACGCACTAATCAAAATGGTTCTGGAGGTAGCAATGGTTTTGAGGCAGAAGGAACTTAATTAGTTACCAGCCAAAAAGTGGGAATGAATGTAATTGGTTAAAACTGACTGAGAGGGGGTTTTCATATACAGTGCAATAAACCCTCGTGCTTTCCTGCTGTGTCTGCCAGAATTGTTTCTAGAAGAATAAATGTCCAATATATCTTTCCTTTTTGTTGCTATACACTTAGTTCTGTTTTTATAATTTGTTAGAAATGCTGCAAAACAAAATCTCAGTATTTAATTCTACTTGAATTGGGGATAATTTTATTTACTGCCTTTGGGGCAGATATTTACATTGTTTGTACCTGTACAGTATGTTTTTTTTTTCAGATGTATAAAGAACTGTTTACATGCTAAATGATTTTGTTAGTTGAAAAAAGGCTTCTTCACATAGATGGAGAATGTGTTGTGTATATTTCTACATATGCCATTTTTCCAAAAAATAGTTCTATATAACCACTATATGAGCACATCTATTGTTATGATGTCCAGCTTTCAATGATATATGAACTGAGTTTGGTGCTATATTATACCATTTTGAAAACTATTTTATAGATAACCATAAAAAACACATTCTGCAATAATCTGAAGAATGTTTTCACACATGTAAGTCATATACAGAACAGGTTATTAAAAAAATGTAAAAAATCGACTTAAATGCTACTTAAGAGAGTTTGTAGGGTCATAAATGTGTTTATAGGTTGACCAATAATTTGTAAAAAACCTAAGATGAGTTCTGTTTCCATGTTGCTTTTAAATGAATGAATGAATGAATGAATTAATCAATCATCCCAACACTCTTAGCATGAACAGTAATGGCATTATATAAATGTGCACATGCCTTCTGGGTACATCATTTTATATCACTATTCCTGTCTACACCTCTAACAGTAAGCAATACCTAGCCATTTGGTACATTCCAGATGCACAACAGGCTACTATAATGTTCTAGAGCCATTGTGCTTGAGCGCTGTGGTTGGTGTAATGCACATGTGTGAGAGAAAGGCTTGGGCTAGAGCTGTGAGATCAAAGAATGCTTCCTCCATATCAAAGCCCCCTTTTAGATTCCATGTCAGTGCAGACATGAGAAAATTGCCCAAGACATATTTTATGGCAAAGGCTTTTTTTTTCCAACTCTGAATCCCTCAAGGGTACTTCCATTATATACTATCATAATCAAAATGTGCCGTTGATCCACTGCGATGTGAAGGGAAGATACATGCTTTGCAAATACGTACATGGAGGGAAGAGGAGGGAAAATGGAATGGGCAAAGTCTCAGGGATCGAACATCACGATCTAAAGCTTATCTGAGACAGAGCCATGGCTGGAAAGCTCTATTAGCCTGAGCTGCAATTCCTAACCTTTCTCTGCTGTCACTGCCACAGCTGGCGTTGTGACTGCCAGTAGATTGTAATCTTTCCCCGAATTGGATATTAGCTTTGGGGTGCGGACCCCAGCACTGCCTTCCATGCACCAGTACAGGATTCCATATACAGTACATATGCAGCTTATTAATTATAAGTAAAGACATTAATGCTGCTGTGAATGAAACAGTGAGAGAGAGAGAGAGAGAGAGAGAGAGAGAGAGAGAGAGAGAGAGAGAGAGAGAGAGAGAGAGAGAGAATAAAATACAGCATAAGATAAAAAGGTTCCAGGTCTTCTTGTTGTGACAAGCTTATTGGAACTATAGGACATACTGTCTAAACACATGAGGGGTTATTCTTGGTTTGCTAGTCTAATTACAATGATGCATACAACTCTTGATCAGCCATATTTCTTTCTAAACTACTTAAAATACTTAAACATATTTAATATGAAGTGCTCCTGCCATTAAAACATTCTATAACATAAGAATAAAAACAAATCTACAAAAATTAATACAATAAAAAGTTACTACATTGCTACAAAGGGTTCTTTGAGCGATGCCATAGAAAAACCACTTTTAGTTCCATAAAGGACCATGTGTGAGTGTAAAGAACCTTTTAAAGGTATAAAAATCCATTACTTGATCTCAAGATTCTTTACTCATTTAAACGTTTTTAGCAAAAATGCTTCTTTATGGAACACACCACGTGTGGAAATGCAATGCCAGAAAAGGTCCGGACTTGATTCTCTGGTCATTTACTCAGAGTTCATATAAGTAAATGGCTTCAGAAAGATACAAACAGAGAAAAAAATACAGGCTTGGATAATGATATCCCCCTGTACTCCAACCTTTGTGTGGATCTGCCGAGTTTCATCAGCAGCAACTGATTTAATGCAATGAAGGACTGCTTACATTAACAAGGTATTGGATAAAAACTGTAAACACTGGGCTTCTTCAAGGAGAACTTTAGAAATGGTGAAGCTAACACATGCAAAGAATTGTCATGTTTCGTTTAGAAGACAAGCACAAAAACAAATAAAGGTAGAGTTTACTTTTTGGCATTGCATATTTGTATTTGTGTTCAAACTGGATTTACTTTGGGCGCAACAGTGGTGTTTCAGGTAGCGTTGCAACCACATATCTCCAGGGTCTTGGGCTCCCGAGTCTGACCAATGCCTCAGCTCCCTGTCTATGAGGAGTTTGTTGTGTTCTCACTGTGTCTGTGTGGGTTTTCTCTGGTTCTCCAGTTTCTCCCCCATAGTCCAAAAACACATGTTGATCTATTGGCTATAAGTGTGTGAGGCATTGTAATTCTTACCTGGCGCTCAATGATTCAGGGTAGTCTCCTTGATCCACTGTGACCCTGATCAGGACATATTGTGTATAAATGCTTTTGTAAAGTAAAATCCACAGTGTGAACATCCACTGGCCATTTTATCTAGTACATCTACACTAAGAGTACTCTTTGTGGATGTATTACTGTTGTAGCCCATCAGTTACTGCTCAATTTGTCAGTCCCATTCAAACCCGTCCATCTGTGGAAAAAGAACATTCCTCTCTGAAAGACAGGAGAAATCCAAGCTTCATTCTTGCTTTAGATCTGGGGGAAAAAAAATAAAACACCCAAATTTCTGTCATTCTTCCACTGTGAGAAGACAATTCACTACACAGTGTCTGAGAAGACATGTAGCTGCCAAGAAGCTGTTACTGAGAAAAGGAAATGGAGAAGAACATTTGAAAAATCAAAGACACTGCTGGTATTCTCAGGACAGCCCAGAGCTCAACACTGATTAATGTGTTTGGGATTATTTATATTGTGAGAAGCAGAAGATACAACCAACTCATAGCGTAACACACAATAACACAACATGGTGTTAGCGTGTGTTATGCTGGCGGAGGTGGATCAGACACAGCAGTGCTGCATGAGTTTTTAAACACTGTGTTCACTCACTGTCCACTTTCACACACCTACGTCATTGTTCAGAGACAGACTCATCTGTTGCTGCATGGTTTGTGTTGGTCATATTCTAGTCCTTCATAGTGGACATAGGACGCCCATAGGACACAGTTGCCTGGATGTACTTCGATCTTAGTCCAGCAGTGATTGAGAGGGGTTTAAAAATTCTAGCATCTCTGCTGTGTCTCATTCACTCATACCAGCACAACACACATTAACACATCACCACAATGTCAGTGTTACTGCAGCCTGAGAATGATCTACCAATCTTGGCACGTTATTCCTTGGCTTTGGGGTTCCTGATCATTGAAGAGCAGGGGGAACTGGGGATAAGGATATGTGCAAAAAAAAAAACCCCAAAAAAACAGCTGTTCTGTATGGTCAGTGGAGCTGATAAAATGGATAGAGTGTAGATACAAATGTTCATGTACGTATTTCCTGCTTTTAAGAAAAGAACAACTGGCTGTTGGTCTATGAACATATATGAATGGTGGTCTCTGACTTTTGCACAGTACTAAAAGGACACTCTAAGTTCTGAAGAGACAACTCTACTCATCCTATTGTGAGTTCCCCAACTCTAGCACAGCTGTGATGTGCGTCCAGGGAGGTTATTGATGGCGTGTGTGTTGTTGAACACGGACTCGTCATACTTAAGTGTTTCTGATGCTCCTGAGCGTGGACACTGATGGACTCTCACTGCATCAATCTCGCTCTTTCAAGGCGCATCTGTCAAAAAGACGACAAGCCTCTCTCGTCCTCTCCAGCAGAGGTCCCTTCAAGCCGGCTTTGGGGACGCAGACTTGCAGATTTACACTCGCATCTCCCTCAATCAGTCGGGACAAATGGAGAGGAATTCATTTGCGCTCCGCCGCAGACGGCGGGGCAGCGGCTGCTCTGGGCTCCTTGCCGCTTCATGGAAATTGCAAATGGAGAAATTTCCGTAGCGATTATTACCTCAAACAATATATTTTATGGTTGGGCTGGGAGCTCGAGCCAGACATGCTCTCATTTTTCTGTCTCCCACAGATGGCCACCGCACAGAGTAATGTCTCTGTTTCCACACAAAGCCTGTTCAGCCACTGGCTTACACTTTTAGCAAGTGGATCAGCAAATATCAGAACGTTATGTCAGTTTGCTTTCCTCTATTTATGCACTGCTGGACTGAGTGCTTCCAAACATCCATCTGTAGCGGCTAAAAAAGTAGTGCCAGCAAACACACCTTCAAATAGCAAGTGTTACTAAGCAGGGGTTGTGATTCTAACCAGACAGAGCCACTGTGAAATGCTGTGATTTAAAAATATCTCGTTACTATTTGTGTACAATATCATTGTCAGGGTGTTAGGTGAGAAGAGTTATTGTAGGTTTTCCAAGTGAACTGTAATGTATATAATTGTCTGCTTTATCAACTCAACTTATAATAAAGGTTCAATTTGTAGTTCTGCAATTGCAGGCTGCAGTAGATTTTTTAAAGTTCTTCACCCTGTTCTTCAGTGGTCAGGACATGTACAGGACCTCCACAGAGCAGGTATGATTTGGGTAGTGAATTCTCAGTGCTGTAGTGATGGTGTGCACATTGGGTAGTAAGAGTGGATCAAACACAGCAGTGCCCACTCACTTGTAGCTCATCTGCTGCTGAGAAACTTTTGTGACACTGATGTGTTTAAAACAATCCACCACCAAGTCAATGTCACTGAAGCACTGAGAATTATCCACAACCCAAATCCTACCTGCTCTGCTGCAGTCCAAACCACTGAAAAACAGGCAGGAAAGTGGGTTAACAATGTGTGCAGAGGAGCTGATAAAAAGGACAATGTAGACACATAGTAATGTTCTGGCTATTTTTTAAAGCTTTAGAATTAGAATCACTATACTGGCCACTGTGCTTGCACACAGGAATTTGTTCTTAGCATTTTACCCAATCCGTGCAGTGAAACACATATTTACACACACACTAGTGAACACTAGGGGGCAGTGAGCATACATACCCGGAGCGATGAGTACTGATTACGGCAAACAGGTAGCAGTTGGGGGTTAGGTGCCTTGCTTAATGGCACTTCAGTCATAACCTGTCGGCCCTGGAGATCGAACCAGCCCAATTTTCACTTACAAGCCCAGTTTCCTAACCACTAGGTCACATATGTATGAGATTTAAACACGCTCTAGGACTTGTAAAGACCCTTTTCATTAGTACCAGCCATTTCAAAACTTGAAATTTGTCCACACATTTTGACACATTGTTTATAAGTCTGAAAATGTACTATATTAGGGTTATGAGCAAATCTGCTTGATTTTTAATTTTTATTCAAATCTAGACCTGAGTTTTTGGTAAAATGTTAGCCTGAATTGTGTTTACGTTATGATTTAAAATATACATTCTGAATTTGATAAAAAAAAGCTCAAAGAACAAGAGTGAAATGTTCCATTCAAAGGCCTCACGACTCTGAAAATAACATATTTCCAGGAAAGCATCCAAAGGACTAACTGGTCACCTGTGCATATGGAGCGCTCTCCTTTTGTTTGCCAAAGAAAACTTCAGCCAGTGCACTCGTCACAGTGTGAGAATTACTCACAGTCTTTAACTTCTTCTTTTAACACATTCGCGTACACAACAAGGCCACGACAGTTAGCTATCCAAGAAAATGGGCCCACCAGTCCAAGAATATGCTTCAAAACATACTTCTCACAATGAAGGCAAATATTTAAATAGTTCAAGGGGACATGTTATATCCTTTTCCCATTGGTTTTCACAGTTCTCTAGGGTCTAATTGAAATGCATATGACATGCTTTGCTCAAAATACCACAAGGATCAAAAAACAAGGCACCGTTCTCCCCCTATTAAAACAGCCTTGTTCAGAACAACTTGTGCCAGCACCTGTTTTACACTGTTATTGTTTTAGCCACATTTAATCAGTACTCAACTTTTTCTGCACTTGTGTTGTTTTGCTAGGTTAAACCTCATCTTTGTGCTCCCAAACATACCCTGTCACTGGAAATGCTTCCATGAGGGAATGGTACAATTCTAAAGACTATACACTTAATGACAGAAGCAGCATAAAATCAGAATTACTCGTTTAATCCCACATTTTCCAACTTTGGCATACTTTTATTACAATGCCAAAAATTACAAAAATATACATTGTCATCCTCGACTCAAATCTTTCACTTAGTGCTCACATCAGTTCTATAATCAAAACGTCATATTTTCATCTGCGTAACATTGCCAAAATCAGGCCAGCTCTTTCTCAATCTGCTGCTGAAATCCTTTTTCATGCCTTCATCTCCACCCGTTTAGAGTACTGCAACTCTCATCTCTTTGCCATCAGCTCTTCCTCTGTCCACAGACTTCAGATTGTTCAGAACTCTGCTGACCACCTTCTCACTCGTACTCGCTCTCACCAACACATCACCCCTGTTCTCCAACATCTTCACTGGCTTCCCATAAAGTACCGTATTTAATTCAAAATACTTCTTCTCACTTACAAAGCTCTCAATGACCTTGCTCTTTCATACCTCGCTGCTCTTCTCCATCCTTACAAACTCATGCGCACACTCAGGTCTTCCTCAGCCGGGCTACTCACTGTCCCTCCTTCCAGCATTCACAGCTACGGCACTTTCTCTTGATCTACGTAAGCTTTTCATGTTTGTTCTGTTTGTGAATGTTTTGTATTCTCTATTTGCTCAGTATTCCCTAGTTTATTCATAGTTTATTTATTAGCACTTTGCTAACTACGACCCCAGTCACACACACACACACACACAAAACTATCACCTCTTTCTGTACAGCACCTAATGGATACAACACCAACAGACAACTAAACATGTTTGGAGGAGAACACTAACTGACTAAATCTGGTTTGCCATCAAACAGATGCTTACATTGGCTAGAATGGCACTGACTGACAAGTGGAGATGAAGGGCCATCGTACCTACCCAGAAAGAGCGAGGCCAATCATACTCTCTTGGACTCCTGGCCTTGGATGCCTGAGGCATCACCTGGAATTGAATTCAATGATCCCCCAGTGACAGAACCAGCGCTTAGACCACTGTGCCACTCAGGAGCTCTGCTATGAAACTGTGCCACTTTAATTGGAGATACAAGGCTATGTTCTGACAGCAATAACATATAGATTTCAATACAGTATTTTTAAATGTAAAAATGAAATGCTTGAATGAGTGGATTGAAATGTGTATTGTTGTTTTGCCCCTTTGTTTCTTCTGACCACCTCTCCTTTGTCAAAATCAATGTCAATTACCAAAACTAGGCCTCTGCTGTACATGCCCACGTTCACACAACTATGTGTTAGTTTGTAATTGCTTGCCATTTCTGGGGGTCCAAGTATTTGGGTTCATGCTGTAATCAAACCTGAATTTAAATCTTGAATCTCAGCATCGAAACACAGCAGTATTCCACTCTTACTTGCCACAGAGCTCTATCAAATTATAAAGGGACTCAGAGCGAAAAAGAACTGAAGCATGAGGTGCAGTCAGTCAAAATGTCTGTCCCTTTGGAGAAAGGCAGAACAGAAGCTGGGAAAAATCAATGGCAAAAAAGACATTAATGTTTGCCTGAATCCAGCCGACCCATTCCTCTCACACCAGGGGTCAGTGCTTCATCGGTGTTGTGCTTATCGACATCCGCTGGGCTATTACCAAAAAAAAAAAAAAAAATAAATAAATAAGTAAAAGTGCAGATAAGATCTTTCCCTCTGCTGGATGAATAGACAAATGGTGAGTGCTGAGGTTATTGGAAAAGTGCCCCCAGCAGGCACAAGAGGGCTAAAAAACCCAGTCACCACCTCATCATCCAGCACCCAGAGTAAACATCATAGCTGCACTTTCAGAAAATAAAAAGTGTACTGCTGGCTAGAGTGGCTTATGCCTAAATATACAGTTCATAATTCTTGAACGCAAGGAACAATTTTTTGTTAAAAATGTTTCTTTTGACAGAAATGAATAAACTTTAGGTAAATCTGACGTGGGTGGCACGGTGGCGCAGCAGGTAGTGTCGCAGTCACACAGCTCCAGGGACCTGGAGGTTGTGGGTTCGATTCCCGCTCCGGGTGACTGTCTGTGAGGAGTTGGTGTGTCCGCGTGGGTTTCCTCCGGGTGCTCCGGGTTCCACAATAGTAGGTGGTTTGGCGACTCAAAATTGTCTGTAGGTGTGAGTGAATGTGTGTGTGTCAGTGTTGCCCTGTGAAGGACTGGCGCCCCCTCCAGGGTGTATTCCTGCCTTGCGCCCAATGATTCCAGGTAGGCTCTGGACCCACCGCGACCCTGAATTGGATAAGTGGTTACAGATAATGAATGAATGAATAAATCTGACATTTGCTGTTCAAATCAGATGCGTAGAAGAGGGAGGTGTTTGTGGTTTCCTACCCTCCTCCAAAAGTTACATAGTGCAGTTTCTGCAGAACAGAGCCCAGAGTAGCAAAAACAGAAGCTCTACTCTCCCTATTACAGGTCATTAAAACATCAAAATGAGTTTGAAGCTGTAATTATAAGGTAAATATGCTACCTCATGTTGCTTTATATACATTTACTGTTAGGTTATTTAACTTATTCAGTTTGTCAACATTCAGTGTCAGTTATTCAGCATATAATGTCCTGGATTTCCTTTTCGGTGCTTCATTGTTCACGTTTTAAGCTGAAAGGTGCATATTTATACCTTCTTGTAACATACCTCTGTTAAAAGGCATGTTCTAATAAAAGCCTGGAGTCAAGACAGGGTGCCTGGAGTCAGTACAACTTAAAAAATATAACTGCAATAAAATATGACCCACTTATGCTCTCAGACTGAAGTTGTTGACGACTTTACCTTAAACCTACAGTGATGTGTGGGATATGACTCCAGAGAAAGTTAAGCACCAGTTTTTTGGAGTGTGTGTCGCATTCATTGGCTGTATGAATCCCGCCATAACCCAACATGCTCTGCGCGATCCCTGCTTGCATTTTGAAGGTTGTGTGCTGCAGAGGGAGCTGTGTTTTTGAGCGTGGGGTTGGGGGGGGACTTTTGGAAGGGGTCCAGGGGTGCTGCATTGGCGAGATAAAGCCGAGAGAGAGCTGCAGTGGCAGATAGGTAAATGAACGCGCCTCCGTTTTAGTGAAGGCCTTGAAAATGGAGGTGTGCTTTCAAAACCACCTTGACAGCGAGGGCCCTGTTGTTAATTGTGGACCCTGAGCAGCCCACACCTGGCCCACAGAGGGGCTTTAGTGTGGCAGAGCAGAGCCAAAGCAGAGAAGCAGGCAAACTGGCGTATATCCTCTCTCTCACCTCACACTCTTTCCTATACATGCTTCAAGTTCCTACCGTAAACAAGATTTTGTCATTCAACCTGGGAAAAAAAATACTTCACATGGCAACAAGCAATCCAAGGGGGTTTATTCTAGTCAAATAAATTTGTTGATTAATCCTCAGGCTCTATTTATAATACCGCAAAGCACTGGCTTACCTTTCCAAGCGTTGGTGGTATTGTTGGCACGTCTGTAACATGCAAACAAATTTAGCTGTCCAGAATCAGGGTGAAGGCAGATTTGCTTTAGATTTGTGTTCTCATGAAACATAGGTGAGGATAGGTCTACTGATGTTTTTGAAACTATGTAATAATTGTAAAAATAAAAAAGCCCAACTCAATGCTGATTTCAGAGGGGAAATCCAAATTCCAAACCTACTGTACAGAACTCCTAAAAAGCCACGGTTTTGCATATATTTTGCATATCTTGTATTTTATTGTAATTTTAACATTTTTAGTCTGATGAAGAATGATTCATTTGTCATGACAGGTTGTACTGAGATATTGAATTTATATCGTTATCTTAGTATATATAAGCAGTCTCAAAAAAACATATAAAATCAACCTGATAGCATTAGTAGCCCTTAGGAGTTTTGGCTTATTTTGGCCTGATTTTGCCTTTATATGTCACATTAAATAATGTTTACCATGCCGTCTATCTTGTTTTACAGTCCCTTACTGTATTCAGCTGGTAGTACAGTCAGCAGATTCCTAGTCTCAGCCACAGAGTCTCCACCAACAAGTAGAAAGTCTGATACTTTCAGTGCACAAACATGGCCTCATTGTCAGGATTCGGCCAGTTGCATTCTGATTGGCTCTCTGTACGTTCGTGTATACGCACTTACATGTATATCGTATTGTACCGGCTGGTATTGGTGCAACTTGAATCGCCTTCTACACGTCATGCCAAAAGAGCAGACTTTGTGTGTAAGTGGTGAAAGGAACCAGGTTCCCTAGAGAGTCTGGCAATGCATGACTAGTAGATTCCAAACACTTTTCAGTTTCTTCATAAGACTGAAAAATGACCAGAACAAATAAATGCAGAGCTTGTACCACACCTTTTTGCACAATTTTACTCAGGTTTTCACATCACATTTCAATTATTCAATTGCAATTCTGTTTCTACTTTGTCTATGCTCATAAATAAAGCCAGGATTTGTTATGTCATAAATCTGAGGAACCAGTCCTCTGAACACGTGGGGTGGAATTTCAACCTAACTCATTTTTAAGGCATTAGGGGATGTCTTTTATCTTAGAAATAATTTCTAAATCTGTCATTGTGATGAACACACATGAGTTTTTAGGGGTTTAATCAATGGCCAGAGAGTTTTTGCCTGCTTGCTGCTCCCATAAATATGGATGGTCTCCAGAAAAATCAATAGGAAACAAAATGTTAATCATTGTAGTGTAAATATAGTGTTAACTCTTGATATATTATCATCGAATATGCTATAAAATTTAAATATGTTATGAGACTTAATGAAATCCAAACAACAGATCTCACTGTCTATTTAAAAACACAAATGTGAAATAAAGTGAGAGTTCAATATCTGCACTTTTCAACCATTTCAGTGAGCTAAATCAGAGCTATTGTGCACGACCGCCACCGTCTATGGGTTTATGAAGCAAAGCAAAAACAACACTTCACATAAACAAATGCTCTTCAATCTAAATCCCACCAACACTTCAGATTAACTACTGTTTTTCAAATATTTCAACACTGTATGTGTAAGGCATTCTTCTATGAGATCTAATGATTAGACAAATAAGAACAAAAGAGTGGTTGAACAACTTGCAAACTCACGAGCCGCTGATGCACAAAGAAGACGAGTGCTACGTTTGTTCCGTAGTGAAATCAGAAATAAGGCCAGAACATCTGCTGACGTCCACTCTGATCCACTCCACGCTCACAGCCAAATGAGGATTATTAGCATCTGTTTAAACTTATTAATATTCTGGGTCAGCCCGAGAGATACGCAGGAGGCTTAAACTGAGTGAGACAGTGCGTCAGGAAACACACGTGGCACTTACTGCATCTGAGCTCACTAATGTCTAGAGCCAAATTTATGAATTACACATGTAAGCAGTGAGCAAATTCCAGATATTTAGCAAATGTTCTGCTAGCATCCACGGGGAACAGAAGCCAAATTTCATTTACAGCTTTTGTAAAACGGGCAGAAATATTAAAAGAATTGATTGAATTATAAATTTATTCGGTTACATCTACTTTAACAACCTTTTGATTAATTTCTGGACTACTTAATAATACATTTATTTATAAAGCACTTTTCAAGAATCTAAAGTGCTGCCGATGTTAAGAAACAGAACTAAGAACATAAGAGGACAAACACAACAACACAGTATGTACCAAACAGCACACAGGCAAATAGTACATAGAGGCCAGGGGCCACAAGGTTAAAATGGGTCCTAAGATCTACAGTAATTGTAAATAGTAGCTGGTTTAGCAGGCTGGAAGCTGGAAATGGACAACTGGGTCGACCCGACAGCCACAGAGTCCACAGGTTGACAGCCACAGTAAGCGGCTATTGAGGACGTGTTCCCATTGACTGTCCCACTGTGGAACATCTGCATGAGAGCAAGCCAAAAGCCATGGCAATTAAGACACATTCCATCGGTTGACATCAGCCACAGCCAGCAATAATGACAGCAGGACACCAACCTCGATATACAGTGCCAAAGACAGGCAAGGGGCTACTGAACAGCAGCCTGTGGGCCAGGGTCCCCAAGGTCAGATCTCACTGAGAACAGTAGCAGAGTAGGAAAAACCTGCCGCACTCATGTAGCCTCACAGATAACCATAAATTAAACAAAACAACTGAAGAATAAGAACAAACAAACAAGAGCGGTGGTCTCCAGATGGATCCCAGTGTAAGTGTTTTTATGTCTGACATGTTCTTTGGATTATCTAACTGAAAATAAGTCACACCTTTTCAGTTCCGGGCCTAAAGCAGTTTATAATAGTTGATTATAAATCAAACGTGTATACTGGTGTTTGTAGGACAGCTTGAGGCGTGGGGCATATGAAAGAAGCTAGACTCAATAAAAGGGTCACACTGTGAAATAGTTTAGGAACCCCTGCTGTAGTGGGCTTGATCAGTGGTGTACAAACTTTTGCATATGAATAGATGAGTAATACAATGTTGTTCTTGAGTTACTAATTCTCTTTCAGTAATTTCACTCTGTTCTATTAGTGATGGCATCTGTTATCCTTTACAGCTTTTCACACTTTAAACTTCTGAGCTGTATTATATAATTTAAGACCTAGGACTTCTGAGAAAGAGCACCATAGCACTTAAATAAACTTAACTTCTTTGCTGAAAAATGCTTGATATACTAAAATAAATGCTCCCTTTCAGTTCCAAAGTTCTCTGCAGTTTTCATTATTACATTCCTACTAAAGTTGTTTCTGGAAGAAACTTTTACTTTGACTTGAGTATTATTTATGTATTTTATATTATAATTTACAGTTTTTCTTTTATTGTTTTACATGTACTATTTTTTCAATCGTAACAGTCTGTGCAAAAGCCTTTCTGATGTAGATCCCAGGAATGCTCTGTTATGCTTATTTCAACAGTTTAACATTGTACCAGTTTTACAGAGCTATAGTTAACTCTTAAAATTGAAATAGTCTCTATAAATAGGTATAGAAATATATGTAAAAACAATATAACAAGTGATCATCAACATTTTGTGGAGACATGTACAGCATAAACAATAAGAACCATTATATATAAACTGACTAAGACAACCCCTCAGGCATGGGGGGGGGGGGGGAAACAGGGTAGAGGAGGCTAAATCCATACTCGAGTGGAAGTGCATTTTCGATTTGAAACAACCAAATAGCAGCACAGAAAATACATAGTAATTACTCAGTAAATGTAGTAATTTCTACAACTTTAAAAACCACAGTGCAGGTTCCAGCCAATCTTCTTTTTGATACACAGAGTACTGCATAACTCCAGTCTACTGAAAAAACTGTCTACAATGCTCTGCAATGTCTACAACTGTCTACCAGAATCAGAACTCAACCTTGAAGCAATAAAAGAAGGCTGCCTGCTCTGATGAACCCTGTTTTCTTATACAATATGTGGCCAGCTGGTACATGTGTGCTGTTTATATGTCTTTGTTACCTTGTGTCCAAGACCTTACTCTAACCGCTCTGAGCTGCAGCATGTTCTCCTTGATGGAAAAGGGCGAGTTTCCTGTCCACCTCCAGAAGTTACATAGTGCAGTTTTTGCAGTGCTGAGCCTTGATTAGCAATGGAAGAGGGTCTATTATTACATGTCAGTGGAGCATAACAATAATTTTGAAGCTGTACTTTTAAAGTAAAAATACTGCCTAGTGTTGCTCTAATATTTAGTGTAGGTTCCCTATAGTAGTGTACTTTATCTGAGAATGGGTTTAGAATAATGAGTCATTATTCTAAATGAGCAGGTGGCGGTAGAGTGTGGAAATCCATTTTGAATGGGAAATATCCATTCTGAGTCCATCTGAATAAACTTTAAGGCTGAATGAAAAATCTGGCATGAGTAAACGTTCATTCATCACAGTACATGCTTGCTATCAAACTCTACCAATAGATGCTCTGTGGGGAAATATGACTGGTTATTCTGAGGCTGTAATTCACCTGTTCTTCCCAGGGGGGCCGCCTCATGTCAGACGAGAGCACATCCTGAAAAGGGTTCATGTTCATCCGTCTCTTGGGTTTTCGTGTTTTAAATGGAATTCCTCCCTCAACTAACTTCAGGACCACTTGCATGCGCCGAGTAAATTACGGTGACATTCTGAAGCCTCGACTCTAATGCCATTCTGCTCTCCCTCTCTGTCGTAATTTGATAAAGAATATAATTAGCGTGAAAGATTGTGTGCTGAGTCTGTTAAAAGCGCTCCGATATAATGAGAAATCTGGCTCTGTTAAAATACCGTTTCTTTCTCCTGGTGGAACTGAACCATCCTGAGACCAAGGATGTTTATCATTGCTGTTATGGCAAAACCTCATCTCCCAGAAATAATAGCTTTAAGAGTAGGGAGGGTGGGGGTCTTTATTTTAGCATATATCATGGATCATTGAATTGTCCTCACTTGTTTGAAATTAAATAGAATATTATACAGAGATCTGCCACAACATTAATATGACTTACTTGTTTCTACACTCCTCGTCTATTTTACCAGCTCCACTGGCCATAAAGGAGCACTCTGTTCACCAATTACACACTGTCATCCACCTGTTGCTATGCATACTTTTTCACCCCTTTCACCCTGCTCTTAAATGGTCAGGACCTCCAAGGGATCACTACAAAGCAGGTATGATTTGGGTGGTGGATCATCCTCAGCGCTGCAGTGACACTGACGTGGTGGTGGCGTGTTAGTCTGTGTTGCATTGGTACAAATGGATCAGACACAGCAGTGCTCTTTGAGTTTTTAAACACTGTATCCACTCACTGTCCACTCTGTTAGACACACCTACCTCGTCTGCCCACTAGGTAGATATAAAGTCAGATACTGTAACTCTGATCTGTTGCTGCACAGTTTGTGTTGGTTGTACTCTAATCCTTCATCAGTGGACACAGGATGCTGTTGGTTGGATATCTTTGGTGGTTGAGCTATTCTCAGTCCAGCAGTGACACTGAGGTCTTTAAAAACACCAGCAGCATCAGAGAACATTTTAAAGTAATAAGAGGTCGAGGCATCACATAGTGAATTCACCACATAGTAACGGTTGAGTGTTAATATGTGGCTAAAATGAAGGCTATTACATGCACACATCTTAGACAATAAATACAGGTCATAAATGGTATACTAAGGAACTGAGCCAAAGCAATTTTATATCAGACAGTAATGGCTTAAACACTGAAACAACACCAGGTTCTATCTGAGAGATTTCCACTCATTAAACAGTAAAAACCCCAAACTGAGAACAGATGGCGAAGGAGAAAGTGACTGCTCACAGTCTCAATATGGATAATCCTATTGTTTGGAGCCCAGTCTGAAACAATTTTTTTTCTTTCCTGTTTATTTATTTATTTTTTTTTGTTTTTGTTTTTGTTGTTTTTTTTTTCTTTTTCCAGACACCAACAAAGAAAGAGGAAAAAACAAAACAAAACAAACAAAAAAAAAACTTAATAAGGCTTCAGCATGAATAGTAGAAAAAGACAATGCTAATTTACACACAAAAGACTGCAAACCAAAGCATCAATGTAGCAAAAGCATGTTTAGTCATGTCATGGCAAGAAACTCAGAGATTCCTTTCTCTCACTCTATCTCCTTCTGTTTCTTTCTGTTGGCATCTTCAGCAGACCAGGTGTTTTTAGCTTGTTCAGAGTGGTCAGGCACAGCATTGTGGCCAATTGGCAGTGTATCCGCAGGTGCCCACTACAATATAACAACAGTCAAATGAAGGAGGCTAGAAGCACATCGGAGGTGGCAGAGTAAAAAAAATAATAATAAATAAACATAACCCTGGGCGAGAGACCCCACAAAATGTGACAGAAGCAATATCAACTGTTAAATCTCAATAGCACTCTGAGATCTCCACAAAATCCACCTTCTCTTGAAGAACAAGGTTTCATAAGTACTGCAGAAGCTGTTGTTTTACAGCTAGGGTATATGCAAAACAAAGGAAATTTGCAAAATTTTCCAACCTGCCCCATATGCAGTCAATCATCCCAGAAAGGTTTGGTGTACCATACAAAGAGACCACTATCTTCACTGTTATTCCCAGCAAACAAAACGTCAGATGCCCCTTATATAATTAATTTCTAGTCTAAACAGCACATCATTTCAGTCCCGCTGCAAGGGATGGACATTTTTAAGATCTGAAGTAAGAGTGAGTTTAGAATTTCTCCTGTTGTTGAGGATCACAGATCACACAGATCCAAATCAGTTTCCAGAAATGTCCATCCTGGGAGAGCTTTTTGAAAAGTTTTTGTTGACCTTAAATGTGTTACCACTACTCTATGGTTTCAATAATATCCAAGTTGATGTCTTGGATGGAGCTTTATGTAGTATTTATCAGATGGAGGAAGTACTGTTCCTCTAAAAGAAAAAAAAATATTCTACTGATTATTCAGGGATAATTATCAGGTGCTTTTATGAGGTCCCTAGAAGCTCTAAAAAAGATTCAGTAGTTATTATGGAAGTAAAAGTTTAAGACGTGTAGTTACAACAGTAAGGAATAAAAGTCTTGCTATTAGCCAATAAATGGATGTAACATCCGTAAGCGTACACTGACCTGTGTAAATGAAGGTGCAACATGTTAATAAGGTTTATACTAAGTTCATGTGAGCAGCTGAAATTTGCCCTGAGCTTTATTAACTAGGCACAGGTTGCTAGCAAATTGTAGTCTATGGGCTTTGATGTCATGTCTTTGTTGTGTGAAACAAAACAGGACATGTATATCCATCGTAATTGCCTTCTTTAGACTGTAAGTAAGAAAGCAAAACAAAAAAAAAAAAGTAAATAAATAAATCTATACCAATTCCAACAGTCAGATTTGGAAGCAGAACTCTCGCAACACTGCACAACATTAACATTAACATCTCAGTATCACTTCACTCTAATGAATCTTGTTGGTTTTATTCACAGCTTCCGAAGAGAAAAGGGCCAATTACCTGTAATGATAATTAGTACATATAAATTCAGCTAACAATTATCTTCACCAACATAGCTGCACTATAGAGCTGGGACTTAACACTGACTACACACACCAGAATAACATCAATTATAAGCCTAGCTAGAGCAGAAACAGCCATCCAGGGAACAATATAGCTACCGTTTTTGCTCCATGTGTGATTCTATTGTGAGCACTCTGTATTGATACTCTAAGCCTTCTTGGGGATGGAGGATTGATATCTTCACAGGCTGCGGGACAAAAGAGATGGCTGTTTAATTTGACTTGATGGAGCTGGACAGGTGAAACGGGCTTTGGTGCTTTTGATTGGCTTTTTTTGTCGGGCGCCTGGTTTCACAGTTAGCAGAGGTGGCGGATGCGAAAAGGAAGACAAAAGAGAAAAAAAAAAAATGGGACTTGATGTGGAATGGCTTGGTTCAGCCTGTCTGAGCTGTGAACAGTCCATGGTAGGCGGGTGTTTGACGTGGTGTGAGGTCCACTGCCTCCACACATACAGCCCTGCACATTGTGCATTGTGTGATTTATTTCTTTATTTTTTTTTATAACACACAGCAATTTTCTCACTGTATCCTATTCTAAGGCTCCACTGGGTACAACATAACATGGCTGTACTTAGATTACAACCTCTTTCTCCAGATCGTGCTGGCGTCTGAGGACTGCTCATAGCTTTAGTCTGTAATCTTATGTTTTTCTTAATACTAAATACATTTTTACAATAATAAGTTTGGATTACACAGTCTGAATGCTTTCAGTGTTCTTTACCACTTCTGAAAATGTCAACTGCATGACAAATGATACAATGGAATTGGGACAAACTTGGAATGAAATGATAATGGGGAATTCCATTTTCAAACTGACTACATAAATAAATCTCTGAGCTATAAATAAAGTTATCCAGGGTGGTTGGATGTGAAATAGTGCACTGAGGATTTATACACTGCCTGCCCCAAAAAAGTAATTCAACACTCATTCTACACATTATCTGCTCCACTGACGGTACAGGTGTACTTTGTAGCTCTACAGTTACAGAGTTTAGTCCATCGGTTCCTCTGCATACTTTTTTAGCTACCTTTCAGCCTGTTCTTCAGTAGTCAGGAGCCCTGAAGTAGCACTACACAGCATGTAATCTTTTGGTGGTTTATCAGTCTCAGTACTGCATTAACATTGATGTGGTTGTGGTGTGTTATTATGTGTATTACTTGTATGAATGGATCAGACACAGCAGGGCTGCTTGAGATTTTAAACCCCTCAGTATCACAGTCCACCAACTAGAAATATCCAGACAACAGTGTCCTGTGAGCAATATCCTGTGACCACTAATGAGGGACTAGATGAGGATGACCAACACAAACTGTGCAGAAACAGAGCTACTATCTCTCCATAACAAATGAAAAAGAGAATGAAAGAGAGCTAACAAAGTATGCAGAGCAATGTAAGGTATACACTCTGCTGTTCTACTGTTAATCTATATGTTCAGTGAAGGTAAAATAGAGGTATATCTGATAAATACATTTTCCTTTTGTGACTATTTGGCCTTCCACCACTAATTATTTACTACTCAGCTTTGAATGGGTAAAATATATATGTATTAATTTATCATTAGGCAAGGTATTCATAACCATTCATTGTAAGCATTTCAAGTATGAAATGTGCCACGTGTTTGGCTCCACAAACATGATGTGTGTGTGTGTGTGTGTGTGTTTACATCTGTTTAAACCATTTAATTAAAATGTTTAAAAAGTGCAATACTCCTAAAAAGGACATTAAAAACAAAATGCTTTATTCAAGGTACAAGGTAGATGATAACATCACATTTGTTTACACTTTACCTATATCATGCTGAGAACTGGTTTCTAAGTAACTGACCTCACATTTTTCCTTTATCATTTCTCACCTTTAAACTGCTGCAAACTGTTAAGCATAATTTATTAATTTATAAATTTAGCTACATATTTACAACTCTTACTAACTGTGTTAGCTTAAATGGTAATTGTTTTCATCTTATATTACACTGCATCTCTGCTGCTCTGTTGCATAGCAACAGGCCAGTTTTGTTTAAACTATTTTCAGTATAATTTTATATTTCTAAGTAAAAAAATGACTTACATTAATGAATACATCAAAAGATTTGAGGGGGGTTTTGTGTCAAGTTTGTATCAACCTAATTTCTGGAAATTTATTTATTTATTTATTTAATGCAGTAAAATCAAGAGTCATTGAAAAAAAAGTCATTCTTAATGGTTTACAACTGATGCCTGTGACACACACAAAAAAATTGGGACAGAGGCATGTCTTTCATTGTGTTTCATTGGATTTACATTTTCTAAAAATTCTTTAAGAAACCTATTGCATGTGAAACTTTTGCCCATTTGTGCTTAATGCATGATTTCAGCTGCTCAAAATTCAGTGGTCGATTTTGTGTTATTCTCCTCTTCATGATGCGCCATAAGCAACATGTATTCTGTATCAGTTTTATCACAAACAGAATGTGTATTGACATATTCTTGCTTAAATAACCATGGACTTCCCAGGAATATTCATCATCTTGATGGAAGCGTTTCTCCCTAAGATTACAATCACGTTCAATTTTCTCATAAATCCCAAGAAAATAATAATAATATGAAATGACAAGCCCTGTGAAGGACTGACGCCCCCTCCAGGGTGTATTCCTTCCTTGCACCCAATGATTCCAGGTAGGCTCTGGACCCACCGCGACCCTGAACTGGATAAGCGGTTACAGATAATGAATGAATGAATGAAATGACAACAGATTTCCAAAATATTCTTGTGCACATATGGCTATATTCATCATAGCAGCATGACAATGCTATCTGAGTCAAATGGCATGCATATTCATTCTTGATTATTGCCTTCTTTTAAACATATCTCTGTATTCCCTGAATCTTTAATACATGTATGATTTATGTATGGTAGATGTTAAAAGACCTTTATTCTTTGTAGTAGTGAGCTGGAAAAAATATCTTCTTTGAAATATTTGAACCATAACCCATGTTGGCAAAGACTGAGCTTTTTATGGACGCTTCTTTAATATGTTTTATATTCATCTGTTTTTCACTGGAATGCTGCAAAATGGTGTCAGTTAAATAATGCTTCAAATGAATGAACTTATCACAGATACATATATATGTTGCATTTCATAAAATGTCTTAACTTTTATACCAATTTTTTTGTGAACTCGTGGTTGTGATAATTAAGATATTAGTGTGAAGATAGCTTTGGTGTTAAAGGCCCCAACTGACACTTGGGCAAATCTATGTTGCTCTAAATACTCCATGCTAAATTTATATATAAATTGTATTACCTAAAGGTATCTCTATAGTACTGATTGATACTGTACTTGAGTCATGAATTTTCTTGTACAACAAACAGGCATCTACATAAGGACTTTTCTGTGCCATGAACAAAAAGGGATTTTTTTCGTGTAAACGGTTTCCTATGGGTGCTCAAGACACGCTTACAGTAAGAAGCAGTTACTTGGTAACTGGGCATTTGGTAAACACTTTTCAACACTTCTTAAGGCAGAAGTTTTGTTGTGACCTTTCTACCAGTATACTAAAATAAATGTGAATACCTTAAAATAAAAAGAGTTCAAGGCCCACTTAGACCGTTTAGCTCCACAGCTGAGTCAGAGGCGTTTTCTGAGCCATGTTTGAGTGAAAATAAAAACTCAGCTGTGCCTTGATTACATCCCACTGTGCAGTCAGGAGCACTTGGAGGTACCTCGGTCCAGTTTGCTGTCGAGAGACATAAGGGTGGAAGCGACTGACAGTCTCTTGGGGTTAGCTTAGCATGGACGCAAGATCTCTTGCTGTGCCTCACTGTTTTCTCTGACTCTCTGTGGAGAAGGCACTCTCGGTCAGCTGCATCCCAGTAAGCAGACTATACAGCAGACTTACAACAAGCAGAGACTATACAGCAGAAACCAGAGAGTTTGAGTAATATTTACCAGCAGTGTCACAAAAAATCTTCCAATTCCAGTGTCTTCCAAGTCATCTTGTGTTTGCTGTATTTTTCTTATGCTTCTACGGTGGATAAATATTATATATTGTACAAGGTGACATTCACTAGCCTCAAAAGTGTTTATAAATCCCTTGGCATATGCTGATGTCATGTTGGTGGTTGGGTTAACTTTGTGTTGTGCTGTTTGAGTGGATCAGACACAGCAGTGTTCCTGGAGTTTTTAAATAATCCAGGCAACAGCGTCCTGTGACCACTAAAGAAGCGTAAGAGGATGACCAAAACAAACTGTGCAGCAACAAATGAGCTCAAGTCTCCCACATTCACTTAAAAGATGGACCACATCAGTGTCACTAAAGAGCTGACAAGGATGCGCCACCCAAATAAAACATGCTTTGTGGTCCTGTGGAGATCCTGATTACTAAAGAGAAAGTGAAAGAGTGAAAGTGGGCTAACAAAATAAGCAGAGCAACAAGCTGATAAAATGCACATGCTTGTTAAAGCTAATAGGTGTTTAAACACATATGTGGCAAAAGGTATCAAAATAAAAAACAATTTCAAGAAATATTTGAACTATCATAGCACAATTAGAATTTTTGCCCATACTCTTTAGGAGTGAGTTATAAATGCATTCACACAATCATCAATGACAAAAGATAATGTGACCCTAACCCAAGCCATTGTGATTTTTAAACATGGATGAAACTGCTTGCAATATAACAAGTATAATACTATAATTATTGTTGCCACCACAAATCTCTTTATTTCCTTATTGCATGCTCCAAACTATGGAGCTGGAATATATGCCTTTCAATTTGGCTCGTAAATAATTATTTGTGATTATAATAACCAATCCCTGACAGCAGGCTGAGAATTCTTATGAGTCAAAATCTGTCCTCGTAAAATTTTATTTGAAAAGCTACTGAAGCCGGACTATGAAAAAGCCCTGAATGTAAATCTGTGTGCATAAGAAAGAGAGGGAGAGAGAGAGACAGAGAGAGAGAGAGAGAGAGAGAGAGAAAGAGAATTTTCTCCACTTCAAACCATTCTTGCCACCTGTGCTCTACGATTCATAAATCAGTGCAGTGACATGAAACCACAGTTTTATTCTTCCTCTTATGACTTTCATCATTACCATTCAAAGCCCAGACACAGTGTTGCTTCCCCTACATCGTTTATCACCATGATATGCTCTCTCTCTCTCTCTCTCTACTTCTCTCTCTCTCATTTCACTTGTCTAACATAATACAGAAATGTTCCTGTCTTCACATTATACAGTATACCACAGGCCTTTCATCCGCTACCTATTTTAACTCATCTTCTTTGTTCTAGGTCTATGGCACTTGCAGCGGCTACATTATAAATCACTGTTAATCAATAGGGGACATGACAGGGACTCTTTTTAAGGCTTCTCCTCTCTTTCTAGCACAGTGGCCCAGGTCACTTCCGAATCTAGTCTCAAAGGGTCTAAAGTAGGAATGTAAAAAGCATGGGTGAGTCACTGATCTGTAACAGGGAGAAGATTCTCTGTCACTGCTTCTCCAGGTTTAGCATGACAGAAACTGCACTATGTGACTTCTCTTCAATTCCTCATTCTGATTTAAGCAGATTTGTTTGAACCTTCAATGCCCAAAC
Organism: Hoplias malabaricus; assembly: GCF_029633855.1. Lineage (NCBI taxonomy): Eukaryota > Metazoa > Chordata > Actinopteri > Characiformes > Erythrinidae > Hoplias > Hoplias malabaricus. The sequence continues at coordinate 26,394,151 of NC_089813.1, read as the reverse complement.
TCCATACTGTGCATGAGGGCTCTGTAAAATTTAAACCTTGATGGAGGGTCTTCATAATTCGGATCTTTGATCCAGGCCTGGATTTTACAATGGCCAGCTGGTGTGACACCTGGCTAGTCAGGTGCATTAGTCATTGTAGGTATTAAAATTAGAATTAGAATCTCTTTCTTAACCACTGTGCTTGCACCCAGAGGAATTTGTTCTCAGCATTTAACCCAATCCGTGCAGAGAAATACACATTTACACACACTAGTGAACAGTGAGCACACATGCCTGGAGTGGTGGGAGAACCTAGCTACGGTGCCGGTGGAGCAGTTGGGAGTTAAGTGCCTTGTTGAAGGGCAACATGACCTGCCAGCTCTGGGGATCGAACCAGCAACCTTCTGCTTACAAGCCCAGTTCCCTAACCACCAGACTTGCCCAATAATGTCATACCAGCTGGCCATTTCAAAATCCGTGACTGGAATCTGGATCAAATGTCTAGATTAGAAGCCGTTGGTTCTATAGGGTGGAATATAGTGGAATTAATCCATTAATAATTGAGCCAATGAAATGTCCTCTCTAGAGCATTTAGTGGTGTATTTTTTGCCACAAAATTGGCAAACAAATTACCACCTGAAAAAAAATATGGAAACAGAGTGTCATTATTGTGCAGCAGTACGTAGTGCATTTTTTTTTTTTTTGAGTGAGTGAGTGACTTACAAGCCAGTTCCCTGAGGTGCTTCACATCTGAAAACACAATACCTGACCTATTGTGAATACCTACTTCCCAACACTGACCATCAAAGAGTGTGGTTGTGTGTGGGGGTGGAGCACAGAGAGGTCAGCAGAGGAGGAATTTGAGCTTTTATGATGAGAAGAGAATGAGAAGAGATCTGTAGCCCCCTTTCTCCGACACCTATCCGCATTAAAGGAGAGTCATTTCCACTCGTGTAGGCCTGGGTGAGGAGGTCCAATAACCAGAGGCGGAAAAAGCGTGACTCATTTCCATCCCCACGCTGGAGCACTTTTATGCTTGCTACAAAATCTGACAGCAAGTTTTTCAGCACCCATGCCATACCCACAGGACACAAAAGCACAACAATCAGGCCTTTGAGGCGACGCCAGCTAACATGCCACCTCACTCGCTAATTACTTAATTAAACTAATGAGTTGGTGAGGAAGCAAAAAGCGCTTTGAAAAAAAAGGAGCGTCATCGCGGCAGAGGGAGTGTGGGCCTTTCTCACTTGTTCCCAGCAGGCCACTTTCACCATTTGAATGATAAAAGAAGGATGGGGAGAGTGAGAGAGAGAGAAAAAAAAAAACTTGTCATAAAGATGCATAGCGCTGTGAATTATAGAGCGTGTGAGAAGACAAAAGGAAAGGCGCGAAATAATTTGTTCACCATTGTCCAAGTCCTTCATTAATGCATGTCCTTCTAAAGGAAGACGTTTCGCCATGGGTTCAATTCAGGGCCCGACGGAGACTAATCTCCATGTTTGTCATCTATGGGAAGAAGATCCCAGCATTATTTCCACACATCAGAGACCTATGGAGAATTGATGCTTAATGACAACAGAATTCACAATGGCATGCTTTCAATTTCACGTACAGACAACAGACAAACAGGCTTGGCGCACCAACGGAACACTAAGGAAGGGGGAAGTTCCTACAGCAGCTGGAATTTAGTGAGCTGCCACTAAATAAATCGAATCAGTCTACAGTAATTAGTCTGTACTTAAAATAGCGGCTCTGAAGAGCTCTTTACAGCTCAAAGAAGTCTTTGAGAAATGGCCAGGCTCAAAAAAAGAAAAGGAAAAAAAAGCCTGCTAGCCCTGTTTGACTGATTTTACAAAGCTGATGTTACAAAGGCGATTTCTCTGTAAACGACACCTTTTATCAACATGCAGCACAGATTCTTTGCCAGAGGTCGAGCAGATTAAATTCATTAGGACAACAAAGTGTGAAACTAATTGTAATATACCAAGTCCTGTGCTATATACATATGTCCAAATATTTGTGGATACTGGCTTGCACTTGGCATTTGGGCATATGTACCTCAAGTCCAGAGCATCCCATTTCATTCCAAGCTTTTCTAAGGAGATAATACAAGCTGTGAGCACACAACTGAACACCTGTGTCAGCCAAAGGCACTAATTACAAGTGGTGTCTACCAGGGGCATTTCCAGATTACTTGTTGTACTGGGGGCACACGCAGAGTTTTGATAGGCACAGCTGTAACCCTCTGCTTGAAAATCAGTCATAAGGGGCACAACTGTGCATGTGGTAAAAAACCTGTTAAACGCAAAGAGGATTAAGTGATTTTACACTAAAGTAGCATTACTTTGTCATGGATAAGAAATTCATTCATTCATTACCTGTGACCGCTTTTCCAGTTCAGGGTCACAGTGGGTCCGGAGCCTACCCAGAATCAATGGGCACAAGGCAGGAACACACCCTGGAGGGGAGCCTTCACAGGGCAACACGCACTCACACACCTATGGTCACTTTTGAGTCGCCAGTCCACCTACCAACGTGCTTTTGGCCCATGGGAGCAAACCGGAGCACTCAGAGGAAACCCCCGCAGACACTGGGAGAACACACTTCTCACAGACAGTCACCTGGAGTGGGACTTGAACCCACAACCTCCAGGTCCCTGGAGCTGTGTGACTGTGACCCTACCTGCTGTGCCAGCGTGCCACCCATGGACAAGAAATGAAGAACCAAAATAATAATAATAATAATAACTACTTTTTGAATTTGCATTCATTTTATTTTTGGGCACTTTCTTTAAACACATAACATCTGACCTTCAATTTGTAATTTAATACATAATATTTAATAATGAATATATTTAATTTAGTTCTGTAGTTCTGCTCAGCTATCCAGTATCTAATTTATTTTTTACTGCTGTAATTTTGGTGGGGCACAGCAACATTTTACTGGGGCATGTGCTCCAGTAAATTGAGTCTAATGATGCCTCTGATGTCTACAACATTTATGGACAACCTAATACACTATTTAAATAACAGAAGTAAAAATATGGGCAATATTGGGCCACTTCTCCACTGCAAAGCCAAACAACTGCCACATCCAGACTCATGAGCCTGGTTATAGCTTCTGTTTCCATCTGTTTGTGTAATCAGTATGTGCCTAAGCAAACTGGTGTGACATTGACGGAGTGTCATAAATGTGAAACCAATTGCCAAATCGCCTACATCATTAAGGGAACCCACGGTTAGGTGACCATGCCAAAGAAACCGGGCTGATCTTCACAGAACCATGTCCATGAAGAAACCAACTAGAACGGTTACACTCTTTGCTCAGAAGTCATACTTGTTCAGCCCTGTGGTGGAAAGAGGCTTTAGAATCCTTTTCAAGCTCTATTTGAGTACATTAAAAACCTCTGCTGCTCTTGTACTTATAAGGTCAGTTTGTTGAGTAGAGCATGATAAAGTTCAGAGCTGAAGCAGTGCTCCAACGCTGTTTTGCCTGCATGCATTTGGGGCAATGGCAATTCCTCCCTTTCTTAAACACTAGCTTTACAGCTCTACAGTTAGTGTAAAACAAGGATACACATGACCCAACACAAGCACTGGATGTCTAAGTTCTCGTCTCTACCGGCCAGATACACCCCAGGTTACCCAGTCTGTTACTCACTCACTCATTCAGTCAGGGCAAATTCCTCCTCTAAGCTGACCCACTAGGCAGTCCAGCACAATCAGAATAGCAAAACAAAGCAGATTAATTAAACAGTCCACTTTAAACTGTTACTAAAACAAGCACTGTGTTGTGTTTTAAGCCTTTAAGTCAATTGAGCATTTTTCTGCTTTACTTAATTAGCTACTTCATTCTTTTCTTTTTCATTCTACGCTTAATATAAAATAATTGGCTACAGGAGAGTAAACTTCCAGCCACTTGCAGATGACATGTTCAGGAACAAATACAGATATTTAACTATAAAATATGTTTACTTTTAATATTTGTTATTGAGAATTACAAACCGAATGACAAACTGTGCTCAGAGCCTGTTATATCTGAAGACACACAATTTTCCCTGCAATTATGCTTGGTTTAGTCCAGCCCACCTCCTACAGGTGAATCAAAGTGACAGTTCTTTGATGAAAGAGAAGAATGATACTTTATATGTGAACTACTGAGGACAAAGTATAGGTATTTCCCTAATTGGGGGTGGGGATGTGGGTGGGGTCACACCCCTAGGAGTGGCATGGTGCTATTTCTGGGAGGTGCAGCAAGGCAAATGAATGAGATACATACTGCATGTCACTTGTAAAATGTATTTCTTCATTTATTTCAATAACAAATTGCAGTGTGGGGCTCAAGAAAAAAAAAAAAAAAACGGGGGTCATAGACACAGATGTTAATTGGTGCATACATAGCTTGTATAATATCCGTAGAAAAGCATGGAAAGATACAGAACACTCTGGAACAGTTCCACATGAGCCTGAATTCACATTGCCAAATGCAAAATGTCAGCTGGAAGGATTTAAAGACTGTACTGTAGAGTGGTGCAATGGGATTGTTTTCTACGGAATATCATGTTGCTCTTGATAGTCGTGACAATACTACATAGTGCCTGTATTTATCTAGTAAACAACGTATGCATTTACCCAAACTTGCTCCCAACTTGAAATTCTGCCTGTTCTTTAAGTTCTAATCTGCCATTTGTCTCAGACTGCTTTAATGTCCGGTGGAGGGGTTTTATGCTCTCCCCACACGCTCCCTCATCTCCACACACTGACCAGCCAGTGCATGTGATTAATAACAGAAGTGATTATCTCACCCCCTAGGGGTCTTGGCCAACTCTCACATACGCGCACACACATACACCCTGTGGACTGCTTAACGAGCACCACACTCTACACCTCATCACGCCACCATTAAAAGGCTCTTGGCCGCAGTGCATGCAGAGCAATGTGAAAATATCCACAGCAGCTTTCTGCTGAGTGCAGATCCACTAGCTTCCCCCATGCAGTAAAAAACAATGATATACTGGTAAGTGAAAGTATCTTAAAAGTAGGCAAAGTATATTATAATTCTCATTAAGGGACTGCTGTAGGAATACCATGAGGCCATTTAACCAATTACTAGTCTTTTCTGAGATCTTATTATAAAAAGTATCATTAACTTCTGGTATACTGAGATAATTTCAGTAAATGAGATTACTTTGTAGAAGTTTAAGGGGGGGGATAGCCTTCTCCTACTATTCGAGGAAGGCTTTATTTTAGATACTGAATCATTGCTGATTGATGTGAGAATTTTTGTGATCTGAGGTCAGCTACTGATGTTGAATAATTAGTTTTGGATCATAAAATTCACTACAACAAATCCCAGAGGTATCACTGCAAGCCTGAGTTTTATATCTAATTAAACATATTAGTTACAATATACAAGATTTTTTATTTAAGTTTTAATGCTTTACTAGAAAATGTACGTCTACTGAACTAAACTGATTACACAGTTATATTTGGAAATAGTTTATGTTAAACAAAAACAAACAAACAAACAATGGATTAATTTAGAAGGTTAAGGGAAAAAAACTGGACATTTTTTCTGCTAGATTTTGGTAAGAGTAAAACTTTTAGGAGTCATTTGTATTAACCAGTATAACTGGCATTTTCAACCGCAGTTTTTATTCAATAACCTATGACAGATTGCATGCGGGTGCGATTTTGTTTTAGTATTGTTCTGGTTCAGAGTGTAGGGGGAGCTCCCAGCAGGCTTGGCGACCACCTCTTCTTTAAAACATTGGTTCTTCAAGGGTTCTTAATTAAATAAAATGGTTCTAGATGCACTTTGCATGATAAAAGGGTTCTTGCATTTTTAAAGGATTCTTAATATTCATGGAAATTGTGCTAAAGGTTTGCACCAAAAAGGGTTTTCCTATCATTACAATTGTCAAGTTTGTTACAACAGATGAGCTATTTTTGGTGCAATACAGAACCCTTTTCTAAAAGGTTCCCAGCAGAACCAGCTTTAACACAAAACTGTGCAAAAAACCCTTTATCATGAAAAAAGTTTTACTGGAATGTTCAGTGTTCTATATAAAACTATAAATAATATAATTAAAAAAAATGTGTGTATATATATATATATAATTTCACTACATAGCAAGCTCAAATTGATGCTCATTCCCTTGCTTCCTTTTTCTTTTAAGGGTTTCATTAAAGGTTGCTTAAACACAATTTTCATTACGCATTACATATATATTTTTTAATGCAGCTGGTTTCCTCTTTTTTTTTTTTATTCAGCTTATCCAGTTTGACAGTGTAATGGATGAAGCTCTGTTACTACACATAATACAAGCTGGGAGCAAGTGGCTTTACACCCAACTCTTTGTTGCTTGTTACTGGGCATAGTGACCTTAAGCTAATTTACTCTAACTCAATGTCTATGCAGATAATACATGCTGAATTGCTAAGTGATCAGTGGTGCACCATGAAGTAGCAGAAATCACTCATTAGAAGTGCTGTCTCATACAGTTGCAGGTTAATGCAGGTTAACTTAAAGATGACTTGAAAGATGACTTTTTGTGGTAATTCTGACAGTGAAAAGAAACTTGCAGATAAATTAAACTTCAACCATGTACAAAAAGCCTCAAACATACCGTTCCACCTTAAGAGGCTTCTGAATATAAACAAACCAAAGAAAACAGCACTTGCCCAGAATTGTTGACATTGCTTTTAATCTAATTATACTTTTATATATTAGATATATTGATTAATCCCCACTGACAATATGATTTGCAATGTAGCCAAGGGAGACTGTATACTCTGCCTACACTGCCATTTACTCCCCATTCACAAAGTGTTGCTCCAACACAGTCTGGACGGTGGCAAAAAGATGAGCTGTAAACCCCTGTGTGCACGCTACCTGTTATTTAGGAGCAGGATGAGTCACTAGAATGATGGCTGGTTTTGGTTACAGAAGCTCTCATGAAAGAAAAGAAAAAAGAAGGTAAGATCATGACAGACTCAAGGACCAACTGGTCTCCAGTCTTATCTGACCATAATTTTAGCTTCCTTTAATATGTTTTATCAGCAGATGGAAGGGATTTAAGGTCCATGTGAGAAATTTTAAAAACATGTATTTAAAAAATAGAGGAGAGAAAAACCTGCATGAAGAGACAGAATGAATCACTTAAATGTCATATGTGAATTTAAGAGTCTTCAATCATTCTGACACATGGCTAATGACAGCTAGCCAAACTTCTCTCTAAATGACTGGCTCATTTTGACAGCAGCCCTGCTTCTGACATTACACTCCTGACACAATTCATTCTAGTAGACAGCATTTCCAAACTGCACTGACTGCTTGGAAGCAACTGTAAAAATATAAAAGAGAGTAAGTTATTTAGTATAGCAGGTGCTATTCCATGTTTTGAATTTGTGTGATGCCAATATTTATGTAAGACCGTTTTTTTGTAGGTGTGTATAAAAATCAACTGTCATTGCGGTGCTTGAGGCGCTTCATTATTGGGGCATAGAGATAAACTCAGAATACAATTTCTCGACGCATAGTATAGTTCCAGTTTGGAAATTTAAGGTAAAGGCAAGTTTGGCCTAGCTTCTCACATGATGTTAGCTTACTCAAGATAAAACCATCTTTTTACTAAGATGACAAGATTTATATTACTAGCCTCAGGTCACAAATATTTAATAGCCCTGTCCAAAAATACCAACAGTTCTTGCAAACCAAGCAATTCTCTTTTAAAATAGCTATACTGATTAGCATCAACAGTTATATCAATGTCAGTCATAACAAGAAAGATAACAGCAAAAAGCAAAGTACCTTGATAGCATGAATTAATCCAGTAAGGTGTCTGACATGGTACAAAATGAGTAAACTATCCCAAGGCTAAAGATAATGGCAAGAAAGACATGTGATTATCGTAGCTTTGCTGGGCATGTGTTAGCACCTGGCTAAAGTAGGGCTGGGTCTTGGTGGTATCAGTGCAATGTGTATGGGATATGAGTGTAGAGTAATGTTTGTAAATGCACCTATACTCAGGCAAGTATGTTACTGAACTTTAATACATAAACAGCTACTCTTTAACAAGACAACTAACAATGCCTTTATAGCCAGATTATTTTATTCCTTTCAATTTAATGCTGGGCACTAAACAATAACAAATATAAAACTGTTAAACTTGTCTGTGACTGTTTATGAACATAGAAAGCCTGATCATACTAAACAACTAAACTGAATCACTGTGTTGAAATCATGTTCAAGTGACTCATTTACACCAGAAAACTCATGATTTTGACAGGAAATGACAAGATTATTATTATTTTTTACAATTTTAATGTTACCAAATTCAAACAGTTTAAAATTTAATGAACCAGAAGTAATATAGACATGATAATTAACAGGGCAACCTTGGGAACCATATTTATATTTATGTGTAAACATCTGATGAAACAATGCAAACAATGAAAAGTAAGCAAGTCTGTTAACAGTTACTGAGTAACCCCTCACTCTCTCATTCTGGCTTAAATAATTCCAGAGATATCCCTTCACCTGTTTTTGTGTAATATTAATTTTATACAGAAAATCTGTGTAGGTGAACTCATCAGAAAGGCAGTAAAATGTCAGATGTGTAGAGTGAATGTTGGAGTGAATTGATGGTTATATGGACAGACAAGATGTATGTAGAGCAGACAATCAAAGGCTCATGGGTCAGAAAAATGCCACCTTTTCCACAATGTATGGGGTTTAAGCTGAAATAAATGGGTGCAATGTGAAGTGTCCCAATTCTGCATTCAACCCTCCAACCCCTTGAACACTTGAAAACATAAGGGGAGCGCTTACACCTCTCAATTGAGCCCCTTTTGCTGACTCTTCTATAACATCATCACACGTCAAGAAAGGCCTTAGGACAAGAATTGAGACCGAGGAAAACTGCGGACAGAAAAAGCCAAATCCCAGACATTCTAGATGATTTGAAATGCAAAATAAACACATTATTATTTTTTTTTTTTAAAGGTGACATATCCAGGGAAAAGAGGACATATGGTCACCCTAACTAAAGTCTCTGGCTAGAATCTGACAAAAGCTTAGTTAGCTACCTGTATGGCAAGCTTTGCTACAACACTTTTATATGACTCAGTGCTAAAGCAAGGGCTTCTCCCACTTCATATTTAACAGCATGGTTGTCGTGACTGCATTGTTGTTGTTTATGATGTCAATGTCACGGGAAAATCACATGCCATTGATACATGCACCAATTATGCCAACAACACAGACAGCGGGGAAACAAACCTCAAAGCCAGGCCGCTGGGATTGGAGCAAAACAGGAACTAGTCTGCTCAGACAGAGCCACTGATGCTGGAGATGGTGACAGTCTGTCAGAAGACGTGTTTTATTGAGACGTCTTTTTACCTGACCTGCGGCATTGGTTACAACAGCTCTTAAAGCTGCACACTACCCTCAAAGAGCCTCAGCAAGTCTCCTCCAGTCCTGAGCCTGAAGCAGGGCAAAGTGAATTGCAGTGTTTACAATACAGGGAGATATCCACTAATGCATCATATAAACAACATGAATAATGAAATATGATAAAAGCTATAGTCAGGCAGCTGCAATCCCTTGGCTGCATATTTATATCATCCATATTCTGCACACACACAGACGTTTCTAATATCATTTTCATATGAGCTTCCCTCTGACATATTTTACAGTGAGTAGACATTTTTATGCCAATACTAAACTCTTTCATATCTCTCACTTAACTTTAGCCCAAAAAGCTAACATTTACAGCAGTGAATGGAAGTTAACAGCATTATTTTATTTGCACATTGTTAATTATTGACTAATTAGTGACTGCTAGTATTCTGTTGTTATTAGCTTTTTGGAAAGTGATTAATTTCATATTAATCTATATTTTATTCTGATTCTCTTATGCTTTGTTTTGGGTCACTGTGAACATTTTGGGAGTTGTTTGTCTCTTCTCTGCCTGTGTATCATCGGTTTATAACCTTGATGCTTGGGGGGAACATTGTTTATGGAACAACTGAGGGTCATAACATTTTCTATGTTATATGTGTACGCTCTCACTGACAGTGGGAGAGAGTGACCAAGTGGCAACCAAGAAACATCTCTGTAACTTTTCCATCTTTACTTTCAAATAAAACATCCTTACTCTCTTCACTCATGCGTGACTCTGTCTAATTCATTCTCAATAACCTCAACCAACACCTCAATCCAACAAGCTGTAATAGCAAGTTAGCACTTTAACCTCAATAAAGAAAAGAAAGGTAATGTTGCTAAATGATTTGGAATGTTTTGAAATAGTATTGATGGCTAAATAATGAGTACTAATAGCAAGGACTTGTGCTTGAAATGTATTCATTGTTTATAAAAATGACTTCTTGTGGTAGCAAGCCATTTAATTGTGTTTACTGTTCATATCAAGTTGAATAAAAAAAGTTTAATGCTAATGTTTTTAAGTTTAGATGAACAAATTCAAATTTTCATTGCCTTGTACTCAGTGATTCTGGGTAGGCTCCAGACCAACAGAAACCCTGAACTGAATAAACGGTTGCAGACAATTTTACATCAGGTCAAACTTCAAAATGAAATTCTACGTAATGTATTTCTAATTCATGATTTCTGTAACACCCCAGGCTTTCAAGATATGTTTATGAAAGTTTGCTCTTATTAAACTTCTTTTAAGCTGAAAATAATTCAGCATGTTTTCACTGTACCTTTTATGTATTTAACCGTTCTTTTTCATTCATTCATTCATTTCCTGTAACGTTTATCCAGGTCAGGGTTGCTGTGGGTCCGGAGCCTACCAAGAAACACTGGGCGCAAGACAGAAACAACCTGGTGGATGGCAGCAGTCCTTCACAGGGCAACCTAAAATATCAAAAATACCATATGTTTATTAATGTGGTGACATTTCTTACTTGCAAAAGAAGGCAAAACAGATTACACACATACACAAGCATTGTGAATGGATAAATACGAAATCATATGGATAAATGTTCATCACCCCCTCTCTCTCAGCATAATCCTGCAGTCTGCAGACAGCCATCGGTGAAGGGGTGGGGTGCGATACCATGATAATGGAAAGTACAGAAGGTGAGGGGGGGAGAAAAATGGACATCTATTCTCCCCCTCCATACTGTGGGGACTAACTATGACTGATTGCATTTGCTAATCTGGCATCAGCTTTGATAAGGTACTCTGTGTGCCCACATTGACTCATTCATCACAGAAAAAAATCACATTAATTATGATATAATGCCATTATTTGTACGTGCTCTTGGTCATCAAGCCCTATTTGGCCATGCATAAACAAGGCTGGTTGGTCGTGCGTGAGCATCAGCATTTAATGCGAGCACAAATTACCAGCACCTTCAGCAACAAGGCCCTGGGTTAAAGCCTGAGGGACTAATAGTGGCTTGTGAGTGGTCCTGTTCCACAGGGGGCTCTGTCTCTGCATCTGTCCCTTTGAATGGATCTCCATGGTTACACAGCGCACAAGATAAATCCAGAATAGTCCAAGCCAGCAAATTGACCATGCTGAAAGACATTCCAGGAACTGAATTGAGCATACACACACACACACACACACACAAACAAACACACACACATATGAGGATGCAGGTGTGTGTGTGTGTGTGTGTATGTTTGTGCATGTAACTTGCTTATACTTGCTTATGCATCTTAAGCAATGAGTGGGAATATAAATGTGTGTGTGTGTGTGTGTGTGCGTGTGTGTGTGTGTGGTGGCCAGCTGGCCCAAGGGAGCAGGTCTCCAGTGTGGAACTGTTACAATGCATTGAGCCAAACCAAGTCAGAGGCAGCATGGCAGCAGCACTGCTGTTTACACAGTCATTCTCTTGTAGGGGTCAGCACTAGGTCAGTTTTTTTTTTTTTTTTTTTTTTTTTAACTCTGGCATAAATAGCAGCCTTTTTTAATGCTCTGGCTGTGCCAACCCACACATGGAAAGAATTCAGTAAACTTGCCATGTTCAAGGCAATCTGTCAGTGAAATGCAGCCTAAACTGATTTGCCAGTCTATTATATATGCTTGCCTTGAACCTACACCTCACTGGCCATTTTTTCAGAAACAGCAACAATATAAATGCATTTTGTAGGTGCACAGTCATTGTCTGTACACCTAGGACCATCAAATATCAGCATGCATGACACCACCATGCTGTGAGCAATTTTCTTTACTGGCCCTAACCCATTCGCAGACACATTTTTTGAGATATAATAACTTTGTATGAAGCCTTTAAGGGTAAGAGGGTAAAGCAATGAATTCTAACATCTACTGAAGTCTGAAAGCAAACACCCGTGGTAGTTTATCTAATAAATGGAAAGCACTCTCTAACACGAGTCTTCTTATACAAGGCATGATGCAGGCTGCCTCAAAAAGGTGACATGGACTTTGACAGGATTTGATTGTTGATCAGGCAGACTGCATTCCCAAAGGTGACAATTAACAAATTCAGTTACTTTAAGCTGCACATTTATTCAGTTGTGCAGTGCACACACAGCTTGTACAATATCTATAGAACCAGCATGAAAAGATTGGGGACGCTTTGGATCAGCCCCACTGTGGGCTGTGGAGCAGGGGGAATCTGTTCTCTAGAGAGGGAGCACCATTCAGTACCGTTAAAAATGTGCTGAATCCATCATCAGTAACTGAACTCACTGATGTAATGAGTCAAATTCACAAAACTGTTCCAAAGTCTAATGCAAAGCCTTTAAACATGAACAGCAGCACTCACTTCTACTTAGAATGGGGGTAGTGTATAATGACTTTACTTCAAAGATTAAGTACTTATCAATGAAATTCCATCATATTTATGGATGTCTGAAGTCTATAAAAGCCTGTTTCCACTACATAAATTAATATATTCAAAAAATCATTTTTCATTAATATGAAATTGCTATCTCTGTATTTTAAGATACTATCTCATTATTTTTATATTCTAAGTCAATATACTGGGAAACTATCTCATACTTAGTATCTCAAAATAATTCAAATAACCACTTTTTTAGGCACTAGTTACATTGATTTACTGATGTAAACACAAACTCACTACATTTAATTTATGCTGAAATATTTATTAAATAACATAACTATTCTAACTTTCTTCTCTCTCTTTCTCACTCTCTATCTCAAACTCACACATGGAGCATGGAGGTGTTGATTACTTGACCTAGGAGCCACACTGTAGCATTAATTTTCTCCACTGGAGATTCTGTGCCCAATGCTAAAGCTAAAAAAAAAGGACAGCTTCCTCTCACCAGTTTTTCATGCATATCACACTATATTTAGTGTGATATATCTCATTTTTTTAATAAATCGACAGCCCTAAACTGTATGGTATGTGAAAAAGACGGTGACTAGATGAGTGTCCATGAGTTTAACGTAAGAGCTCTAAGAATTTGAAGGCTGATGGGTACAGAAGTTACCAGAGTATTTGCTCAGCGGGAATTTGGCCCCAGGTCAAATCTATTTGATGATCCCTGCTGAACACCATCTTTTGCTATACACTCTTTCTCAGCCACCCTCTCCCCATTTTCTATCAATGAAAAGGGAGTGCAACAAGACCCCCCACTGACCAGCTATTTTTTTGGGTGGTGGACCATTCTCTGAACAGCAGTTATATCCATGATGGCTGTATTGCGGTATGGTGGTGTGTATGGTGTGCACAACTGAGTTTTCATTCAACATCATACATTAGTACCTGATCTCACTAAGGTTATCTTTTTGTGAGAATATTTAACTATTTAAAGTTAAGTCTTCCTAGATGAGTAAAAGCATGAATCATAGCAAATGTGGACAAATTACCTATTAATGCTTTATAAATTCAGTAAAAATGTGCATGAACAGGGGTCCACAAATATTTGGGCATGTTTTTTAGATGTTTCTAATAAATGACTGTAGGTAAAAGCCAGGTGTGTTTCTCATGAAGTTACCAGTGATGTTTGGTACAAGAAACCCATTTCTGATCAGATGGCCAATGATGGCAGATAACTTAAGTGATGAAGTGGTCATTGATAGTAGGTACAATATAAATGTTTAGGTGCCTATAAATTATAGGTAGGTGTTTGTGATAAAGTGGTGAGCAATTATAAATATAGTTTTTTTCTAATAAACAGCTTATGACTGTAGGTAGACATGTTTCTGATATAGTGGCCAGAAATTAGATGCAGGTGATTCTGATAAACTGGGCAATAACTTTAGATACAACGTAAATGCTTGTGATAAATAGACCAATGTCAGTGGGTACAAGTTAAGTATTCTGGATAAATTGGACTGTGATTATAGGTAAAATAGTGGAGTGTCTGATAAAATGTCCAATGAGTCTAGGTATATTACAGGGGTTTCTGCCATTGTGTGCAGTGACTGTAGGCACATGATTAGTGTTTCTGATAAAACAGCCAATAATGGCAAGTACAGCCTAGATTATTCTGATAATGTTGCCAGTGATTTTGGGTATGAGATATGTGTTTCTGATAAAATGGCAACTGAGTGAACATATATATGTGCTACATTCAGAAAATGAGGTTGCATAGCAAGGAAAAAGATAATAGAAAATTACAGAGGGAAAGAAAAAATGAAGGAGTGAATATGTGTGGGGATTTGCATGTGTACGAAGAAGACAATCCATTTTAGCCATGTGTCCTGCAGGAGCAATTGCATCAGAGCAGGTATGAATATGTAGGCATAAAGGATGCATAAAGTGGGTGTGTACATATGACTAGGGGTCAGTGCCAATGCTCTCACTATTTGCATGCTTCAACAAGTGTGTGTGTGTGTGGGCACGAGGTCACTTTGCCTTTACCAGCAGCTGTCTCTCATGAGTCTTCACCATTTCTTTTAATATGTAATGCATAGGAAAACGTGTAGATTAAATATTTCTCTATTTTAAAAAAAGTCCATTGGCCTTGAAGAAAATGTGTCTGTAAGAGAGCTAAGTTAAGATGCAGTGAATAGCAAAGGGAAGGACAGACATAGAAAAAAGAGAGCAGAATGATGATTGATTGATCTCTATTGCTCAGAAGGAAAGAAAATTAATATCTGTGCCAATCAGGAACATATCAATGAACCCCCATTGCCTCCATCATACCCTTCCTCTGAAATTAAATATATTAATGGTCTTTTTTTTCCTTTTCCTTTGCTGCAGTAACAGCTTCTGCTCTTTTTATATGAGAGCATAGCTCTGAGGATTTAATTGCATTCAGCCATGAGAGCTGTCACATTAGTGACGTCAGGACAAATAGTTCTGGATCACAAAGGCCACAGATCACAAATGACTTGGAAGCTCAATCACTCCAGAGTTTACAGGTACAATCTCTATGTGCGTGAGCAAATGAGCATATGAGCCATGGTTTAACACAACATTACAGTAACTATAAGGAGTGTCTACAGCTGGTAAAATACTGTATATCATGGAAGACTCATAAGTAAACAAAGCCTACTATTGTCAACAGGACAATGTTGTATTTAATTAAAAATAAGTAATATGATAACTGATAACAAGGAAAATTCAGTGAGATGTTATGTGGCTCTTTGTTAGTAAACTCAGCCATGATGCTGTTTCATCATCAGCACTGAATCAGATGGAGCAGCAATTAAAACAGACTCCCTGCAGCGATGGATCCAACAGATGAACAGCTCCAGACTGTTCCAGATCCAACAGACTGTATTTTACAGCACAGAACACAGGACAGAGTTTCTTTACCTGATCAAATGTGTGTCCAGACAGTTGTTGGCGTATATTTTGCCATGTGCAAAAAGTTCCGAACTCCTGGTAAAACTTTGCCATTTTAATTTTGAGTGAAAAATAAAACTTCTGCATATTTTAATGCACATTTACTCTTCATTTGCTGAATATAACTGTGCAAAAGTCATTACATATATTATGACTGTTTTCCAATAAGTTCAACTCTGCAAATCAGTAGAAATTGTGCACTAGAAAATGGCATATTGAAGTTATTGTATTGTAGAAGACTTTTTAATTGACTATAACATAGAAAACGAACAAACATTACATAACATGTGAGCAAGAGTTTGTCAAAAATGTGAAAATAAAGAGGACTGGATGTTTTAAATAGTTTCCTGTTATTTTTAAAAACTCATAATTAAATTGTTCAAGGCTGCCTCAGAGTTACAATTTCAATCAGGTGCTGTTTATAAATAAAGTTGTATTATTAGTAAAATAGTAGTCAGTAACACGGCTGAACTTTTTCTTCATTGTTCCAAAGTCAGTATTAAATAGGCAAATTTAGACAATCAGGGTTTCTTAAGAAATAAACCTCAGTAACCAATCCTGTCAACCAGGGAAGAGCTTTCAAGCTGCAGGCTGATGGCAGAGGGGTAAATGGAGAGTGAAGCAGGGACTAATTGCATATTCAAAGATCTGCACCTATTGAATGAAGGTGAAGGTTTAGAGTTACATCTTATCCACTTTTAAAGCATTAGGGTTTTTTCCCTTGGAAATTCTGATTAACAGAGATGAGTTGTTTTGCTTTTACAAATACCTACAACATGAAATGTATAATGATTACATTCCCTAACACCTGTAACAACGATGTGCAATAGGTTTGAGAGAAAGCTTTGGTTTTAAGCTTAAAACATAGAGACATACATGAACCAAAAATGTATATATGTTCCACATCTACCAACATTTTATCATTATAACCCTTATATAAAACAATGTGTCATCTAGTTATGTCATCTATCTATGGTATGCTCGAAATACAATTACTTGGAATAAAATCATTTTTACATTGACTTCAATTGAAAGTTCATTAAGAAATACTTTTTTCTTTGGAGGTGACCATGAAAGAGATATTTAGGAAGAAAAAAAACACACGTTCATTAATCATTTTCCAAAATAATTGGCAATATTTTCATAGGCATAGGCCTAGTCTCAGAACATATTCTAACTGGATAATATAACATTTCTGTCATCTACTGTAAGTATACTTTAAAGTTTAACTGCTTTTGCGTGTCACAAGTAGGAATAATTGTCTTTTAGAACAGTACATGCCAAACCTTTATTTATCCACCGACTGCTCTTGTTACTGTGCCTTTAAGATTGATGTTTGTAAACTGACTCTTCTTATTGACCTCTGTCCTGTCAGTGGTCTGTCAGGAACATTTCATCCTTGTCCCCCACACCTTCCACTTCAATTTCTCTTCTACAGACTGCCTGCAGTAACCAGACAGTAATCATCACCTCAGTGTGAATGAGAGGGGCTAGACGTCTCTAGACTGACTGGCACTCGTGTACAAGTGTACATGGTTATGACAACACAACCTAGAGAAATTTAATGTCATCAAATGTGTTTTATATTCAGCAGTTCCTCAGTCCACACACTGCACTGTCCCTAACCCATTCAAACAGACCTGTGGAATTAAACACGAAGTCAGACAGGATTCTTTAAGAACCGATGATATCCATGATGATATTTTGTGACACATTGGTCACTACTGGTCTGGTCACTCACTGGAAGCCTTCTGCATAGTACATTAGAGTTCAGTATCCTGGCAGGAACACAATGCAATAGCAATGAGAGTCCTTGAGCAAGGCTCCTGACATTACATTCCCCCCACCTCTGTGAGTCACTGTAGATACGAGCATCTATCAAATGTCGTAAATGCGTCATGTTAAAGGCGTAGTCCACGACTATAATAAATTTCTTTTTATTTATTTATTTTTTTTTATTTATTATTTTTATAAACTTCAGAAGATGTTTCCTCTGCTGGAAACCAGTCTGATGTGTTTACGAAGCCCCAGTGACTGTTAATGAGTGAAAAAACTCAATCCGGTAAGCTAGTTTTTTGGTCTCTCTCTCTCTCTCTCTGTTCATGGCAGAGGCATCTGGAGTATTTTTAGACAATGGTTGAAAAGGATGAACCAAAATGAACGCTCCTTATGTGGATAATATTGACTTATTTTTGCTGTTTCTGATCACTTAAGGTGGAAATGTCTCCAAATTGCGTTACTGAAAGTGCTACAAAACTAAACAACTCAAATTACAAATTAGTTTCTGTGGTAACTCAAACGGGCAACAAAACTCACAAACAAGTTGAAATCATCCACATGAAAACAGCGGGCATTTTTTCCCCCAAACACAGTCCCACCTTAAAAGACGCTTAGCTTCTGAATGCAAACATCCAGAGAGAACTGCAATTACCCACGATCATAGACATTCCTTTTAATAGTTATATTACCTACCTACTTCCAGTTTTGACTGTTGATCTAAATTGGTGCATGTTTGTGTCAGAGTGCAAAAAAAAATAATAATAATAAATTAAAAAAATAAAATAAAATAAATTCAATTAAATTCAAAAGCGTACATTGTATATGAATAAACATGTTTCACAGGCGCCATGCCAATATAAAAGACTCCCACACACACACATATACACACACTCAGGCTGACTTATATAAGACTTGCCCTTCAAAACATCATAAAACATACTAAGCCTCTCTGTATGTTATACCTCATGGAGTGTGTGTGAGTGTGTGTCTCTGTGTTTGTCAACAAGTGACTCACAGTTGGGAACTGTGTCTGCTGATATAGTATATCTCTGTCTGGCTGGATGAGTGCCATCTCTCTCTCTCTCTCTCTCTTTCTCTCTCTGTCTCACTCTCTCTCTGTCTCTTTCTCTCTCTGTTCTATCTCTCCTTGACTCTCGCCATTCCTTGATTAGCTCTTCCACTTTTCTTGATTCTTTGTTTCTTGCTCCTTGCTCCTCTTTCTCTCCTTACAACTTTCTCCCTCTCTCGATTCTCTCCCCTTATTCTCTATATTTTCTCTCACTCTCTCTCCTCCTCTCTATCTCTCTTTGATTCTCTCTAAACCCCTCTCTTTCTCATTCCCCCCACTGGCTGCTTCTCTCTCCTCCTCCTGCCCGTTTGTCACTGGTGATTTATCAGGTAGGTGGACTATTATGGGTTGTGGACCCTGTGGGCTCCTCCTCTGCGTGTGTGTATCAGGGATAAATGGCAGTGAGTGCGGCCGGCTGGCCTTTCTGATTGGCTGTGACAGACACACTGGGCCCTTTGCCTGCTGCTGGCCCTGGCTCCCAGGACAGGCGTGAGCAGGTGTGAAGTGGCGGCCCTTCCTGTACCTTTCAGAAATGATCTCACTTTTATTCTCCAGTCCCATCTGTCTTTCTGAGTGAATGGGAGTATGTGAACATGTGTACATGGATATGTGACTGAGTTTATGAATTTATATTATGTATATGATATTATATATTTATATGATACAATATGAGAAACTAGGAGATGCTCCAAGATTATCCTAGTGCTCATGTCATGCAAAAAAGGCAGCCAAACAGAACATAAATCATTCGCGTTGTACTTACATTAATCTGTAAATTTTGGCAATTTGTTATTTCAGGTGGGAATATGTTAGTAGTGGCACGTGTGCAAAATCACTACTAAATGGTTCTGGAGGCAGCGCTGCCTTTGAGGCCAAAGGAATGTAACTTGTTACCAGCCAACATTCAAGGATGAATGTGACTGGTTAAAACAGATTGGGTGGAGATTTTCAAATATAGCTTTTATTATTATTATTATTATTTTTATTAATTTATATATTTTTCAAACAAAATCTCATCCTATTATAAGGAAAACTAAAAGAGTGAGTGAAGTGATCACTTTAGGCTACTGAGGCCACGGTTAGGTGTATGTGTAGTTTTTATAAGCTATAGTAGTCATTATTTCAGTGGAGGTCCTCACAAGTACAGCTGAAACACGTGTGTGTGTTTGTGGTACTGTACAACACAAACCTGACAGATTAAAGACTCATTTATATTCTCTATGGTATGTATGAATATGGATTTGCACTGAGCCTTCTCTCCCTACTCTGTGTTCTCTAAAGAGTTACAGATATTGACAGAAAGAAGCAGTACATCTGTGGGGGCAGCGTAGCCTACAGTTCATGCAAAATAAGTTTTAAAATAAGTGAAAAGAATTCCACATGTTGTGGAAGTAGTTTAACCTGTGTTTATTAATCAAAAATTACATTTATTTACCACTATTTTATTTATTAACCACTATGAAGAAAATAAAACTACTACATTATTGGAGTCTGGATCCATCCAAGGTCATATGCTTCCAATGGGTTGGAATTGGCTGTATATCCAAAAAAGACAGAATAAATGAGCAACCAAGCAATTGTAGGCTATTGTGAGTTCAGTGTTGTTTCTGTCACATGACCAGGAAGTAGATCAGATTTCCCAAATCATTCATTTATTATCTGTAACCGCTTATCCAGTTCAGGGTTGCAGTGGGTCCAGAGCCTACCTGGAATCATTGGGCGCAATGCAGGAATACACCCTGGAGGGGGCGCCAGTCCTTCACAGGGCAACACAGACACACTCACACCTACGGACACCTTTGAGTCACCAATCCACCTGCCAAAGTGTTTTTGGACTGTGGGAGGAAACCGGAGCACCCGGAGGAAACAGACACAGGGAGAACACACCAACTCCTCACAGACAGTCACCTGGAGTGGGAATCAAACCCACAACCTCCAGGCCCCTGGAGCTGTGTGACTGCGATACTACCTGCTGCGCCACCGTGACGCCCTGTTTCCCAAATCAGCAGAGACATAAAAATGTATATTTGTATAAATGTATAAATGCTGTCTGTTAGTCTCTGCATGCTATGCTTACTCATGTTCCCTCCACCGAACTGTGATTCTGAAATTTTTAAGTAGATCTATGCACAAGTTTATGCAGAAGTAAAAATGGTAAAAATTACACAAAATTAGAGATACATGAGTATTGAAATATATTTTTCTTCCAAAATAAATAAAATATTAGAACTGGTAAACATATCAGAAGGCATGCCTTAGCTTCTCTGCTGCTCACTGTAACATGCTTCAAGATGGCGCTCCAGTCCAAATGAAGGTATCAGGTCACAGCGGGAAAAAATGAAATAAATAACAAGAATTCATACAGCAGGGCTGTTATATTACAGGGAATATTCCATTTCCCACCACTGAGTATTACAACCCTGCTTCAAGTCGTCAATTCCAGCAGTATGGGCGAGAGAGCAAGACCTTGAGCACGAGAGATAGACAGTGAGAGAGAAAACAGACTGGAATCTGAACCACGTCAAACAGGCTCAGGGGAGCAGGACACCGGCGCTCATTTCAGCAGCACTCATGCAATATCAATAAGCAGCCAGACCAGCGTCTCCCTCGCCACCGTTTCCTCCTATAGCCACGCGCTCCACACAGAGACTGTGCTTCTTGCTCCATCTCCCTGTGGGTGGAACAAGGGACTGTATTCTGCCCACCCCCCACACATGTAACAGTACCCTCCGGTGCTATGTATTATTAACTCTCATGTCTTACAGAAGTACGTTGCTAGCTTGTTATGTTTATTTCATCTATGCATGAAATTTGCGAAACGTATAATCCGTGTCCATGTCCTGGACTGGATGAGACGGAATGAACCTGTAAGCTGCAGCTCAAATCTGAAGAATCTAAACCTAATAAAAAATGCAAAGTAGACGAACTTGAAGGATTTACATGACTCACGAGTACTGTACGGTGCTGAATATTTGATCGTATGTTGAATATTTAGTTTGCATATTCTATAACTACATGATGGCTGAACCAAAAGGAGGTGAGAACTGACATTTTTGTGATGTACATCTCCTTCCGAGGCTCGTTACGTCTACATCTGCAGCCGTCAAGGCTCCCTGGTGCTTTTCAATGTTCCTTTAAAAGCAACTTGCTGAATTCAGAGCACATCACCAAAAAGTCTGACCACATACATCAGTCTATAACAAGAAAAAGCTCTTCTCAGAACGTCACTCATGTTCCATCAGAGATGTGTCTTCTATACTACCATTCTCCTGTGGTTTACGTGGGAGACTCCTTCTTGTTAACCTGACTGTGACCG
Source organism: Hoplias malabaricus (assembly GCF_029633855.1). NCBI lineage: Eukaryota > Metazoa > Chordata > Actinopteri > Characiformes > Erythrinidae > Hoplias > Hoplias malabaricus. The sequence goes on along the minus strand of NC_089813.1, from coordinate 26,372,247 downwards.
GAGTTTAACCCTTGAGTGCATTATGTCTTTATACAATATTTCATAGCTCAGGTCACCAGCTATCTAGAACCTACACCTGGTTGCCATAGTACAGTATCTGCACTGGACAATCAATGGATTAGGAACACCTACCTTGTATCTAGTCATTGTCCATTTAATCAGCTTCACTGACCATACAGGAGCATGTTTTAGTTCTACAGTTACACATTGTAGTCCGTTTCTCTGCATACATTGTTAGTGCAATTTAACCCTGTTCTTCAATGATCTTACAGGACCACCAGAGAGCAAATATGATTTGCCTAGAGGATGTAGTGTGTTGTGTTGGTACAAGTGGATCAGTCACAGCAGTGCACCTGGAGTTTTTAAACATCATGTCTACTCACTTTCCACTTTATCAGACACTCCAGAGACAGTTGCTCATCTGTTGCTGCACAGTTTGTGTTAGTCATCAGATCAGTAGTCAGATGTTGTTGGCTGGATTTTTTTGGTTGGTGGACTATTTTCAGTCCAGTTTTTTTTTAACATTGAGGTGTTTAAAAACTCCAGCAGCACTGCTGTATCTGATCCACTCATACTAATATGACACACACTAACACACCACCACCACATCAGTCACTGCAGTGATAATTGAGTATATAGTCAATGTTTTAGTGCAACTACCCTGAACCTGGGAGCAGGTGCATTCTCAGAGTCACATGAATCCAGCCTCTGTATCTTTTCAAACCCTGGCTAATGCAGTGTTACTGGACAGCTCGACACGCTTGGAGAAGAACACTAACTGCCAATTCTGATGCGTCAGCTAACAGACGCCTAATGCTGGCTTGCATGGTGCCAAGTGATGTGGAGAAAGAGAGGTCTAATGCTTACATAATTTGGCCAATGCTTAGACAGTTGCATCACTCTGGAACCCCTAAGGGGCACTTATTTTAAACAGACCACTTCAGGACTGTCATTTTCTTCTTCTTCTTCTATTTTTTTTTTTTTTTTTTTGCAAGAATTCATCCACAAGGCAGCTGGCATTTTTCAGATCATTATCGTTTGAGCTGCTGCTTTGCAGATTTCAGCAAGTCTCTGCACCCATAATGCTTGCATCCTAAATGTTTCTACTTATAAATGCATGTGCTCAACAATAATTATACATATTATTCATAATCATTCCTGTGCATTACAATAATTCATTATTCTTTTTTTTTTTTTTTTAGTATCGTGTCTAAATAAGTGCAATAAATGTCCAAACGCTGGTAGGGCAAAAGCAAGTTTGCAATTACTGTCAGTCATTCATCTATCAGCCCTCTTTTACACCATCCATCATCCATCAAAGGAAAGACACCACCATATTACTACTGTGGGCCAGATTTTATTTGGATAGTGGTCCATTCACAGACTAGTAGCAATATCCCCATGGTAATGACAGTATGTTTGCATTTAAAGCAGATTAAAATATGTTTGCAGTGATGGGTTGACCAGAAACTGACCACAGCAGAATGGCTAGAGGATATTAAAAGGTATAACGAAGATATTCTCTTGAAATATCTTCAGGCAATACCCAGGTTAAAATTATATTGATTGTCTTACTTCTCAAATATAATTTACTTAGTTAGTATTTAATTATTCTTTCCTGTTTTACATGTATGTTTGCATTGAACAATTTACATATTTATTTAACCAGCTCTAGTTATGGTAAGGTTCTTGTCTGTTGGGTTCTATTTTCTCTAGTACCTCTTTGTATCACTGGAGCTTCTCTTGTTTTGTAAGTTAATATGGATAGATGAGTGCCTGATAAATGCCTAAATATAAAAGCACAAAGTGGATCCACATGTTTAAAAAAAAAAAATGAAAGAAAAAAAATGACAATAAGTGTTTGCCTGTTGCTGCATTTTCAGATGCAAATTAAATGTATTCTACCCATGTGTAATTAATAAAACTAGTCCAAGTGCACAGTTTATGGGCTCTAAGCGTAGGAATATGCAAAACAAGCCTATTTTCCTCATGTATAGGCAAAACAATAGAGGAATGCTCAGAAATTACGTTTAATTCACATACAAAATTTTCAGCAGCTCACAATGTCTTTATTTGCACTGGTATCCAGCCTTGTAAAGCCTCTAATGACAAGCTGAAAAAAATGTTAATCATTTGAATAACATTTTAAACTCTTAAAATTTGAAATACATGTGAGAACATTTCTTAAACAGCACTGTCTTTTAGTCGTTGAATTATAATGTACTAATTAAATTTGATTTAGCTGACAGTTCCATTATTCCACTGTGCCTTTTAAACTCTACATATTACAAGTGAGATGTTATACAAAGGTAAGATTAGTAAAGTGAACAAGTTCAGGCATATTGTGGGCGTATACTGCAGAAACCTTTCGGTTACACTTCCATTCTTACAAACATGCATGTGTGCTTTAAATAATATTTGGTCAGTGGTGGTATGTGCCCTTACCTTTGACTGATGGGATTAAGAGTACAAAAGCATTCACAAGTTTTCTGTAACTGCTTCATCCTGATCATGGTAATGCAATACTAAAATAGATTGCCATCAAAAACACCCCTGGATGGTTGGTGATACATATTTTTTGAGGCTTAATCAGTCTAACAAATTGGGACCTATTGTAAGAATGTACTGTATAATAGCAATTGAGTGAGACAGTTTTTTTTTTTTTTAACGGACAAGGTAGAGAGGGGGAAAGACAAAAAAGGTCACTTTTCTCCAGTGACCTGAGGTATGCGTGAGAGGGTTAAAGTCAGGTCAGAGCTGTCCACTTGTCTAGACACTCTGTGTGAAGATGGGCTGGGGCCGCAGGTGGCCTGGCACTGTTAAATGTGCTGTGGCAGTGGGCCTTCTACTCAGTTCATGTAACTCGCTCCATTAACAACTGGCGAGAGAGATCTTCTTGGCCCCTCAGCCTCAGCGTTGCATTTGTGAGGCTTCTCCAACAAACGCTGACAAGAAAACGAGTGCACAGATTGCTATGGTGCCCAGCTGGGGAACGGCACATGTACTTGGAACACATCTGGATGCACCTGACAAGCAGCATCAGGGCCAGAAAACAAGCAGCCCCATCCTGTAGGGGATACCTGCATTCTTCCACCAAGACAGCTTTCATACCTAGATAACCAACCAGGAGATCTCTCAGTGGCAGGGGGAACAACACTCGAGGAACCTTCTTTGGCAGCCAAGGCCCATTGGGGTGCTCATCCATGCACGCACACAAACGTGCATACATATCCTTGACAAACACACACACACACACACACACACACACACACACACACCTCATTGAAAATCATCTTACAAATTCATTACAAACGCTCTCATTAATGAGTAACAGATGGCAGGAAGAGTCATCTCAAAAGCAATTACAGACACTTTTGTCCATGTGCAATGAGAAGCAAATGCCACGCTCCTCAGGGAGCCCAAACCTGGCACGTTTTCACTCCCTTCAGATTACAGGTTTGCTTTCAAGGCAACTACAAAACACCGGCCAGCACAACACATTCCGTCTTATTAGTAACCCACCATGCTGTGCGCTCACGCAACATCAGAGCTGTAAAGACAGACTTGGATTCCTTTTAAACAACATTTACATTATGAATCACGGTTCATGTTTCTTGTGAGAGTTTTCAAGATTTTGAATGTTCCATTTTATCTTGAATCAAAACCTGCTTCTTGTCCATATCACAGAACTCACATAAAGGGCTACAAGTTGGAAATTTAAAGTGGAATGCACCCACAAGTCAGATTTCCTACTCGGAAAGTCGGGATAGCCTCAGCAATCCTGAGTTCAGAATCCAGGATGACTGCCTGCACTTCGACATAGTATTACAGTGGTAGTGTCATACAGTTTATTAGCTATTTTATCTCATTTGTACCTCATGACATCAGTCACACACACAGTACTGTCAAACTGCTTTATGTGCAAGTGTTTCAGGATCAGAATGGACACTTTAGTGACATCAAAAAAGTGTAGACAGAAAATGTGAGGGACGTTGTGGGTGCAGGGTTCATAAGTCTACCTCTGAGATCCTGAGACTCTTACAGCACACTGTACCATGTGAGATAGGGTCAGTCGTGCTTCTATTTTTTAATGAACTAAATTGCAGATCTACAGTGGATTTACAAAGATTAAATGCATAATGCAACAGGCATTTTAACCCAGATCTTCCTCATGTTGATCAGGCAGCTGTGAACAAACCTATTAACACTATTCGATACAAGCTTGCAACTCAAAGTGTTTCAGCATAGGACGCTACATAGGGTCATTGTCAAACGGCATATTAAAGGGCACATAAAGTGCTCCTGAACACCAACTTAAGAAATGGAAAACAACAGCAGTAGTCATCAGCTCTGGTCTGCCCTGTGAAGTTAAGATTTGTAGAAGGAGAGGAGCTCCCTCCTTACGTAGATAGAAACTAAACTTTGCAGAAAAGCAGAGCCTGAGGATGAGGCCAAAATTTAGAAAGTTGCAGCACTAAGAAGCCCTTTAACTCTTAGTAAAGTGCATCACATGCAAACTGGCAAAGTGCATCACATTAAAATTTCAGTTCAACAAAATATATGAAAAATGTGAGTTTACTTGAATATCCAAATGGAAAATGTTGACTCTGTATTCAGTCATAACATACATGCTGACTGATATAAACTGCTTTCTTAAGAGTTTTTCACTCAAGTCCATTAGGTGTTATACTTTGTCCGAACCCTCAGTTTATATAAGCTTGGTAAAAATAATCACCACAACTTTCCACTTCTAAGGAAATGCCTTAGTTTGCCTTCACATCTCTCCCTCTGTCTGCCACTCGCAGAATGTGCTTGGCAGTGCTCACGTCCAGCATTGTGGGATTCGTGCTAAAGGCAACATTCAGGTTCAACATATGCCCTCGCTAGCACTTAATCAACAAGAGGGCTCAAAAAAGCAGTCTGTTTTGTCGAGGGTGCATGTTCAGAAGCCGTCTTAGTCATTCGGAGCAGAGTCTAGGGACACATTATGCTAGGCTGCCTTTTTTTAATTCTGTCAAATGTCTAAATTTCCAACTGGGAGGAGATGCTAAACCATTTACATAGTTGGATAATGACTGCGCTAAGCAGAAGGGTCACCTGCATAGCAGCTTGTGATTATGTGGATTTACAGAGTGTGCCGTTATTCCTGGTGTAAAGTGTAAATGCTGTTTATCCACATAAAGGTAGACTGTTAGGAAAAACAAGACAAGATCACTGAGGGAAACACACAGATAAATACATACAACTGCCGCCTGTGGCAGCCCATGTAGTAGACTGAACATTCTGCAATATGATATAGTCACATCTCAGATGGAATGCCATTTGGATCTTGTAAGAGTGTGAATTATATATACACAAAGACATTCAGGGGTCTATACAATTTTACAGAGGTCCTAGTTATAGAATGTAGCCTCATAAATTGGGAGTACATGATTTAGTGAACTCACGCCTGACACGCATTTGATTTACTAGTTTGGTAATGATACAGCCACCCTTTACATGTCTTACTCTTCCCTGCTCTGTGTCTGAAATTCTGCCTTATTCACTATATAGTGCATTATTTAGGGGTTCTGCCATTTTGCACCAAATGTAATGTAGAACACATGTAAAGTAATGAATAGTGGATATCCATAATCCACTGCGATGTATGGTGAAAACTGGCATGAGTTAATGTCTGAAATTGTTCACTACTGTCCTGAATTCAGTTTTATATAATTGTGCACTATATAGTGAGTGGTATAGGGAAGAGTAAATAGGAAGCCTTTTCCTATACAGCTTTAGTTACACATTGTGGCTACTAGCAGGACAACTTTCCACCTTCGGAATCTTGCTAAGGTCTGGGACATTCTCTCTCCTGCAGATAGTGAGAAACGTATCCATTCATTCATCACATTGGGATTAGATTATTGCAATGCTGTTTTATCTGCTCTCCCATAGAGCTCTATTACACACCTGCAGCGAGTCCAGTATTCTGCTGCCAGGGTTCTGAATCGCAAGAGAAAGAGAGATCATATTAACACCTGCACTCTGATCACTGCACTTGTTACCCGTTACTTTTAGAATAGATGTTAAGGTTCTAAGAATGGTTTTTAAATGGTTGTGCTTGTCTCTATTTTAGTGAAATCATTGTTAAATATGTCCAAGCTTTGGCTTTCAAGTCTGTCCACAGTAATCTGCTGGGAGTTCCCAAAACTAAGTTGAAGATTGGTGAGGCTGCATTCAGCCACTGCGGCCCAAAGCTCTGGAACGCTCTTCCTCAGGAGCTTCTCTGAACACCTGATACCAAATCTGATACCTGGTCCTTGGAACCAGGTAAGTTTTCAGTCCCAGCTCACTTTGGGTTTCAACTGTGCCAAGCAGGTACTAAAAAACCCTGCAGAGCGCTGATTGGCCAGAGCCATGTCAATCACCACAAAATGCAGAGCACATTCAAATCCAGCAAAAAATTTGGTGCTTGTAAAATGTCTTAAATTACAGCAGCTTTCACGTTTATTTTTATCAGACTCACAACGGTAGCTGGTAATTTTACCTTTAAGGTGTTTTGAAGAGCTTTATATGCTCTTTGGGCCAATGGTGGATGAAAATATCCAGTGAAAGCCAAACGTGCAACAAGTAAAACTGATCTGTAAGAACTGGGACACGGAGTCGTGTTTTGTGCCAAAAACAAAAACAACATGTGAATACACAATGAGTAAAGAGCGCCTAACTTTACTGCCATCATTGTTGTGGTTTTCCAAACCCTGTCAGAGACGGGTTTTGCGATGTCACCAGCTCTATTTCGCGGGGAGCCCTGCCAGTGGAAAAGCGACAAGCTTTAAGCGAGTCGAGCCGTTTTGAGTCGAGTCATGTAGAGCCAGACCCATGCGGTGGAAAAGCACCATTACACTCACAACTGACAAGGCTACACTGGACTTTGATCACATCAGTTTACTTACTTAAAAAAATAACTACAAATTAACTCATTTTATTTCTTATTGGCTTTGTGTATTTACTGATTTATTTTTATACATTAAATTGTTCTTTGTATATATGATACATTTTCTTATGTGAGTTCATTGCACTGTTTTTGTCTGCACTGTGTATTCTGTATTGTATGCACACATGTTCTCATTGTGCCATGGTCCTGGAGGAACATTGCTTTGTTTCACTGTGCGTGTACTTGTATGTAGGTGAAAAGACAATAAAGCTTTTAAATTCTTGAAGTTTTTCCCCTGCTGAGTTTTTATTTCTGTTTAATGGTTTAGGTTATAGCTGTCATAACCAAGACCAGCTTAGACCATAAGATAACAGCAACTTACGGCAGCTGGTCTTGAGTACTACCACATAGTTAAGTTAACCACTAGTTAACCACTAATGATTTTTAAGTTAACCACTAATTAATATTATAATTACAAATACTGCTATACTGTAAGATGAAAGAACATAAAAATAATGAACCACAATATTATAATCTCAGATTTTTTTTAAATTAAACCTCGATTGGGGCGGCTCGGTGGCACAGCAGGTAGTGTCGCAGTCACACAGCTCTAGGGGCCTGGAGGTTGTGGGTTCGATTCCTGCTCCGGGTGACTGTCTGTGAGGAGTTAGTGTGTTCTCCCCGTGTCCGCGTGGGTTTGCTCCGGTTTCCTCCCACAGTCCAAAAACACACGTTGCAGGTGGATTGGCGACTCGAAAGTGTGTGTGTGTGTGTGTGTGTTGCCCTGTGAAGGACTGGCGTCCCCTCCAGGGTGTATTCCCGCCTTGTGCCTGATGATTCCAGGTAGGCTCTGGACCCCCCGCGACCCTAAAATTGGATAAGCGGTTACAGATAATGGATGGATAGATAAACCTCGATTTTCTAATGATATTTCTGTTGTAAACTGGTTGTATTTCAGTAACTCGCAGGTAAACAATACTGGCCAAATTTTTCATTAGCTTCATGACCATATTTGTGATGATCAATTCAATTTTTTTTCTAACTGAAAAACCTGAGCTGTAAATTTTGTTCCAGAAACATAATTTTTTCTGTATTTGGCTATAGAAAAATAAAGGAAATATTTTTTTTTTGTTTATTATTATTAATATTAACCTTGTTTGTTCATTTATTTTTTCCGCAGACTCTCTGTTTAGTTTTGGACCAAACCATTTACTAACATAGCACTATTCCTTATAACAGCAAAACACTGTTCCTTAGAATTCATGAATAGATAATGAGGCAGTCAAACCTGTAAAAGTTAAGGCAGAGTTAAGGAAAGTTTTCTTAGCATTTAATATGGCAAAGGTATAATTGGAAATTGGGGGAAAATCATACCCTGACTGCTCACTACACCTCCTCCAAACCTGTTATAATTTGCACCCTGGGGTATATTTCAGCATCCAGCCATAAAATTTGAGTTGTGAACCAATCTGCTAGTCAGCCAGCCTGGACTTTGTGTACTGGCCTCGACAAAAGGCCAACAACAGCCACCTGCTTTACTTCTTAAGTCTCATGTTGCACAGGCCCAACTTAGATAAGATATAGATAACACCCTGTGTTTATTTGGCTCCAAACACCTTTTAACAGCATCCGTTCCAGAGATAAAAACTGAAGTATGACTCGTGCAGGCCAAGGCGGACCCCGAGCTGTCCAACATTTTGAGATAATATAGATAAGAATAACTGTATTGACTTGTATTGAAGCTAAAGAGGTTGTCAGGTCCTTTCTCCACACTCTGCACTGATGGAGCACACAGTCCAGCTCACCCTCGCACATCTACCAGTAAAAACTGATGACTCACTACTGCTCTTCCTATCTGTCCTAAGCAAGGGGGGCTTAATAAAGCACAGCAGTGCTTTAGAATATCAAAGCCTCTACCAGGATTGCTAAAGGGAGTAGCACAGTGGCTCTACTCACTTAGAAACCAAAAAGGGCTCTTAGAAGAGCCATTTTTGGTTCAGTACGCAACTTTTCAAAGGATCGCTTTTTAATTGACATGTGCAAGTGTGAGGGGGCTTTTTTCTAAAAACAGTACGCACAAACCAGGAAGCATTTAGAGACTTTTAAATGTACTTTCACACTTATCTAACTTCTGATTTCATTGACAGATGTTAACACTGCACCAGCTCCCAGACACTCAACAAACCGGCTGAACCCGACAGGCAAACAATACCCGCATCCTCTCTTTTCAACATATGTGGCTCCAGATTGTGGCCCATTGATGCTTTTAAGTTGGAATGGTCTTCTATTCTTGCAGGACGAACTGCAATTCATACTCTCATAGTGACAGGTCAGCAGTAGCAAAACTGGCACATGGAACACTGAATATATTTTTGATAGGCTAGGCTAGGCAACAACAATCTGACTGGCTACACTCCAACTGATTCATAAAAAAGTTTATTTTTATAACTCAGGTTCGGAGGCATCTGGAGATTAAGGGCTCCCAGCACCATTCCTTTTGTGACAGTTTCAGGTACAAATCAGGGCATCGTGCCCATGTTTTTGTTCAAAACTGATGCACAAGCTTAAATGTGTAGTTTGTGAGTGGTGGGCATGGAAATGCGCAAATGTGCCTCTCTTTCTCATGTATATATGCATTTGCATAAAGAGGAAGAATGTGCAAAAAAAGTGGGTCATGATATTTCACTGGCAGCTGGTTATATATTCCACTCAGTTTATTAAATTTTGAAGAACTTGCGCTGGCCAGTTTTGCGTGAGACTTCTACCGTTAAAACAAGGCTCACATTGGTTTTACAGTCTATGAAAAATATGATGCAGAAAGACTTTTCTTAACTTTTCTTAGCTGGAATAAAACAGAATGTGTTAGGAAAGTACTACATTTATTATCATCATTATCTCTTAATCTCCCAAAACCCTTCACTTTATATGTATTCATTTAGCGGGCAGTGCCCAGTTTGTGGTGCTGTGCAAACTTATTAAACCAAGCATTAAATTCAAGCACAATTTGTACATACTTTATAGTCCCATCAAGGCACATTTGCACATCACCTGCCCTTGGACCTAGATGTGGTGGTCAGGGTCGCTATTGTCATTACAGTATAATAAGTGTGATTTTACATTCATTCATGTACATCAAAAATAAAATATATATGATGGATAGGTTAGAATTTTACATTTTGAGAGTGAATGTTAAAATGAATGATAAGTAATTTAAAGCTAGGGTTATCAACAAACCATCAAATTCCTGACCAGTAAGACTTTCAAGTGCAGTTGTCTAAGCAGGAGATGGTGGGCTCAATCCTTAGAGTCCTAAGCCTCATTCACACATGCATGGTAACCCAGAAATTTACCGGAGTTTATCTGGAGGAGCATTATGTGTGAATGCAAACACCCGCAAAGTTTGTCCTGGGCTTTACACAGGTTTTATTCTGTTAGAACCCTAGTAGAGACTCCTGGTGAAGTCAGAGGGAGCACATGTGTGAACAGAGCCACCAATGTTCCAGAGGATCTCCTGCATGAGCTGCAAAGGCAGCTGGAGTTCATATGTAAAAGGGGCTCTAGAATGTGTTAGCATTTGCCAGCTGATTTAACAGAGCTGGGTCATTTGCATTTGCCATGAACTGATATTTGTGTAGAAAGTTAATTAATCATATATTTATATTCTGATTCATGAACAATGTCCTACATGTAGAAGGATATTAAAATACATGCCAACAAAACTTGACTACAGACTTGAACTACATCTCAGTGCAGCCTAAAAGCTTAGGACCAAGTTTCAAGAGATACGTGAGGTTAGATTTTAGCTGGCATCATCTTGTGGCATCATCACAGCCTGAAAAGCCTCTGATGTTGCGGCCCATTAAACTCACCTGACAGTTTCGGTCATTTCTGATGGAGTCTTTTTCCACTCTACCGAGCCTTCTGTTTCAAAAGCTCATAACATCTTTCAACAGTGTAGCTTGGCAAAAAAAATAAAAAATAAAACGGTACAGAGCGATAAAAACTGTATGGCTAAAACATTTTGCCTAGGCCACATTACCATCATTGTGGAAGTTATTTAAGAGAATATTGTCAATAGCATTTTTGACAGTAGTGTACCTCGTGTAATTTCAGTAAACATTGAGGGGGTAGATATGACAGATGTGGGTTGGGCTTTGTGTGTGTGTGTACATTTTGTGTGTCAAATGGCAATTTTAGTGCAAACAACTGGAAGAAATGTGATGGGGATGGCAAGGAATGCACTATTGAGCATCACCATCATGAAACATCGTCCAGACTTCTAAACAACTCAGCTTCAGATGAGCTTTAGCAAAATGGCATGCATGCTGTCAGGGAATGCTGTGGCAGCAGATGCCAAGAGCACTGTTTTAGTACAAGATTCACAGGTGCAACTTTACGTCCAGAGCGATTTCACAGGCTTCAACGACAGCCGTCAAACTCTACAACTCTGAGTCAGCAACTTTTCATCAACTAAAATACTCTAGCAATCTTCCACACTCACAACAAGGCTGTCAGGTGCTTCCGTGTTGACCACAGGAGAGAAAAACCATTAGAAATGATTCAGGTCTAAAGTAGTGTGTGTTGTGGTTGAGCTTCATCTGAAAGAGGCAGAGGGCAAAAATAGGTGTTTTCTTACCTTAATACAGAGAATCACAACCCAGCAGCAGCCAAACATGAAAGAGAAGAAGAAATTGAAATGATTAGGGTAAAAATAATAACAAGCCAAAGAAAAACAAAGTCTATATAAGAAACCTGTGGACTTCTGTTGCCCCTGACATATTGCATGAACTTTAAACACCTAATGAAAATATTAGCCAGTCAACAGATGGATCTAATTACATGTGTAGAAATAACCCAGTCACCAAGCAACAGATCCGTACTGAAGCATTACACAGAACCATATACATCTATTTTCACTCAGTGATGTCCCATCCATCAAGTTGATACAAGAAGAAGATATTGATCAACCTATAATCAATCAACGCTGACAGAACCATATTTGATAGCAAAACTAAATGCATGGCCAAATCTAATTGTGAGATGAGGCGACTTCACTTCACTGATAGTGCTGTTGCTCTGCAGATTCAACTTTGGAGAATCAGGATGATCAAACTCAGGTCAGGGTCCAGTGGATGGGCATTTATTTTAAACTTCTAAAAACATGCCTGATTTGCAATCAATCAAAATCTGTATATTGATATCAATCACTAAAAAGTAGAGAAAGTGTTTTTTGGTGAATGCGACCAAAAATAAGTAGTAAAAGAAGAAGATGAAAATTTAAATATAATGAAGAAAAAAAGAAGAACATAAAGAAGAAGAAGAAGAAGAAGAGGAAAAATGTTACCCCTTGCTTGATTTGAAATTAATTGAGATTATTAAATTATTATCAATATTTATATTTACCAGAAAAAAATAGAGGAGAAGAAAGTAAAGAATAAGTCCCAGAAGTCTATGAAGAAGAAAAAAAATAAAAGGTAGTGAAGGAAAAAAAAGAAAAAGTGGTAAATAAGGGAGGTGAAGAAGAAATAAACAAGAAGAAGAACATGAAGATGGGAAATTACACATACTGAAATCACTTTTCTTAAATCGTCTGTAATTCATTTTTGAAAATGTTAATTGAAATTTGAAATTCACTGAACCCTCATTAGTCCTTTAACTGAGTAATACAACCAACTGATGCTGATTCCTTGTATTCTCCATGACATTTTAGACCTGGAAAATACCATGTTTTTTTTTTCTATCAATTCATTCCTAATGAAAAAGTGATAAAATGAAAAAGACAACTAGAGTTTTAAGATTAGACATACGTAAAACACTCTAAAAACATACATAAAGAGGTTATTTGCGACAGTAACGATGGGTGTGTCATTGGCAAATTGCTATGCAAATTATGGACAGGGGGCGGGGACTTATTTCCATGCATGTTGGTCTGATTCATTCGTTCGCCTCAAATCTCCAGTCATTGTGATGTCCTATGACAGATTCATTAATCAGACACAAAGTAGTTTAGACGTAATTTCAGTGCTTCACGCTTTTGTGCTTCTTAACTAACTTTGATGAATAAAGCTGCACAGAAAAAAAATCCCAGAAGGAATTTTGACTGAGAAAGAACTGAATAAGGGCCCATTGAATTACTCCAGTTATAAAACTGCAATCAGCTGCTTATTGTAATGACCAAGTACTGACAGAAACACACAGTGATTCATGTTCACATTACATTAATTCATTTCCCCATGTCTTACTGGGGAAAAAATGCTATTCTGTAACTGTTTGTAAAACACATGGGCAATGTGGGATTGAGAGGTCACTCCACAAGAAGATGGTACTCCACAAAGTACTGGAAGGTATAATTGTAATGCATTTGCCATTCAAATGTGCAAGAGTAAAATATAGCATCTCCATCTCAGAGCACTATGGGTACTGAATGAAGAGCCAGAAATCCTCTGAGGCACCCCTTCAGCACAAATCAAATAGGCATATCTTACATCCAGTGTTTAAGAATCCTTTTTACAATGCGTACGCTAACAGTGTCCTGGCTCTTATAGATCCTCAAATAATAGGCAACTTTTTTCAGTGGGGTACAGTGTTGTTCTACTGTTTCGACAGCGCAGTGAACAAAGTGCTACAGTCGGCTGATTTTCCCATTTGAGAGGAAGAATAAAATCCAGACTCTAGATTATTTCCATAATTGGCAATATCCAAAGGAAGGCTGCATGAAATTAATTTGTTGAGGCAGGTTAATGCAGGTGATGCCCAAAACAGAGAATAAAAGGACAAGATGCTTTCCCGTCACTATATAAACATAAGTCCAGCAAACTTAAAGAATGTAGTAGTTTAACACTTTATAAGAAGCAGAAGTAATTAAATGTATCAGTATACAGAAGCAATAAAACATCTGTAACGTTAATAATTGTTGTAGTTGTAGTAGTAGTAGTAATATAATTTATTTGACATTTTATATGGTTATATGGACATTTTATATGGTTCCATTCATGAAGAAATAATTAGTATTTGCCAGGAAATAGTCTTAAAAATTGACATAGATGGAAACTTCAACCCAATATCTCATGTATATAATTATACTCTTGGGGTAAATTATGTGTATTTTATCCCTTTCACTTCACTTGTAACTGTAGAATATCACATTATCACACTAACCCAGGAAATGTTCTTCCAAAATTATTTCAAAATTATTCACCAATCAGCCATACAATTAAAATTACCTCCTTGTTTTTACACTCATTGTCAATATCAGCTCCACTTAAGCTGTAGGTACACTGTGTAGTTCTACAATTACAGACTCTGCATACATAGCGTCCGTCACCCTGTTCTTCAATGGTAGGGACCTCCCCAGGGCCACCACAATTTATGGGTGGTGGAAAATTCTTAGCACAAAAATGACACTAGAATTGTGGTGGTGTGGGTTTTGTTAGTACAAGTAAATCAGATACAGCAGGGTTTTTGCAGTTTTTAAACTGGACTGAGAATAGTCCACCATCTAGCAGCGCCCTGTGTCCACTGATGGAGGACTAGAGGACAACCAACACAAACTGATGACTCTCTGACTGCAGTGTATATCAACAGTAGGTGGACCAACAAGTTGGGTGTGTCTACTAGAACATATAAAGTGTGGGCATATTGTTTTAAAACTCCAGCAGCACTGCTGTATCTGATCCACTTGCATAAGCACCACATCAGTGTCACTGCAGCACTGAGAATGATCAACCACCTCTGTGTTGGTCCTACTGGGGGATCATAACTATTGAAGAGCAGGGGGAAGGGGGCTTACAAATTCTGTACAGCAACAGAATTACAGAAGTGCACCTGTATGTTCAATGGAGTTGATAGAACGGGTGTAGAAACAAATAAGTCAGTATTCTGTTATGGCTTACTGGTGTATAAAAATCTATTTAACGGCATCTGATATGATATTGGATATTGCTAAGTTCTCTAAACTTGAAATAAATAAATGAACAGAATGAAAAACCCAAATGATTGTTTGAAACTTAATGTTAGAAACCCAATGAAAGTTTTAAGAAAACCTGTTTATTTATATATTTTTTAATTAAATCAGAATATTTTCACTGTTGTTTATCCTGCTCTTTTGAGGAAAAAAAATACAAATATATATAAGGTATTTAAAAATAACATGCATGTACACCAACTTCAAACCCATGCACCTTTTAGGAGCTATTATTTACGTGTCTTTGCGGGGGCAGCAGATGTCTACATTCAACATCCTTGAGATGATACAAAATGAAATACAAGCTGTCAAGGCGAGATGGACTTGCTGTGTAGCTCTTGCACTGCTTAAAGAAACCCACTTTGAATGGCGGTCATGTTGGAAAAGATCAATATCCTCTGGAAAAAATGACAACGACCCTAATATGCGACCTACAAACATCACTCAGTATGAGCTGCCTGTGGAACAGTGGAAGCTATACAGCAGTCCCCTTCCAGGTCCAGTGTTGTTTGTATGAAGAAGGGTGAAGAGGGTCTACGCTGATTTTATATGTGTGTGTGTTTGCATGTCATACTAATGCTTGTGCTCCAGACATTGCTGGGGATATATTTTATTCATTGGTGATATATAGGTAGCGGTTATGCCAAACCATGCAGGGAAAAGCAATTTATCCATTCAATAAATGCACAGCAATGGCAATACGGATGGAAATAATCATCTTTTTTTTTCAGATGATATGGAAATACGGCTGGGAGCTTATGGGAGCGCCAGGAAATTTAGTGCGATGGAGCGAGCGATATATACCAGCCCACTCCTAGAAGACACTCAGCCATTGCTTTACATTCGCATGCTTAAGCTAAGGTCAACTGGCGAAGACCCCTACAACCACAAGCCACTTTAAAGATCAAGACTAATAAGAGCACCATACTCATGTGTGCCATTGGCCTAAATAAACGAGATTTTACTGTTATAAATCTCCAAAACAAAAGTGATGGCTTGTTGCTGGCTTTAAAAGAGCAACTGCAACAAGGAAATCTTTCTTCCCTGTCAAGGAAAAATGGTGGTGTTCAAGCAAAAAAAAAAAAAAGGAATGTGTTTCAGCATATACAGTCGTAGCTAAAAAGAGCTGCTGTATTAGCATTTGAAGAGCCTTAAGCGAAACGCTTCTAGTTCACTAAATGGATGAATTTAAATCCAAGGACTGGTTGACATGTCAGAATGGTTTTACAGAATAAATAAGTCTGTGCATATCTGTAAGGTAACTGGTAAAAAAATAGGTTTGAAATGAATGTTTGATAACAGTAGGTCAGAAAGGCTGAAAGCCTGTAGAACGCACTCTTGACATGGCAAAGACTCATCATTAAAAAAAGAAGACAGGTTCTTGAGTGGTGCAGCTGTCTGAGCATTGGCCCTATCATTGAGAAATTGCAAGTTTGATTCCTAGTTATTCCCTAAGTAGACAGAATTGGCCCTTGCTCTCTCTTTGTAAAGGCCTTTTCTGAAACTCCCACCCCCTTACACTCTATACACTCTACATGGATGTCTGTTAAATAATATAAATGCAGGCCAACATGGATGTCTCTTAGCCAGTATAGAATTTGAACTTATATAATGTTCTTTTATTTTACACAGTTCTATAATGAAAGATTAGAAAGATTCGCCTCTTCGTCAGGAGAAGAGAATATAATGCACCTTTAAAGAACAAAACTGGATTTTAACACCACTGTTGTAATTTTAGGAACAACAATGAACCTCTACTGTACTTTTTTTTCTTAGAGTGCCTGATTGAGAGAGACTATAGCTCTATTCGCATGGGATTAGTTTTACCTGTGGACGTGGGGGTAAAGTAATTATTACCTGAGTACCTCAGTAGTTTTAAATCCGTCTGAATAGACAATTTCTGTCATTTTTCCGGAGCGTGCGCTCCTGTTTCAGAAAAAATCCCTGAGCCTTTTACCTAGTGTAAAACAAGCCATAAAAATGACCCCAGGTTATATTAATCCTGAATTGAAATGTAGGGTAATATTGCGAAAAGGAGTTTTCCGCAGCTTTTCTCGAGAACTGAGGAGCGGAAGGAGGCGTTTATAAACTATAGTGATGAAATATATGGTTTAAGTAAAAGCTCATCGGCTGAATGACGCAATGACTTGTGGGAATGTTTAGTAGACTTCATACGTGTGTCGTTACCATAAACCGGTTTAGTAAAGTTTCTTACCACCTTCTCGCCCGTTATCTGTTATGAAGGACTAGAAGATAAAGTCTTTAGGGCTTCTTGCTTTTGGTGGGAGGGCTGATCTCAAAACAGTTATGACAGTGTAGTAGCCCCTCCCTTCTATGTTGTTTTCACTGTGGTTCTTTATCCAGTGCGAATCCATCATAAACTTTACTGACGCCTTGGAAAATTTACACTACCCCAGCTCCCCATGTGAAACGATTCCTGTCCGAATAGGGCTTAAGCTAGCAAGCAACTGGAAATAACTAAAACTGGGAGGGGAATTAGGTCCAAATAAATGTTTTAACAAAGCAATATCAGAGGTGACTATTATTTTTCTTTCATTGCTGAGGGTAACATATCAAGAGAGGGGCATATCATTTGTGCAGTAAACTTTGTTCAGGCCATATTGTAATTCCTTCCAATTAAATGTTAAATGTGGACAATAAACTGAGGGTCGGAATTGTAGTGTGTAGAGTGGCCATTTGCTTCTGCAGCACAGAGACAGTAAAAACTCATCATTACAATGCAAGTGAGTAAGAGAGCAAAATGATAGCTGCAATTGAGACCATGTGGAAGTGAAAGTTGCACAAATAAAATGTGCCAAATCAACATGATTCTTTTCAAAATCCTGGCCTGTGTGAAACACAGATGAGGGGGGAGTTTTGCTCTCACAGTCTTTTACTTATTTATGTCTGTGCTGTACTTTTCTGTCATTTGTTTTGGCATTTAATGCTGTGGTCTGTACACTTTGCTGGGATTAGGTGTTCTTTGCTCACAGCTAGCTTTCAGGATGTCAAATGTCCTAAAAAATAATACCACAAACTTTTCACAGCCAAAACTAAAGCAACAGAAAATGCACTACAACTTTTACACCATCTGTGTGAAATATTCGTTAGCACTGTGGAATTGTACCTGTGTTCCAAAACAGTTCCTCCTGTCTCTCTCCCAAAACAATGTAGAAGTGTTCCTTTGGAGCCAGGTGTAATGTTAAATGCTGAATTATAAGGTCAAGTATCGATCACTGTCAGACAGCGCCCAAGGTGCACTTTTAAGTTTAAACAGGAACAATCAATATTGTTGTGATACAGACGCGAGAGATCTAAAAGTCATCTGTTTTCTTATGGCTCTATCTGCACTCAGCCTACATGCAATGTACAGATTCAGAAACACTCCTTAACTGGGGCAGGCTTTGAGGCCTGCTAGAAAAACACTTAAAATACATACGACTATTCTATCTATCTAGACATCTAAGCATGATTCATTCATTCATTCATTTTCTGTAACCGCTTATCCAGTTCAGGGTCACGGTGGGTCCAGAGCCTACCTGGAATCATTGGGCACAAGGTGGGAGTACACCCTGGAGTGGGGCACCAGTTCTCCACAGGGCAACACACACATTCACTCACACATATGGACATTTTGAGTCGCCAATCCACCTACCAACTTGTGTTTTTGGACTGTGGGAGGAAACCGGAGCACCCGGAGGAAACCCACACGGGGAGAACACACAGGGATAACACACCAAACTCTTCACAGAAAGTCACCCAAAGCTGGACTTGAACACACAGCCTCCAGGTCCCTGGTCTGTGCTACCATGCCGCCCAAAAAAAACAGGATGATATTTTAATTGCTGTAATGAAAACTAACATGAATATTCATTCATTATCTGTGACCGCTTATCCAATTCGCAGACACAGGGAGAACACACCAACTCCTCACAGACAGTCACCCGGAGCGGGAATCAAACCCACAACCTCCAGGTCCCTGGACCTGTGTGACACTACCTGCTGCGCCACCGTGCCACCACTAACATGCATATGGTGATATCCTACCACTAACAGGCTACTTAACGACACTAGTAAGGAGTTGATAGCTTCGAACTCAAGAAAGTATTTAAATGTATTATCGCATTGCGTCACAAAGCATTGTGGGATAGTGTGTGGGCTGTAAGGTCAGAGAGGCTGCATTGTCTACAAACTTGGATGTATAATGAACATACTCTGTACTTTTCTTATATATTAGTAATTTTTTCAGCCAGTACTTTTGCCAAAGTGCTTTTCAGTGTTATCGCTTACATTTAGGCAAGACAAGGCAGGTTTATTTATAAAGGCATATTTCATACAACAAAGGCAGTTCAGTGTGCAAAAGGAATATAACGATTGGCTAACCTGATTAATTGCTATATTCCATTTGGCTGACTGATGTAAAGCATCACACTCTGGAAGCAGCAAAAATTAAATTTCATTAATCTTGCACAATGACAAACAGTATTGCATTCCATTCCTTCAGTTTCGTCATTCAGATTCTGTTCTGTTAGGGATGGCATGGTGACAGACTGCTTTATTTCTGCTTATAACAAAGAAATGTGGTCTAATAATCTTCAAGATCTTATATAATAGATGCAGTACACTATCCAGGTAGAGACACTAAATTTAAATCTCTCAGCTGTGCCACCTCTAAACAAATATTTAATTGCAGCTCCACACCCCAAGTGCCCCTCCCATTTCTGGGCATTGGAATGTTGAACTAAGGGTGGAGTTAGCTGAAACCAGTGAGGTGTATTTACTCTTTAATATTTTTTTTCACTGCTGCTATTTTAATTTTTATTTTTTTTTATGTTTTAATAAAAGAAGTAACAATAAATTCACTGGGGTGGCATGGTGATGTGGCAGGTAGTGTCCCTGTCACATAGCTCCTGCCTCAGTTGCCTGTGTGTCAGGAGTTTGGTGTATTTTCCCTGTGTCTAAGTGGGTTTCCTCATACAGTCCAAAAAAGATGTTGGTAGGTGGACTGGCTTTGTGAAATTACCCACAGTTGTGGAATTGAGTGAATGTGTGAGTATGTAATGCACTGAGAATGACTGGCACTGTCTCCTGGATGTGTTCCTTCCTTGCACCCAACAACTCTGGGTGGGTGCTGGATCTCTTGAGTATTAATTTATTTATTTGAATCATAGCAACAGACTTCATTCAATTACTTGACTTTTACAGTTAAACCCTGCTGAACACTGTTCAGTGAAATCTACTTTTAAATTGTTAATAAATCTAGGCAGTGTTTTGCAGATGCTGGAAGATGTACCATGAGCAAAACTAGCAGTCAGCAGCATGAATGTGCAGATTCAGACAGACCGGTTTTCTTACATCATAAATCTAAGGAGCCAATCCATTCCAGTTCAAATTGCAGGCAAGTGATGGAGGGTTCAGGGACTAATTGCATATTCATATAGCCATACATACAGAATTAAGTTCAAAGTGCAGAGTTATATCTAAGTCACTTTTAATGCAGTAGGGGATTTTCCTGTCTCAGAAATATGTAATTTAATGAACAGAGATTCATTTAAAGAGGTTTAATTGATGGCTGATAAGGGACTTTAAGGCTTGAAAACATTTTTGTGTGTGTGTGTGTGTGTGTGTGTGTGTAACTATATCAAATTTAAATGACCAAATCATCTACAAGACTGACTTTTTTAATCATTCCAGTGGGTCTCATTAAATTCCTTAAGTCTGAAGGCCAGTTCTTAAGGTTCTGTAGCCCTGAAGACCCTTGTTCAACCTATAAAATGCCACAGTGCCCAGCTCTGTTTACCACGCCGAGGCCTTTCTGCTGACGGATGTCTGAAAATGAGAAAACACTGCACAAGGGCTATCTGCCCTGCTGTCAATACTGCGATGTCGGCCGAGCCGGCCGTGCTCCTGCATTTTTAATCTGCGTAAGTGGGAGGTTAATGAGAAGCAAAAGCAAAGTATGCGGCTGGGCGCCTGAGCCGAGGTCTAATTCGTCCGGGCCACGGCGCTTCGCCGCCTTCCCCATGCTCCAAATTAAATCCTGTCTTTGTTGGAAAAGAGGCATACAAGAACACAGAGTTCAAAGTGGGATGCGATCAGTTATATTCAAGTCAGGCTCTGTTTATGCTGTTGTCCCATTTATCCATTTAATTAACTAATTATTCTAGTTTTTCACCCCACCCCCCACCCCATTTTACTCATGGAGGAAGATAATGAGTTTGAAGCAGTGACCCGGGAAAGTGCAGCACTCCATTAGCAAGCCTGGAGAGTCGGTCCCTTGTTGAAACCCACAAGGTGGTCTCACCTTTGGCTCTTCCAGCTTTCCCACAATGCTCAGCGATGCACTAGCATTGGCCCCACCACTCCATAGCTCATTACCGATACTCCAAACAGCCATTAGCTAACAAGGACAATACTGACTCGGGCCAACGAGCTCGGCCTGTTGGCTCAGGCCATTATTCTCTCCGCTGTCAACCACTCTTAAGTGATCATTACGGTAGGGAACCATGCTTAACCAAGAAACTACCTCTCAGCTAAGTTTTTTGAGGAGATAAAGCAAGGTGTTGGCAGCGCTATTAAGGTTTTTGCTTATTTACCCAGATCATCTGCTATTCTGAGGTGTTCGATGAGTCTTATTCACACACTGTATGGGCCTTTATGAGTCATGAGGCAAACCAGCCACTGTTTGTGAAGTAATGAAGCCTTTTTGAGGAATGATAAAAACATCTGCAGTACATTATGGTTAATGATATTTACAATGTTTCTTACTCTTTTGTTCTTTGAGAATTTTTTTTCTCCCTTTTCTCCTCATTTCTCCAGATGTAATTTCTAACCATACGTTCACCGTTTGTGTGTGATCATGCATTATCAGGGCAAAAGGTTAATAAAGTCTAGATTTAGGTTTTAGGAATTGTTTTTTATTTTATCCTGCAAAATGAGTATACAGAGAATTTCTGCAAAATTTTAATTCATTTAAATCCTTTCTTCACTGATTATTCAACTTATTTACATATTATTTACTTAGGATCTATCACAAAAATTTTAAGTACATCAAGAAAGCAGGAAAGCACATATTCACCCTATGTCTTTCCCCATAATAAATAAATCCTCTGACACAATAAAAACAACAACAACAACAACAACAAAAATAAAAGCCTTCAGCTTGCCTTTGGCTTATTAAACAAGTCTTTGGTTTCCTAAATATGAATGAGTATGTTAATAAGGCAGGTGGTTGAGAGGCTTCCATCTAAAAAACATACTCATCTGATGCACTCCTCTGACAATTCATTTAACACAGCTTTATGCGTGACACTACAGCTAGGAACACATTAAACAGGCCCTTCACTAAACCTCGATGCTTAGGTTACTATTGCAATATCTGTCAAGCCTAAAGCCCCATGTTACGTATGTTTATATTGACGTGAATACAACCACAATTAGTAGGACAAAAAATCTGTAGGCTACATACAACAGCCAAATAGTGTTAAGAGGATAAACACAGAGGCTAAAGCCTACAGGTCATTATCACAGCAGGGAAGGCAAACGTATGATTATAATGCTTCTGGGATTTGGATACATACATATTTACAAGGTTGCTGTTAGTGAATATAACCATGTATCTTGGGGGAGATGTGCTCCTCTCTGTGAGATTTGACTGGACTAATATTTGGTCTAATAGGTTTGGTTTATTTTATAATGTGGATCTCCTTACTGATTTCCCAGATCTCACTTGCCTTCTCTTGTGTTTGTAGGTTAGTAGAGGAGTAAAAATTTCATTGTACCATCCAAATATTAAGAATATCTGCAATGTCATTTACAAATATCATGAAAAAGCTTATTCAGGTAGATTTTCTGGAGCTTTTCCAAAACAAGGAAGGTGAGGGCAGTGCTGTTTTAGGGAAGCATAGAAAAGCAATTGTGATACAAACGTATGTAATTTGGAATAATTACATTTAATTTGGAATAAAATTATAAATGGATGAATACATTTGGAACAAATATAATATAAATTTTGTCATTTTGTCAGTCACTCAACACTAAAAAACTTCAAAAATACAGCTGCAAGGCTTTGGAAATATGCTATTTTGGTCATTATTGGTCAATCAGTCGGACCCTGTAGGGTGATTAGCTAAACTAGAATCGACTCGTTGATGGAATTTGTACTGGTCTAAGACTTTTGATCTATAGGGTTACAAAATCTCAGTGGGCTCATTTAAACACAAATGTGTCAGGTAGATCCAATGTTTGGTCAATTGACTGACAGCCTGAACCCCAGATGCTGCATTTTCAAAAAATGATGACATTGATAACAGGTGTACTAATCCAAACACAACACCTTAATTCAGAAGTGACATGAAAATTGTTCTAAATATTGATATCCTTGTTGTTTTAGACTGATTTGTAGAACCACAAAGAGCTCTGTATATTTATTTAGAAGGCAAAAGAAAATATTTTCCATGTTTAAATCCCATTTTTCTGAACCTTACCACCTCACAAGATCCTCATGAATGCCCTTGCAGGCAAATTAAAATAAACACTGCTCTGTACTGGATGAAGGCAGCTCACTGCTAATGTAATGGAGGCTACAAGGAGAGTCACTTATGGCATTTAACAATGCGCCCAATGAAACCCACTCATTTCTTGGCAGATAACCAATACTTTAATCACACTCTTCACAACATTCCACACTTATGGGGGGCTTATCCACAGGCTATGTGCTTGAATCTCTGAGTAAACACCATTAAAACACACAGTGCTAGCAATACACATGTGCGTGGTGCTAATTACACGCTTTGCGGATTTCATTGTCACCGAAAACCTGACATAACTGGGCCACCTCAGTTTAGAGAGCAGAATAGAAATTACCAGCAAGGCCTTTTACTTGCAGCATCTACGCACATGTCCATAACAACCGCTAAAGAGGTGTACATATGCTAAAAAGAATAATTGTGGCATGCTATTCGCAGGGGGTCTTTTCTAACTCCTGCCTCACTCACTGTATGTAACATCACTGTGAGTTAGACTGCATTTTCGTCAAGCTAGATGTAAATGATGGGTTTTTAACCCACTCTAGACCAAGATATGGGTCCAGGAATAGTCCAGACTTAAAACAGCCATTGTAAATTGCTAGCTGCTCACTTTTATTCTCCTACATTTAAGAACTAATTCTACTTACAGAGTCCATTTTAATTGACCTCCCATGACCCAGATTTGCATAAATGCCTTCTTACTAATACGTTTGTAATAAAGTGTCTGTCTTGCCATGGATGGGATCTGGGCTGTATAAATATGAAATTCACACATGTCCTTGGACTAAAGGAAACACAGCCTCCAAACTATAAAGTCCGGACTGGAATGATGAAATAAACTTTAATGATGTTGGGAGGAATCTCACATCCAGGAGTGGGCTTATTAAAAGGGGCCCTAATGCACTGAGCGGTCGTAATAGCCGCCACACAGAGGTGGAGGTAACTCACATTAGAAGGAGAAGGGCAAAGAGATGGACCATTTCCCCCCTTACAAATTTAACGAGCATCCAGCTGGAGTTTCTTTCCATATTTCTCAGGAAACAATTCAACAATAATCCTTTTCAATGGCAATTAAGAGTCAAAGCTGACCAAAGCAAAGCTTATATTTAGGGGTTTCTCCATTCCATATTAGAAGATATACTATATATATCCTGTTAATATCTATATGACAGAAACAAAACAGAAGCCCAAACAAATAAATCAACCTTTTGATACAGTGTTTTATATATATATATATATATATATATATATATATATATATATATATATATATATATATATATGTTTTTACACTCATTGTCTCATTGTCCATTTTTTCACATCCACTGATCATATAGATGTACTCTGGTATTCTCCAAATACAGACTTGTCAGTACCTTGTTAGTACCTTTTCACAAATTTTGTCACACAATGTACAGGTATGATTTGGCTCATATTTTGCTGCAGTTTTTGTTACTAATTGTATAGTCTTTCATCAA
The DNA here is from genome assembly GCF_029633855.1 of Hoplias malabaricus. Classification (NCBI taxonomy): domain Eukaryota; kingdom Metazoa; phylum Chordata; class Actinopteri; order Characiformes; family Erythrinidae; genus Hoplias; species Hoplias malabaricus. The sequence continues at coordinate 26,347,362 of NC_089813.1, read as the reverse complement.
TTTATGCTGCACACTGTATACTGTTGGCTGGGTGCTTTGTTTGGTGGACTATTTTCAGTTCAGTAATGACAATGAGGTGTTCAAAAACTCCAGCAGCACTGCTGTATCTAATCCACATGAACTAGAACACACTCTGACCCCATCACCACCACATCTGAGTCACTACAGAGCTGAGAAGGATCCACCACCCTAAAGAAATGGGGTCCTGTGGGGGTCCTGATCATTGGCAAGCAGGGTTAAAGAAAAAAAAAATACAAAGTGAACCAATATTATAATATTATTATTTTAATGTTTTGACAGGTGCCATTTTAAAGAAGTAACATTGTGGCTGATGGGTGTATATACATAAACATGTGCATGCTTGTGTGTGGTGGCATGTGCAACTAATAAGAAACATGGGAGTCTTAAAATGATAAGAACATTAACCAGTCCATTCCTGTGGCTTACAGTTTAATGAATAAATACATCTCTGCACAAAAGTCATAAGCTTCAAACGAAGAGGTTCATCATGCCTGACAGTGGCAACAAAGGCAATGTGTATTTCAGCACAATTTAACATTAATTGCTCTATTAGCACTTAATTTAATCTTCTGCAGTACTAATTATCATTTCATACAGTCTAATTGTACTATAAAGAATTACCAACCATCTTTGTGTTTTTTTTCTTTCTTTCTTTCTTTTTTCTATTAACTGTATGCAAGTCTCTTTTTAATTACTATTTATTGGGGTCAAAATGTGGTTCGCTGCTTAACTTTGAGAGATAAGAAAGGAAAATACTGACATATTTTTTCAGCAAAATATACCAATACCATGTGTACCACATGGGGGGGGGGTGTGGTATATGTGTAGGAATGCAGATGTACTACGATGAGAATATTTGAGACAGTTCTAATCCAGTCCAGTATTTATTGTAATTTAGTTTGCCTGAAAAACATGTTTTTAGTATAATTGAAATTGAAATTAGCAATACAGCTAACAAAAAAGTTCACAACCTAGACGCATCATGAAAGACAATGAAAATACTACAGTCTCCCAATTAACAGTGCCTCATTCAGTCTCTTTATATTTTATATATAGCTAGGAATAGAAATACTAAAAGTGTTGCTGTTAGATACTGGTTAAATTGGCTTTTTTCCTATTTTGATATTCAGTGTTGCTTCTTAATAGCACAGCACAATAAAAGTAGCAATAGCTCTTCACAGTAAATTCCACTAAAATTATGTCATTTTATTGTTGAAATTTCACTTGAAATAGATACTGTGACTGGACCTTGAGAGATTATTAAATGAAAAATGAATCCTGAAAATATTTTATATGTCACGCTTTTGTCCTGCTTTGTGTTCCTGCTCTCACTGTGTCTGAATTCCCTTGTTTTGTTCCTGTCTCCTCCCTTAGCTCCACCCTAGCCCTGCCTTGTAATCAGTGTCTCCAACTGTGCCTCGTTTGTTGCCCTGCCCTCTCGTTATCTCTCCCAGGTGTTTCTAGTCTGTGCTCCTTGTGTGTATATAGTACCTTGTTTTCAGTGCTCCCTTGTCTGATCTTGTGTGTAGACGTATGTTTCTGTGTCTTAGTGTTTTATATGCGTCTACACTGGTTCATAGCTGCTTCCTGTTTGTTCCTATCATAGTTCTGTTCTGTTGGTTCTAGTTTGTGTTTTCTAAGTCCTACCCATGTTTATTTTCAGAGTTTGTTTGTTTGTGTTTTTTGCAGATAAACGTATATCCTTGCGTGTACCTCCACCTCCTTGTCCTTCGTAGAGCCGTGAAGCTATAGCAGTGTAGTTATACATAAAACAGGTTTTGGGACTAGAACCAATATGTTATTGCCTGCAGCCTCCTGTAATTTTGAGTGGGTCACCAGTAGAGCACTTTCTTCTAATTCCCTCCTTTTAATGTCTCCACCATGCTTACAACTGTAATAATTCTATCTAGCTCCAGGGGCTCTCACCCACTGTCAATAGTGGTGGGGGGAAGAGGAAAAAAACCCATCCAGGTTATTGTTTTCAGCCACTGCTCTATTCTGCCACATGAAACCTAAATGCCTCTGTCGTCTTCAAAACAACATTATCTGATCAAAAAATATGTGGCCTTCCATCGGACAAAGAGGCAGGCAGAAATCTCCAGGCAGAGATAAGGAGAATTGTTTAGGGGAGGGAATGCTCGTTTCACATTCAGAAAATGTAGGCTGCGCGGGGACGCCTTGGGGAGCGAGGCGCTGACCTGCGCAGAACGCATTTGCAATGTAAAGTCAGGCATTAAGATCCCGTTTAGCGTCTTATCAGCTTGGAAGAGCGTGGGGTTCAGATAGGGTCTGCCAAGAGAGAAAAGCATGGGCACTCATTTGGTCCCATTTCACTGGGCGATATTATCCATGTGTCACAGCAGATCGGAGGGTATTAGCCAGGCTGCAGTGTGATGGAGGATAGATAATCCTCTCATTGGTAAGGGAGAACTATGGCCCAGATTTCTCTGAATATCTCCCTCCTCCTCCAACACCACCAGCTTCTCGCTTAGATATGCCTACAGACGAGCCTATGAATAACTCGGTGTCAGCTGAATTGATTTCTATGTGTAGAAGTTGACTAGCGACAGAGATCCCATTTACGAAACCTGAGCTGAGACGAGCGGAGCTGCTGCACTGTTTAAAAAGAAACCTGCAAGAGTCTGCTTCGCCCAAACCTGTTTATTGAAACACAGCACCACCCTTTATAATTAATGAAAGCAAAATCTGTTTTTTGATGCATCCCGATTAGGAAACTGTGCTAGGTATACCAAACCATGTGCTAGATTTGTACATCAAAAACATACAAATATGTAACTGCCACTGGATGTGAGCATCTGCCAAATGCTGTAAAAGTGTTGAGGTTTTTTTATGGTTCTGAATGTAGCCATCAAAAACCATCAAAAAGGGCAGTTTATGGCCAGTAATTTATGGTAAGTGGTTTAAAATACTTAAAACTTAAAACTTCATTTTATAATGTAAAATATTAAAAGGAATGTGTAATTATGGGAAAACAAAGAAACCACCAAGAATGATACACTGTCAGAAATTTTGTCACTGTGGTGGTACCCTAAAGGGCACATAGTTGTATCTTTAATTAGGGAGAATAATTGTATCTTATTTAATTATAATTATAGATTTTAAAATTGTGTTGATTTCATACGCCCCGTTTCATCTACAGGACTTTTATTATGTTTTTTTATATGACACAGTTCTATAATGAAAGATTACAAACATGTATCTCTCCTTCTGGAAAAGAGTATGTAACGTACCTTTAAAGAACAAAACTGGACTTTTAAACACTGTTGTACATTTAAAAGGTAAATTTACGCAGTAAATTAAAGTTACCTTTAGTGACCGATATTGTGCCTCTACCGTATCTTTTTTTCTGAGTGTGTAGAAAGTGCTGGTGCTGTTCTGTTTAGAACCGTCAGATTCTGCAGCCCACTTGAGGGTAAGGCATTACACTTCACAGGATCTGTGTATTGTAAGTGTATTTGGAAGGCACTTGAAGTGTTTCAGTTGTATCATCATTCCACCACTCAGCTTTATTACAGCGTTTAATGATAGTGAACCTATTCACATTTCTGTCAACAATTTTTCAGCATGAATTTAATTTTATGACTTCATTATCTGTACACATTTAGACAAAAATAAATCAAAATTCATCTTAAATTTGAATACATTTTTATAATTTTTAATTAATTGGAATTTTAATTATAATTTACTAAATAAATGTTTCTTAATTCCTGTTGGTAATTATTAGGGTTTGTAGTATACTAAAATGTACTTTTTTGTATTTTATTATTATTATTATTATTATTATTATTATTATACGCTGTTTTAAAATATATTTAGTTGAGTTAGTTCTATTTTCACTCAAGTGATTAGTCTATGTGCTAATTCTAAATGACTAATTATGGCATCTGTTAGTTTATATTATTTTTATTATTTATTTACAACAGATGTTACTTACAGAACAGGTAACACTAGTTGAAGATGGAAAAAATGGTCATTTCCAATTCAGTAAAATACCTTCCTGATTTCAGAAGAATATTGAACAGATGCCAAGAAAGTCCTTTTGATATTTACAGGAGTTTTCAAATCAGGTTTTAGCATGGTGTGTATTCATTATGGAATCGGATGTTCAGTTGTGCAGTCAGACAAATATGAAAAAGATTTGGACATTCTGAAGGACACATTCATGCCCAATGCCAAGAGTTGGCTGGAGGGGTATAAAGCCCCAGGCTTTGGGCTGTGCAACAGTGAAACTGCATTCTCTAACTTTGGCATTTCTGATGCAGAACTAATCACGCAACATCTGCACCTGACATGACTATTGTTCTTGTGGCTGAATGTCTGAAGCCTTCCCAGAAGAGCAAAGGCTGTTTCTACATCAAAGGATGTCAAACTACATATTAATAGCATTTCTAATACATTGCAAAAACCATGACGCATATGAAGAGGAATTTCAAATAAACCATATTCCTACCTATTTCTGAAGAATGCCTGAAGAGACCCCATTATAAAATCCATGCTGTTGTTATATGAGCCAGAGCTCAGAATAATGGTACAATGACAGCTTCTTCTCAAGCCAGGGTGAAGGTCAGAGAGTTGAGTACCCTTTCTCACACAGCCGCAAAAGACCCATTCCTTCGTAGAGCTGCACAAAACCCTGTCTGAGGCTGTTTTAAATTACTATCATAACAGTTATACAGAAAGGAGAAGCAGAAGGACTTGGCAGTGGGTTTTAACTCTGAGAGCAATATGGAAGAATTTGAAGGTAAGGAGGAACATACAGGTTTTTTTTGGGCCCACCCCATCCAAATGGATTAAACATGGTATCTTTACAAACCCCACACCCTGCCACGAATCAACCCTTTTATTCAGAGCGGTTATAAAAAATTCTGCTAGTGTTCTTCTGCCATTTCCCTTTCCCCTATTTACAGCCAGCAACTGTACACAGCAAAATCACTTTTGACAACTCAGTCAGGATGATTTGCACAGCCAATCCGAGTTCTATTTGCAGGCCGTGCTTTTTGCCGGCTCTGTTTCTTAATATTCATGAGAGAGTGCTGTCACAATTGCGACGCAAGTGCTTCCAAACCTTGTTTCAAGCAGTCCAAATGTTGACTCACATTGAAGAATAAAGCCAGGGCATAGTGGATCTAATGTCTGAATTTGGCCAGGGTGAAAACACTTTTTAAAAGCAGAGTATAAAAACCCAGACATCTGATTTGCCACATATTTAAGACTGGGTGCTCTTCCTAAAACAACCCTCTCATTCATCCAGGCTTTGGATTGGCACTACAAGCACACAGATACATGTACCTCCAGTGGCTACAGTGCTTAACCTGTCAATGTCCATTTTAGCACTGTGGGAAGAAAGCAGAGCGAACACACCTGTATGCCGAACTCCTCACAGAGGGCTGAACCTAGTACATCACGCTTGGAATATTGTGGCAGCACCATGCAGTGGGAAATCACACTATTGTTCTTCTTAAGTTTTAATTCTTCTTGTTCTTTTACTTTTTATTCCACTCTTTGTTTTGGTCTGGTTAACTCCACTGTCAATTTTCGTAATACTGATATTGTTCCAACTTTAATTTGCACAAATTATGTATGACACATGGGATTGTATACATCTTTTGGATACATGACAAATCATTCACCAGATACACTTGTGTTTGTCTTACGCCACACACTTACATGGACTCTCCCCCTCCAAACTGCTGTAATTTATTCAACAAAATTCACATAGTCAGGTACATCAGGACTCGTTACATAAAATTTTAGACTTATCACATTCATGTTTCCCATGTGATCAACCTTTCAATATTCCTTCATTCACTTGATGAGTGTGTGATGTCATAATTCACTCACATTGTGAGACAAAACCGATTCCATTTTCAACTGAACAATTTCTCCTAAAATCCTTATACTTACATATAGAAACTTAATTTACCTTTCTATGGTAGAGAAACTCCTCCTCTCTAACACCTGTACATTTTAAATCATTTTAAATCAATTCAGTTTCCATTAAATTCAGATTATGAAAAAAAATTACTACACTCCAGCCTTGCACCCAGCTCCTGACCCACCATGACCCTGAACAGGATAAGCAGTTACAGACAATGAATGAACGAATGAAAATTTTCCTACAGCATTTAAGTTATATATCAGTGCAATCTAAGCCACATTTACATTTCTTGTTATCTTTCTATTTATCTGTTGAGGATGATAACACATTCTTTTTCAAAGTAGTGAACAGAAAGCTATATATAATGAAGGGTCAAATGAAATGCCATAACCTTTGTCAGTGTTGCGGCAACTAAATGTAGACAATACTTTACTAATCGCACTAATGCTAAGGCATTTTCCTCTACAGCAAGCAAAATCTATGGAATCACAAAAGCAAACATAAGCCAGGCATTGAGTCCCTGCCAGAGCATAGAGTATATCAGCAAATATAATAAAAGCACATTGTTTGTACTTTTACAGTATCTAGAGACAAAGAGCAAGAACAGCAGGAGATGAAGGAAAGCTGTACAGAGAGTTAGAGGGAACATACCAAATTAAGGTGTAATCCTTCTTATTTCTTGTGTAACATATTGCAGTACGGAAGGGTGTGTATTTCTGACACATTTCTGCACACTCTCTCTCTTTCTAGCTCTCTTCAGGATTCAAAGCACCTTAACCACCGTCACAGCTTCTAACCCCACAAAGAGTCGACTGCTGACACCAGCAGCAACTTTTACAAAACCCCAATTGACTGCTCTCCGAAATAGGAGCAATTAACTGGAAAAAGTCTGTAGATGAGCCATGCAATTTCCCTTGATGTATCTGTTCTGTTGAGTAAATCTTTCTATATTAAATAACTTGAATAAGTTTTTGCGGATTTGGAAAGTGCACATTAAATAATCGGAGCGAAAAAAGGCCAAAAATACACAAAAACACTCAAATATGGCAAAAAGATTTTTTATGCTCAAATGAGGTGGAAAACTGCCAAAACATGAAACAGAGCGATGGAAAAGGGTTCTTTGAATAAACAACAGTGTAAAACCTGGTTCAAACCTACTGCTTTTAAGTGTGTTTTACCACTCTGTTTTCATACCAGCACCACCTGAACTCCTTATTTTAGTGCATGTGTATATTATTATACATACAAACAGCACTTTTCAAAAGGTATTTATTTACTTTCCTGTCAAAATCTATATGACAGAAACAACAACAAAGGAGCCCAAACAAATAACTGTTAAATCAACCTTATGATATAGTGTTTTTCACACAGTTAGTTTCACAATAATTAGTTGTATTAATGCTGTTTCCAATCTTTTGTGCTGTCTGCCCTCATGATGTTTAAGGCCTCCGAATGGTCAGTCCCTTTCCAGTATGAGTTGGTCAATGAGGACATGTTGCTGGTCAGCGTTGTATGTGTGTTTACAGCATTAAATTGCCAGTGCAATCCTAAACCTGCTGCCTGCCTTAGCTTCATTTTTGGAAGTGCACCACAGGCTTTACATACACTTCAGACTGTACATGGGGATTGTGTTGGTTAGAAATCACTAGCCATTGACATATGTTGTCGACAAATGGCTTTTAATTCTTAGGATACGTGTGTGGGCTCCCCACCTGAGGTGGCACCATCACATAGCAGACTCACTCCAGACTCATGAAGACGGCTGTGGATGCTGTTTTCACAACATGCTCATACAGTAGACGCTCTCCTTTCAATCAAATGTCTGTGTGGCCTTGCAATTTAAAAGAAAACGGAAGGATAAGAGCGGACTTAGCCAAGACTGAGCCGCACACTCTCATCCCCATGGTAACGCCACATCTGCAGGCGCGGAAGCCTTCTATTCAGACAGCTCATCAGCGATGTTAGTCACACAGTATTAGGCCTGCATACCACCATCGGCACTGGCTTTATCCCCACGGACCAGGGACAGCTCCAACAATGCACAAGGTAGGAAGATAAAGGCTTCGTTAGAAGGCAAGGAATAAAGGCAGTCTATAAGAAATAAATGAGCCCTAGAATAAGGGTCTAAGGCAGGAACAAACGTTCACAAAGGGCACACAACTTGGGGCTGTTGTTAATAAATCTTTCAGCCCTACAAATCAAAGCACTGCATTGTTCTTTTAGAACAGCTGTTTTGAATTGGTCTTTGCTACTTTTTTATGATTTATATATATATATATATATATATATATATATATATATATATATATATATATATATATATATATATATAATAGGTATTTATATATGGTACAATGTAAAAAGAGTAATGATCAAATTATATACTGCTTATTAATCTACTCATAATATTTATACATTTATCCATCCTGTTCAGGTACATAGTGTTCCATTAATCACTTTAATCACAAGGCAGGAACCCACTTTGGATGGGGAATTCACCACACCTCTGGGCACTTTCAGATAGCCAGTCCACCTACCACCATGTGCCTTTGGACTGTGGCAGGAAACCAGAGCACCCAGAGGAAACCTCCTCAGATACATGAAGAACTCACAGACCCAAGGTAGGGTTTGAACCCACAACCCCAGGATCCTGGAGCTGTGTAGTAGCAACACTACACTACCTCTAGAAACACTGTGCAGCTTCCTATATATAAGTTAATAGATAATAAAACACTTTATTGATCCCAATGGAAATGGCAATATCTTTAAGGTGCTGACACACATATATTCAACGTTGTACAAACACTTTGTATAATAACCTGTAAAAGCATTGACCAGTGGAATGGGACACTTAGGAGCATCTGCACATGAGCCTGTGATCACTGTGGGGGTTGGTGGTGGTGGGGGGGGCGCCCTATAAAGAAGCACTGGGCAATAGGGTGTCTACAAAGCTTTTGCAATAGTGTGTGTGCGTGTGCTGTGTCTTTGCATCATTTGCTCTTATCTAGCAACCTCAAGCTATAAGGCTCCATTGGTAAAAAATCTGGAGTGAAATGGCTAGTCTTTGACACACTGAGGTGCGTAGATAAACTAGAGTAATAAAATACAAGAATATTGCTTTACTGTGTGTATGATCGGAGCTACATACATCTACTTCTAGGCCATGGCTTTATTGTCCAGCGCAGATTCTAAATCTCGATTGCCCTACGACGCCTCAGCTATAGAAAATGAAACGCTTCGTGCAATTTATTATATAAGATGGAAACGTCAAAAACCCAAGATAATCATTACCAGGCTATAACCAGGCAAGGATAATATATATTCTGAGAGGAAAGAAAACAGATGAAGGATGTTCAATTGAGCGATTCCATCTTTGGCTTTATAATGAAGTATGAGCTCAGTCCATTAGGCCACGATGCCATAGAAAGCGAGTTGAAGATAGAAGAAAAAGGGAGAGTAAGAAGTTGGTTCCCTCACAAATTACCCTTAAATGCATTGATATCTCACTCTGTAGAGGAAAAGTTGGCTCTCTCCATTAGCAGGGTGAACATGGTCACTACGTATAACCACCCCCCACCCCAACAACCTGAGAAGTCAAGCTGATGTCAATAACAAAAGGAGAAAGAAAAAGGAAATGTCCTTTCAGGCAGTCAGGAGTCTTAATATGCCGTGTTATCCCAGGGTGAGGGGGTTACCTGCTGCTCGGACAATTTTGAGGCCGATTTGCTCCTCTCGACGATTGCAAAAGGTCTCCTGATTTTAGAGTGATCATAAACAATTATCTTTCCAGACGATCCTGTAGTGTGGGAAGTCTATAATCCAGTTTTCACTCCTCCAATCTTCTACCAGGGCAACTGGGTCCACCTTGATTGTGAATCCTTTTCACTGCCACCCACCGTGACTGTTTACATTTTTTTCACGTGAAGCTCCCGTCTGCTCTCATGAGAAACTTCCACAAGGAAGACCAGAGCTGTTTGTTGGGCATGTGCAATTTGATAGTGTGGTGTTTCATTCTGGGCGGATTGTGCAGTGTGGGGACTTTGAACACTAATTAGAAAAATCTGTGAAATATATCATTATGTTTGGGGTGTCTCACCTTTTTAACATTGCACTCTGAGCAGTGCCGCCAATTTCAGATGAGAGTACAGGCTTTGTGTTCTATGTCTGTTTTTATTCAATGAGGACAGACAAAGTAGAAACGGACAAAAATGTGTGAGTAAAATGTGCAAAAGATCCGGAATAGGCACTGCATTTATTTTAATATCTTTATAAGCATTCTTTTAAACAAACAGGAGAAAAGGTTGGAATCTACTGACCCTACTACAATGGTTCCCACACTTTTTCTGCCATGCCCCCCTTTTGTAGATGAGAATATTTTCGCACCCCCACTTTCACAACTAAAAAAACAAAAATAAAATAGCAGTGATTATTAAACATATTTGCTCCTAATTGCTTCCCTGCACAATAAAAAAATAAATGATAAAACAACTTCCCAAGAGAAAAAGCCTAAATCCTGCACATTTGCTCTGCAAAAATGACACATTTAATCCCCTCATCTCTTCAGTGACCGGCCGCCTCATATTTTTTTGTTTACCCTTTGGAAGTTGTGGCTTGAGAAAACTCATCATCCGCTACGTGTTTAGCTCTCAGAAACGTGTCCGTCTTTTGCTAGCCGTGCGTAGCTCATTTGCCTTGCCACAACCCCCTGCAATAACTCTCCACTTTGGGAACCTCTGGTCTACTACAGTACACTGAGGGAGGCAGAGGGGCAAATTTGCAGAAAAAAGAAATGGCAAGAAAAAAAAAATATATATATATATATGAAAATGGGCAAGCTTCCAATCCTGGAGTGTGGATCAGGCATTAGGAAACTCCGAAATGTACTTATCCAGCCTTAGCCACTCTGCTTAAGCAACATAATGTCAGAATGCGTGTCTGAATCAACCCAGTATCACGTTCTAAGTGTGTAATGCATACATCGGTCCACTTGGGGCAAAAGACAGATGGTGTTTCATCATTGTGACATCAAGCTAATATTAGCAGGGTGGCTATGTTAAGCTACTTTCCCTTGTCTCTGTAACATCACTAAGAGTGAAACATACTCATATCTTAAAGACTACTGTATGCATTCTAGCGCCATATGTCTTCAGTCATTCTGCTCTTTTTTATTGTTTGTTCTGGTGTTGACCAAGGAGGATGTGTATCTTTTTTGGGTCCTTGGTTTCCTCTCAAGGTTTCTTCCTCATGTCTGAGTTTTTCTTTGACACTGTTGCCTTGGAGAATTCTTAGAAGCTGCTTTATAACAACAGAAGTTGTAAGAAAAGCACTCTATAAATTGAAATGACTTGCATTAAGTCACTGTGCATCGGCCAGATGCTGGATGTAAATTGTATAATGTGCTACATAGTTACTCAAAGATGTTGAAGCTCCTATTTGACTTTAATAGGAATATTAAGATAATTTACTATTAAACATTCTGTGTAACCTCACCTTTGTAGCAATGAAGGTAACATGTCTAAGCTTGCTAAACAAAAAGGCTAAAGCTATAGCTCGGTAGAAAGAAAGATTTCAAACCATTGTAAAACCCTACGGCATACACGGTGCATTGTTTTTACTGGTTTTAAAGGTATGTGTGTATTTAACTAAAATGATCACACAATGTATTCATTAATACGTTTCTAAAGATTTGTAACTAAAATCAGGTAAAGTCCTGATCAAACTTTTGCTTTGAAAATTACTAATCTTATGCCCAGCTTACTTATTATTTAGTTATTATTTAGTTCTTTAGTTATTATTTAGTTTCAAAATGTTAAATAAATAATTAATACGTTGAAAAAAAACAAACAAACAAAACAAATAAAAAAAACATAAATAAAAATATGAACCTTGTCAAAACTTACCTGACTTAAGATGGTTCAAATGTTTTCTTTCAGTAGTAGTGAGTGTTTCTAGAAATTATCTGGACATATGCTGTACATGTGATGGAGGAATGTACAATGCAGGGGGTGTGGTCTCAATAGCCCTTCAGTGTGTGATGTGCCATGAGCCTGAGATTGAGGGGCAGGTTTGCTATTCAATTGTTTTGGTATCATATCTAATTATTTTAGATTTTTTTTTACCAACTATATGTAAGTTTTTCACCTATAGCTTCCAATATTCCCAATTTATTCCCATTAATTCCCATGGTAAATTTCCCAAAATTGAAAATTCCCAGAATTTTGCAACCTTACAAATTACACATACAATCAATTATACAACTAATTCATCAAGAAATAAAATGAATAAATGAATGAACAATATGTATGATTAATGAATGAATGTATGAATGAAATGAATACAGAGAGGATGCTAATGCTGGGGCATTGTTCTAGTGTCTGAGCGAGGGACAGTGGCCTTCACTAGAGGGACGCTTCAGGCAGCTGCGGGCTTGGCATTGCACACAGATTTCAGTAGAGACTCCTTGTTGTTTTATTTATCAGGATTTGATGTCTGGCAGCACTTACGACTGGGGTGCCACTATTTGTTTTTGGTGTCAAATCCCGCTCAGGCATTCACAAAGACACCAGCCCAAACATGCTTCTGAATACGCAGCGCAGATGAACGAACACCAGAACACACGCTGCATAAACTCCATATATATGCTCATTAATCCAGATGCATCTGCATATTCACACTCGGCACCACAGTTAGTTTAAAGCTGTCTGAGTCCTCGTCGAACACGAGGTGCTACACTGAGCATCCAGACAACTTAACGGATATATATATATATATACGTCTCCCCTGTGGTAAAAACAGTTGGACATTCCTAAAATATTTATCAGCAATATTTTTCAACTCTATGAATCAAGGCTGCCTGAACTGAATAAACCCATGAAACTTCCATCCAACATTTTCCCCAGTGGAGTCATTTAAATTTTTCCCCAGTGAGAGCTTTCATCGATTGTATTCAAATTAAAATGACTATGTAGCAAGTTAATTCCCAGCTAAAGCAGCTATCAAATGCAACTTCTAAGAGAATCCATACAAGATCATCTGCCTGGTAACACATAGGGAATGGGAAGGTCAGAGTAAAATCAAAAGGTCCAAGGTCAAAACCTTAGAAAAACATAAAAGATCAAGAGAAAACGGGACGTCTAACAACCACACAAGACCTGGTAGGCCACCAGAACTGTCCCCATCAGATAAACAGCACTTCTAGCTTTCATCTCTGAGAGACAGAACACAAGACCCACTCTCGCTTCACATCTGATAGCAGTCCATGCTCTCCACTCTTCCAGTGGGAGAAGACAACTCTGTTACTGAGCTGTTACATAGAAAAGGAAGAGCTGTAAATCAAATACTGCCATATTCTACTTCATTTTTAGTTTTTTTTTTTCTTTTGAATAAAATGACAATTGTCATTGTTAATATTACGCAACATTTACCGTTAAATGACAACAGCGGGAGAACATTTGTATTTAAATAACAATTAAACATTGCACAAATTTATTTATTTTAAACTAGTTTTTACACCTTATATTTAGTTTTTATAGTTTCTGTATTTATAGTAGTTTCTGTATATTACTTGTTTTTGTGCTTTTGAAAACCTCTGAAAATGAAATACATTGCAGTGCTGTATAATTGTATATTGCTGCTGGGATCAGGAGTTCTGCTGGGTCTGTAGAACAGTACATTGGGCTTTGAAGGGTCACTGTTCACTGCTGGTGTTGATAAGCACTTTGTAAGGTCTCTGACCTCTCCTGGTTGAATAAGACTGGACGGATCTGTTGAGGTCAAAGGATACTGTGAATACTATATTTAAAGCCTTGTAAGAAACTTACAGACATTGGAATACGCATCAGAGACCTACAGGAATATTATCTTTGTTGACTGAACTAATGACATTGTGCCTGTTTGGAATAATAAATCCGTGTTATATATGTGAACCAATCCAAGTCTCCATCATAATGGCTTTTGCTCTGTAACAATGAATCAGCACCTGTTTGTAGAATTTACATATCATTTGCATAAAGATATAACAACGGCTTTGTCCAACTCTCTACTAATGCGAAGAGACCACTTTCCACCTTTCAATGTTGATAGTCTTTCATTTAGTGTTTTTATTCATTTTCTTCATTAATTTTCCCCTTTTTTACGTGCTTACAATGCTGAAAAGCTGGCATAGAATAAATATAAATGTGTTCACTAGAATTCTAAATACTGGTCTTCACTTCTAAGATTCTTGGATTTTTGCCATCACAGTTCTATAATTACACAAAATAGTCCATATGTTGCTCTGTATACATTGAACGGGCCATTTCACCCTATTCTTCAATATCAGGACTCACTGTTAGACAGAGAATACCCCACTCTTTTCCTTTTCCACTGAAAAAATCTGGAACCGGATAAGTTTTCAGTCCCAGGTCGCGCCAGGTTCTAACCATGCCAAGTAGGTATTAATTGGTGATGTGTAAACCCTGCAGAGCGCTGATTGGCCAGAACCATGCCATTTACCATGAAATGTAGAGCTCACAGGTGGCACGGTGGTGCAGCAGGTAGTGTCGCAGTCACACAGCTGCAGGGACATGGAGATTGTGGGTTCGATTCCCGCTCCGGGTGACTGTCTGTGAGGAGTTTCCCTCCAGGTGCTCTGGTTTCCTCCCACAGCCCAAAAACACACCTTGATAGGTGGATTGGTGACTCAAAAGTGTCTGTAGGTGTCAATGTGTGTGTGTGTGTGTGTGTTGCTCTGTGAAGGACTGGCACCCCCTCCAGGGTGTATTCCTGCCTTGTGCCCAATGATTCCAGGTAGGCTCTGGACCCACCGCGACCCTGAACTGGATAAGCGCTTACAGATAATGAATGAATGTAAAGCTCATTCAAATTAAGCACAAATTCGCCGCTTGTAAAAGCTCTTAAATTACAGCAGTTTTCACATTTATTTTTATCGGACTCACAACAGGAGCTCATAACTTTACCTTGAGGTGCTTTGAAGAGATTTATATGTTTCTTGGGCCAATAGCAGATGAAAATGTCCAGTGAAAGCCAAACGTGCAACAAGTAAAAAACTGGGGCTCGTTCAGTTCAGTCTTTGTGTGATTTTCTGCATCTGATTTAAGCTATTCCAAACACACAGAACAATGTTGAGGTCTGGACTCTGGGGTTGTCAGTCCATTGTTCTGAGAACAATGCCTTGTTTTTGTAATTTTCCTTCTCTCCCCCCACCCTCGACTCTTTCATTTACCTTCTTTATGAGGTAGGGTTTAAAAGCCAGACTATTTTTATATTAAGTCCCCTCAAGAATATCTCCAGGAAAAAACGTACCTTGCACTTAATAGCCATTTTGACTGGGAATAAAATAAATGAAAAACAATCTGGTAGCCTCTGACTTTTTCGCAGCACTGTAGCTGTAGAAAAACAGCACTGAGATCCATCAGAGCACAGCGATCATAATCTGCTCCCCATTCTTCACACCCACTCTTCACGGAACACGTGGAATAACAGTGATACACTATTGTGGCGATGAGATTCGGACGAAAGAAACAGCAGCGGAGTGCTCACTCCTTGCAAGTGTTCTTTTTAATTAGAGACTGACATTTCAGTTTATTAGCTACACAGTACATTACACCCATGGCAAGCTATTACTTTCCACCCAGCATGTTGCCAGACAGTTAGGGGATCCACCACCTTGAATTATGTCGTTCCATTAAGGCCGTATTTCTGAGGAGTGATGCCTTAAGAGGTCTCCTTCCATTTCTCATCCCACAACCCTGGGCCCACCCGTTCCCAGATGCCACTCCAGCCAGATATAGGGTTTTATGGAAGAAAGATTTCTATTTTTTTTTAATTGAAAAGAAAAAAAAAAATGAAAAGCTCTTGTCCAACTCTATTACAGGATCCTGTTCAACAAGACACACTGTACACAATAATTCATCATTTATGTGGTGGGATTGATGTAAATATTACATGGAAAACCAAACAGGGAGAAGGAGGAGGGGTCAGTATGGAACATGCCCCATCAACCGAGAGACAACCCACTGAGAGGAGGATAGAGAATAAGCTAGAATGCATTCATAACTAGGATATGACACAATGACTGCCTTAGATGCAGCCATGGTGTTTTGTTGCATATTAGTTAATTGAGGTAGTGCCTAGTTCTTTTCCATCTCTGTGGATAATTCATTATTTTTTTTTTATTGAATTAGGTAGCTGTCCTTTATAGTTTGTGAATATTTATTGACCACTAGAAATTTTACAATTTGGAATTTTATTTAATATTTACTTGAAATTTGAGGACTTTCCTTGGAAGTTCCAATTTTGAAAAAGCTTTTTGTTTTGCTGTTTTTCAGATGAGAAAAATAAAAGTAAAAATATTTAGGATTTCTCTTTATGAGATAAAAAATTTGTAAGGCTTCTGTGCATACACGGTATCTGTCTGTTACCAAGAAAAATAAAAGACTGTGGAAAAGAACGAAGGAATCTTAGGAAGTCCTTGCCATTTACTGAGAGATTTCCAGTACTTACTTCCAGTTGAAATAAGTCAAATTACTATGAATTTTTGTGTTGTATATTTTTGTATTTTCTAATCATGAGATTTGGCTTTATGCTCATTATCTGTTCATGTCTACAACCTACGGACAGTTTCTGCATGATTTTGCTGGACTTAATGGGGGACAGCTGGGGATTAATGGTAGAGAAGAGGGCTTAAGACTGGAAGGTCACTGGTTCAATTCCCACAACTGGCAGGAACATGGGTGGGAAAGAAGTGATGGCACTGTCCTCATCCCACAATCCATGGCTCAGTAGCCCTTAAGTTGCCCGCCACTCTGGGTGTGTGTTCTGTTTGCACTAATGTGAGACTGTATGTTCACTACTACAGATGGGTTAGATTAAATACATTTCATTGTATGTTGTACAATGACAAATAATTGCACATGTAACACTGTTTAAATTTTATACTTGAGACTTGACATGTCTTGATACTTACCTCTGTGTAATGACCTAGTGCCGTTTATGCAATAACAACCCAGACTGGATGCCCCCTAAAAGGTCCACTAATACCACATTATTAAATCATATATGAGTTGCAAAATGAAGTACATATATATTTGATTTTGCATTGATAAAATCCATGGTCTCCAATTGTGTTGAAGTTCTATTTGCACATTTGTGATAATAATAAAGTTTAGAATCTGCACTTTCAACAGTATGTGTGCTTTTTTTAATGAGAAATATTTCTCAAAAAGTTCCACTGATGCCCCACTTTTGCTATCGCTGGAGGTAACTCCACACTCCAAATTTCGGAGGCTTATCTTGGCTTGGCTGTTGCCCAGATCTCCCACTATCTAGCGTTATCATTCTATTTTAGACCAATAGTATCAGGAAAAGGGAAGAACAGAGCTGCATGAACTTCATTTCGTGGATACAGTGGGAAGTTCTGCTGTGGTTCTGTAGGGAACTCAGTACCTCAAGAGTTTTTGATTTAATACGGATTCCCTCCTACTCAAGTTGTTTTTTCACTTGACAACTTCACTACTAGAGTCATTATTTCACTGAAGTAGCAGAATTTCTTCATGTGGATTGTTTTAGCCTACTCTACCCACTTGTGGTCACTGGATGAATGCTCCTGGTCACTGCACGGGTCAATACTATAACTCACAGTGCCAAAGCCGCAGTAACAAAACCAAACCCTCCTACACAGGCTTGTGAATAAAAACACATTAAAAGAGCAGTGACTCTTCTTAAGAATAGTATAAACACAAATAGTACAATGACATCTGTTTGCCTGGATGTGTAAGAGATTATGTACTAAAACTATGTTACATATTTTAAGCATGTCGGCCTCTATGTGGGGGACCAGCTCCATGGATCATGAACTGATTCATTCAAGAACTTTTGGAGAGAAAAATAAATGTTTGTTTTTATTTATTTATTTATTTATTTATTTATTTATTAGTGATTATGAAAAAAATCACTTATTGCTCCTTTAACAGACTGCTGACCTAAAACATATGCTAATGAGTTGGACGCTCCCTTTCTTCTCTGTCTATATGGAGGCTTTTAGAGGAAGCAGCATCTCTTAGTTTTTTTTTTTTGCTGGAAAAGAAAATATTGAAATGTGTAATTAAACAAGCTGGTAAACAAATAGGAGACGAGTCCTTTGTGTCCACGGAGTTGGCAGAGTGCTAAGTTCAACATCGTTAATGCCACCGTATAATGGAGTATTTCAGAGGGAAATGTGTGAGTGATAGAACACAGAGAAAAGAGAAGACAGAAAAGGCAAAAAAAAAAAAAACAACAACAACAACAAAAAAAAAAACATCTACAGAGGCTTTCAGCTGTGGCACATTCTCAGCACACATGACTAACACCTCCTCACACGAAATGAAATCCTCAAAGACCGGGGTTAGGCAGTAAACTCAGCCTTGACGTGATGCTGCTGAAACAGTGATTAGTGTTAGTGAGTGCTGCATGGGAGCAAAGCCCTAGGACTTTATAAACCCAGATACTACAGTAATATGAGAAATATACCTCAGAAAAGACAAAAGCAGACACAGTAATATACTCCGATGTAGTACATTTTCAAAGCAAGATATTCAGTCCATAACAAGACTCTTCAGTATTTTCTGGTGGACTCTGAAATTGTTTTCGAGACCAACTAATGTTCCCGAGACCTCTGTCTGAGGCCTTTGGAAACAGAGTGTTTATCTGTATTTATAACAGCCCTTGTTCTACATGCTTATATCAGATCTGCAGATTGGCTAACAAAGATAAACAAGTCACTATTCTTCTCAGTCAGTATAAAACAGATGACATTTATACTCAGTAGTCTATCATTAATGATTATATGTATATCACACATTTGCACTCATTTGCTTGACTTGAATAAGTGTGACTTATATTCTTCAGTGTTGTTTAAATTGGCAAAATTATGAATTAGTATATACTAGGAGTCTAAAAAGATTTGTGTTTTATTTTTTTAGTGCATTTTGTAATTCAAAATTCAAGCATTCTCCTGCACTTTTATCATATAATGGTAACATTATTAAAACTTTTATTTTAAACAAATGAATAAATATTAAAATAGGTCTAAAACTAAATTCACACATAGTTTTGGACACATTACATTCTTCACTTTTTTCCAAGATAGTTAATTTTTAGGTTAACTATTTTGTTGAATAAAATGACAATTGTCAGTTACCATAAAATGAAAAAAGACAGAAGAATGTACTCTACCCAAAAAGGCTTTAAAACATATTTGTACACTAAATACTTTTGGAATATCCATCATATATAATAAATCTACAAAGAGCTGCAGATAAAGACAATTCGTTCCAATTTCTTCCTTCTCGTCTCTGTCTTGACTAGGACTCAACTGGCCTGGTCTTGCTCTGGACTCAGGTCTTCATTAAAACACTAAACACTAAAATCTAGTGAGGGCAGCCGTGGCTCTATGTTCCAACCAATTTGTTGATTTGTTGTACAGTTGATGATTGTGAGAAGGAACTGCACCTTTCCTCTTGGCTATTACTTCTGTTAGTTTGCTGCTCATTGATTTAGCTTTAGGCCTCCCTTGAGCACTGGCTTTGTGTGTCTGCTGAGGAAGTGGAATCTACTGTTTGTTGTGGTTTTAGCCAGCAGCCCTAAAAATAGTTCAAAGAGTCAGACTAGGAAAATGCCTTAAAGCAACACTTTATGTTGCATTTTTGCCCCTGTGCTCCCCCTACAGTTGCAAAGTGTAATTCACTTTTAAAGCACTGTCCTGAAATAAAGTGAGACTGGAGAGGGTGGACTAATTTCCTAACTGCCACAAAAAGTTACATAGTTCAGTTTCTGGGGTGCCAAGGCTAGAGCAGCAATAACAGAGGCTCTGCCCTCCATATTACAGGTCAGTGAAGCATAACAATGATTTGCATACTTTAATTTTCAAAGTAAAAATATTGCCTACTGTTGTTTTAACAGTATGACAACAAATTAGTGCAGACAAACCCTAACTTGGATATAATTTGCAATGTGTAACTGATGAGATTTTTCCACTGGTAAAAACACTAATCTTGTCTTGGTAGAAACACAGCAACAACAACAACAACAACAAAAAAACAAGTTGGTAATGTAGGCTAATTCCTTATGTATTGTGTTATTTAAAGTTGTCAGTGGCAGTTCCAACACGTATGGTGCCCTGAGCAAACCCCCACTTTCCTATATTGATAGCTCACACTGCTTCTGACTTGCTTCTGGCATCCAGTGGGGAGACCTGTGTTCAACATACCACAACTGTCACTCCCAAAACCGCCTCACTTGTATTTCCCATTGGGATAAAGTTCTCCAAGAATTAGCACATACACTTCTAAAACAAGATTTTGACAAAATGTAAGCCGTATGTTATGATATATTAGGATTCTTCGCTCAAGTCCACATGTGATGCCATTTTGCTGTCCATGCAAACTCCTA
Organism: Hoplias malabaricus; assembly: GCF_029633855.1. Taxonomy (NCBI): domain Eukaryota; kingdom Metazoa; phylum Chordata; class Actinopteri; order Characiformes; family Erythrinidae; genus Hoplias; species Hoplias malabaricus. The sequence goes on along the minus strand of NC_089813.1, from coordinate 26,327,012 downwards.
TGTGACCTCCTAAGGAAAATTAGAGGGGGAAAAAAATGCTTGAAATTCCCAATCTCTTCTAACCCTTACTCTTAGGCATTAGGGTCATGGTTATATTAACGTAACCCACACAGTGACATAATGATATCATTGACATTCACAGAGCGGCGTGCACTCAATCACACAACCCAACATGTGTTTTTGGATTGGGGAAGTATCCAGAACACTCGGAGGAAACCCCCACAGGCACAAGGAGAACCGAGCAAACTCAAGCAAGGATCAGACTAATTTGACCCCACAATCCTAGGACCCTAGGAGGAAACCCACACAGGTACTGGGAAAACTCCAGAGACCACTGCTAATAGCTGGCGTATACATAAGTATTTCATTCATTCATTCATTCATTATCTGTAACCGCTTATCCAGTTCAGGGTCATGGTGGGTCCAGAGCCTACCTGGAATCATTGGGAGCAAGGCAGGAATACACTCTGGAGGGGGCGCCAGTCCTTCACAGGGCAACACAGACACACACGCATTCACTCACTCACTCACACCTACGGACACCTTTGAGTCGCCAATCCACCTACCAACGTGTGTTTTTGGACTGTGGGAGGAAACTGGAGCTCACGGAGGAAACCCCCGCAGACACAGGGAGAACAGAGAAAACTCAAGCAAGTATCAGACTGAAGTGGGATTTGAGCCCACAATCCTAGGACCCCAGGAGGAAACCCACACAGGTACAGGGAAAACTCCAGAGACCACTGCTAATAGCTGGCGTATACATAAGTATTTCCTACTTCTTATATACATATATTTTTTTTTACATGCACAGCTTTCAGTGTGTAATAGCCGTAACCCAGAGCCCGTAAGTGGTTTTGTAGGAGGGTGTTTTTGATTATCAGTTTGGATGTCTGGAAGATTGCCTGCTCTTCTCTGCTGTGCGTTTGTCTGTGTGTGTGTGAATACAATATCCACATTCTCTGTTCACGACTTGATGTGTTTATCCAAACCTTAAAGCCTGAACTTCTAATCATGTGGCTCATTTAGCAGAGAAACCAACAACAAAAACGACTTTATCAAAGAGTCTGGATGTGATGCATTCCATATCAAAGCAGAACCTCTTTGTCTTGCAGAGAATCATCAGTCACTTCACCGAGAAACAGCAGAAAGCACCTGAATTGTTGTTGCCAGTTTGTTCTACCAGAAAACAACAGCAGCACACACACTTTGATTTGTTGCTTTCATTCAGACACTCATTTCTGAATTCAATGGTATTAATTGAGAGTCCCTCCTCTGGGAAATACCACACTGGATGGTAGAGCATTGCTGTGAGCATTCGATGCATTCGATGCCTTTGATGGCATTCAGACACAAGAGCAGCAGTGATGTTTAGTACTGTCGTTGCTGAGTTCTAGACTATAAATTAATCCTTCCAGAATACACAGTTCCTCCATTCCTGGGGGCTTTGCACCCCTCTCACTGACGCTTGGCATCATAAACAGACCGTTAAGTTCATGTGCAGCTAGTCCAGTACGTCTCCATTTATTTACTATACAATTTGGTATTTTTGCACCTAGACTCCCCCTACAGTTGCAGAGTGTAATTTAACTTCACATAGCCAAGGATGCTTTACCATTAGTATTTTATGTTTAATATGACTTTTACGGCACTGTCCTGAAATCAAGGAGGAAGGAGTAGGGTGGGTTCCTACCTTCCTCCACCTCTCACATAGTGAGACTCTGTTCTCCCTATTGCAGGTCAGTGGAGCATCACAATCATTTTGAAGCTGTAATTTTAAGGTAAAAATACTACTTAGTGCTCCTTTAAACAATAATCTGAACATCTGTATCCACTGTGGGTGCACCTTAAAGTACCTGAGTTCCCTGATTATGAAGGGTGCCTACAAACAGTTTTGCCTTAAAGCCTCCAACTGGGTCTCTTACTAAATAAACAGCCCATATCAGGCAGAAGTGCTGTCTGGTGCCAATACTCAAGGCTTAGAGCACGTTCACAGAGCCAATCAGTTTTCTAAAGCCAGACAAACACAGGCTGCAAAGCTGGTAGAGAAATACTGTGCTGTCAATAGCAATATTTCCTCGCTTTATTGAAAAATCCAAAGTGCACCTTTCTTCCTGTTTCAGGTCAGTAAACATGAATAACAGAGTTCCTGCATGGAATGCAGCAAGTGATCTCTGCTACGGCTGGTCCAGTGCAGGGATTTGGAATGAGCTTGTGTGTGTGTAAGTGTGTGTGTGTGTGTGTGTATGTGTGTGTAAGTGTGTGTGAGTGTGTTTGGAGGGGCATGTGTGCATCTACCTCTTCACCCCAATTGATTTTACTGTCATGTTTCCATCAGGCTTATGGCTTGCTTTTTATGATGGAGGCCTCCTTTGTGAATAATAAGTCAGGATTTATAAACAGCAGAGTAGGCCATTGTGAATAATGAAGCGGACAGAATGGTAAGTATATGGATGGCGTCTGGAGAATTGTTTATACCGAGCGCTGTGATTTACTGAATCAGAATCTTTAGTCTCTAATGTACAAGGAATAATATATGTACACTATATCATCCAAAAATTATAGACACCACTTATAATGATCCAGTCCCACTCACTGTGAAGACAGATGTTTAAATGTGCACACAGAGCTAGCACTACACTCATATTTTAGCATTAAAGGAACACTAGGTAGTAATTTTACCTTAAAATTACAGCTTCAGGATCATTGTGATGCTTCACTGACTTGAAACAGGGAGAATAGAGCCTCTGTCTCTGCTACTCTGGGCCCAGGACTGCAAAAACTGCACTATGTAACTTTTGGACGAAGGTAGGAATCCACTTTTGAATAGCTAATCCACAATGAGCGTGTGTTTTAAGATTGAGGGAGGAAACCAGAGCAGCAGGAGGAAACCCACACAGACACAGGGAGAACACTATTATTATTATTATTATTGTTATTGTTAGTAGCAGACGTAGTAGTATAAATGCACTCCCTGCAGCTGCTGCACATGAGCTTAAGGTCACCTTCCTCTATGAAATATAAAGCATAGGCCAGAGGTGTTAAAAGAGCTCAAACTCTAGTCTCTGGTGCATGGCCTAGAGTGGTGGAGCACCATTCTCTATGTTACATAATCTCAATCATATTTATGATTATATATGTTGGTGGCTGAATGTGACCAGGAGTTGTCCACATACTTTTGGCTACTTGAGAGACATTCCTGCACCAGTTCTTTATAAGTCAAGAGAGTGGGCAGAAGATATATAGGCCTCTCTTTGTGAGAAATAGTGTGTCCTTAGCGCCGAGAGTGTTGCACATGGGGTCCACTTCATCCTCCCACTCATCAGGCCATCGATTGTGTGTGTGGCCACAGTGGGGAGCTTATTGATTTCTTTTAATCAAACGTAAATGAACAATTATTACCAGGCGAGTGTGGGGCTGGTGCGCGGAGGCGAGCCGTAAATGTCACAGAGGTAAGTACACCACAGAGTATTAATGAATTAATTAATTTATTTATTTATGGAGGTTTGAACACATCTCTTTCACCACCCATGGACTGGCGGCTGAAGACATGCAGTAAAATGTCATAGAGGCGAGCACGCAGTTGCATATTAATGAGTTAATTTATTTATGGTCAACCCCCTCTGACTATTCCACAGCCTAGTCTCTTCTCAGAGTCCTGGGTGGTCTCGCCCCCTCCTCAGAGGAGTGGATAAGGCATCTATTCTCTGGAAGACCCGGCTCAAACCAGCCATTCTCTGCGTGAGCTGGCAGCGACTTAATTACCTATTAATTTTCCATGTACACCCTTAAGTAATTTATATCTTAACTGAACCCCTGGCACAAACCAATGCACACACACATATATACACATGTGCACACACACACATGCACACACACACAAAAAGCCCCTAAATAAATGAAAAGGGACAGCATGGTAGCTGGCAGATGCATTGTCTGAGGTGCCGGAGCCTAAAAATAAAGCCGCAGTGGCGGGTGCTCCAGAACCCCGGGCATGCGGTGCAGGACATTTTTATTTCAGCACCACGGAGAGCTCCAATTGCTCCCCATCAAGACTCGGCCGATCAGGCCCCAGAGATTGAGTGTGATTGGGCCTCATTTCTCCTGCTCCTGCACATTACGGCTTCCTGGCTAACTGCACAAGCAAACTGGCACCAGGTCCTCTACAGGGAGCCACGCAAGAGGAGGAAGCACAAAGAAAAAGACCACAAAGCCAACAGGGCCACGTTAGGAATCAGGCCAAAGAGAGGGGGAATAAGAATTACTGCCGTTATGCTCAAAATCTCGGTCACTGAAAATAATACATACCAGCTGGACACTTGGTCACTGGTTGGTGTGCTGATTTCAGATGACTGAACATCAGGCACATTATTTATTCATGCATTTATGTGTAGATCTATGTGTTTATTTATTTATATTGCAAAGACAATGGAGCTACTTGAATCAGGCCAAAGAGGGCATCAGATGTTACTGTTGTGATCAAATTCTCAATCACTGAACATAATACATACTGGCAGGACACTCTGACATTGTTGTTAGTGTTCTGATCTCAGATGATTGAACATTACATGAATTGTTTATTTATTGCTAAGAACACATTTTCCTGCTGTATGTACTTTTAGGTTTTGTAAGAGTTGCTATGATACATTGGTTTGGAGCAGAGTCACTTATTCATAGTATTGATGTTACAGGTCTGGATTTAAAAGCATGTGTTTAAAATAGCCATGTGCCTTTTGGGGGCAGTGGCTTGGGAACAAGTTTGGGCACAAGTGCAAAGAAGTGGGAACGTAATGTGTACAACACACCCCAACACAGTCATAAACACTCCACATAGCCAGCATTAATTATCCACAGATGCCTAATCCTGTGGGTCATATTTATAAACATGGGCTAAATTACCTTTTCAGGGTACAGTTGTGGAGTTATTATGTAAATATTTCACTCGTTGCGGGGACATGACATTATTTCGCCCCTTATCCGCGTATCGTGTACTACGGCTATTACACAACATTAACAAAGCTGAACTCCTGGTGAGCAGAGGAGGCCATTAATTCAAGATGAAAGCCTTGCGATATCTGAGAAGGTTTCTGTGCCAGCGTCGTGTCAGAGTCACACGTATTTTTGGGGTTTCTTTTTTCACTCTTTGAGGGAGAACATGAGTCGCCCGTGGGAACTGAGGGTCTGCAGCTCATTTATGATAAAGCTCCACACTCCCCCAGTGGCAGCTTAATTCCCTTCCATACTACACTAGACAGAAATGCAGCTGCTAGAAGAGTTTTTATAAAAACACTATTTGGTTACACCTCCTAAGAATCCAGAAGGCCTTATAAATGAATATGTACATTATACAAATCCATATATACCTTATAAACCATGGTATGATCTGAGTTGTTGCTTTCAGGGCGTGTTCATACTTGTCAGGTTTGGTTCAATTAAAATGAACCCTGATGTGTTTGCTCATGTGGTGTCAGTGCGGTTAGTTAGAGTAAGTTTCAGTGCTAGGGTTAGCACTGGTCCCATCTGATCTAAACGTGAGGTTCATTTCAAGTGTGAATGCAACACGGACCAAAGGCATGGAAACGAACCAAACACAGGACGTGACGTCCCAGGATGTACAAAGAGCCGCACCGCGAGGGAACATAGTACACTAAAAACAAACAATGAACCGAGGACAGACCTCCTCTGTCTTCTCTCTGTAGCAGACCTCTTTGTTTCGGGCAGTGGAGGAATTTCTGATTATTCTATCACTAATTAGAACAGATAAAAGATAGTCTGGCTAATTCCGCATAGTTTTCTTCAATACGTGTTGTGAAAAAGCTTCGGATTACAAATGACATATCCCTAATATGACTGAGTATGACCCTAATATGACCATTAATTCACACGCCCGCACAGGCCAGCTCTAATATGGGAGATATTAACACACCCCAGCCCTGGATGGAAACTTATCTGGTGCTAATTTAATCTCGGAAAGGTGGTGCTGTTTAATCATCTCGGTTTAAACCTGGGCTGATTCAGAGCTGGCTTTCTCCCTGTGTATGGACCAGGCATTAGAGCTGGGCTGCTAATGGTGCGGTGGATCTGTGTGGGTCGCCGCTCCATGTAGGTGGGCCTTTGAAGTGAGTTAGCCTGAAACACAATATGAAGTGGCTCCGGAATCCGTGATGAAAGGTGCAATATACAGTAAAGTGCAATCCATCACCATTAGAAGAGACACAGAGAAAGCACAGGACACACAGGGACACATCATTGTTTTCCAGGCAGCTATCAGTACTGGAACTCCTCTGAAGAGCTACTGTCCATTAGACAGATGCTGAGGTAAGTATGTGGACAGAAATATAGATAGACAAATATTATATACACAAAGACATCTTCACAAGACATGGGATATATGAGGTTTTCTCATGCCACTTTTCTCATACCTACTCTTCTCTCTTAGTACCTGGTTGGTTTTCCATTATAAATCCATTGCTCTGGCTGTGAGACTTCTGATATGCTCTATACAATCTCTGCCCTGTCTGGACCAGCTTGGAGGCAGTGCTGACTGTGGTGGTTTCAACACAGGAGATTTTATACAACTTTTTCATGAGGTTTACAAAATACAACTCAAGCAAGCAGTAAAATTAGAGCTAACAAAACCTCTGAGAACCCATGTGTATTTGCATGTTGTGGTTGATTTATGGGACTGAACACAGCTCTGTGTCTCAATTCAAACAGATCAATAGAGTTTCTCCTTTCTTTGTTGGTCCAGCTCTTGCAGGATTCTTTGAACCGTGTTTTGAACAGATCATGCCATAGGAACCACCCAGTGGAAAAGCACCATAGTTTCAGCAACTAAACATTCAATAATGACAAATGTGCATACAGTGTATCAAATATCTATTTTTCATTCATCCGTTCATTCATTCATTCAGCTGCCTTTGGATAATAATATAAGCACCCAGAATAAAACCCTCACTGAAACAGGGACAACAAACCAAACTCCTTATAGACACTGTCCCAAGGTGAGGATCGAACCCCAGACACAAAGACCCTGGAGCTGTGTAGCAGCAACACTACCTGAACCACCCTCTCCCTAATTCATTCATTCTTTCATTATGTGTAACCACTTATCCATTTCAGGGTTGCGGTGGGTCTAGAGCCTACCTGGAATCATTGAGTGCAAGGCAGGAATACACTCTGGAGGGGGTCCCAGTCCTTCACAGGGCAACACATAAAAAACTACATTTTTGAGTCACCAATCCACCTACCATCGTGTGTTTTTTGGACTGTGGGAATAAACCGGAGCACCCGGAGGAAACCCACGTGGACACGAGGAGAACACACCAAACTCCTCACAGACAGTCAACAGTCAGCAGGACCTCTCTTCCTAATAATAAACCCAAATTTTTGTGCAAAACCACTTCAGACCCTGTTTTCCCTCAGAAAAGCATAAGGTGATCAAATGCGTTAATTCCACTTTTGAAAAACCTGTTTCTTTTCTCCTGACGTCAAGCTCAATGATATACATAGAGCTACAGAGCCTGCTCCTACATTTAGAGCCTGCTGAGACAGTATGTGTCAGATGACGTCAGTGATGCAGCCTGAAAACAGATAGAGAAGGATTCGTCAAGCTTCAGCGAGTAGGTTCTTTTCAAAATCTAAAACACTGTCTGAGTTTATTTACCACTACACACTGATTTAAAGCCAAACTGTTCTAGAAACTTCTAGGCAAGATGTGCTACAACCACAGAATCAGTCAACATAAGGTTCGCACTGAGGACGCTCCTAAAGACAGAACTGACAGCTGTTTTGTATTTGCGCAGAGGTTATTTTAGTATTTATAATGAATTTTTCCTGTTTCATTTCTTTGAGATTGACTAATCAGGCTAAAGAATAGAGCCAGTGTGGTTTCCTGGGACTGCTCGACTTCTAATTTGAATAATTCAGTGTTGTTCAGTCCCGTTGTCCAAGTGAATATCTAATTTTGCTGTTTGATAAATTAACAATAGAAGGCATTCCAAGCTCAGAAATGTACTCAAATTAAAATTTTCTCAGCGCCTCCAAAGGCAGGCCCTTCAATTACTTAAGGTTGAAGGTTAAGTGAATGTTTAATAGTCTTCTGAGATAGAAATAGCAAGAACACTGCTTGGTGTTACATTTAAACAGACAATGGCTTGAATCTCCAAGTTTTTTTTATTTATTTATTTATTTATTTTTTCTTTTAGAGCGAAATCCTGAATGGGGCCCTCCTTAATGAAGAGGCGAGCTGATAATTCTGCAATCATTACCCAAAACCGACAGACGCTCCATTTAGTGCTTCCTGGAACCAATCAGATTCCTCTCTACTCCATTTGATAGAGACACCACTGTGGAACCATTGATGGCCAGACTCAAGATTGCATGGAAACAGGCTGCTATAAGCAGTGATAAAGGAAGGATTTGGAAGCGAGAACCACAGATTAAATGTTAAAGAAGCCATGGCGAGATAATGAGTTGGATGAATTGGAATTTCAAGAATTGAAGAAGAGGCCGTACATTTAAACCTAATACAAATTCAGGATGAAGCTAAGATTTGGGGATTATGGGCCAGCACGTTGCAGTCGGAGGGAGCTGGTGATGGGGAGAAAAAGGTCCATTCACTTGTCGGGTGGGCTGGAGCAGGTGATGGAGAACCTCCATTGTGCCTTAATGGATCTCAGTGGACCCATGGAACAGAAATACCTTTCGTGAAACAGACAGTGTAGGAAATGGAATGAAGAAAAAGCAGAGACTCATTTGCCATTGAAATGAGAAGCAGGAAAGATCGGCGCTGGCGTTATTTTAGCATATTAACAATTACACTCCGGAGTGATGCTTTTAGCGACGTGCGACTCGAGGATGAGTAATGCACAGCCACTATAAATATTTGCTCCCATGCAAGAGACAGAATTCATATGCCATTTTGATATGAATAAATGCATACCCCCCAAATAAAAACGCCTTTATGAAGTGGGAAACCTTCCCCATGTTTATGAAGGAAAGTTTTCAAGCCTGAGCAGGAAAATAAAGCTGCAGTATTCAACTCCATGCTCCCTCATAGCCTCTGTCTCCTCTCCTTCTCCCAGAAAAGTAAATTCATGGGTTTACTTGGAGTGTATACCAACAGAAATGTAACCTGTACCAGTGTAGTCTATTTACACAATGTTCTTAGACTTCTACTGGAGGATATGGACCTGTTTTTAAAAAGACTGTATGAACCCTGTGATGCCGCTGTGAGACGCTGCTGTGTATTTTATCTTTAATCTATATATAACCAAGAGGAAACATATTTTAGCTTGCTTCCAAAGCACTCAGGGCAACAATAAATACTCTCCAGCTTGTTTACACATCCAATATTACAGTGACCTTTAATACATACATTCATTTCTGTATATAGTACATTGTTTCACAAACAGAGTTACACTAGCTGGTCAAGAGTTTCTCTGAAATAAAGGGGATTTTGTCCCCTCCCTAGTGCAGTTTTAATTTTTTTCACAGCTGATTTTGATTAAGTTTTAGTCTTAGCTTTTTGACTAACGTGGGTATTAGTTTTATTCTTATTTTAGTCATTTAATTATAGTTAGTTCAAAATAATTTAATCTCCTTCTAGCCAATAAAATAAAATAGTTTCAGTCATGAAGAGGTATTTTTTATTAATAACATTCATAATAAGGTGCAGCATGGTGGCACAGCAGGTAGTGTCGCAGTCATACAACTTGAGTCCCCCCTCTGGGTGCTCCGGTTTTCTGCCATGGTCCAAAAACACATGTTGGTAGGTGGATTGGCAACTCAAGAGTGTCCATAGGTGTGAGTGAATGTGTGAGTGTGTGTAGCCCTGTGAAGGGCTGGCACCCCCTCCAGGTTTGCGCCCAGTGATTCCGAGTAGGCTCTGGATCCCCCATGACCCTGAACTGGATAAGCAGTTACAGACAATGAATGAATGAATGCACTTTCATAATAAATAGTTTAAAAGTTCTTTCATTCATTCATTCATTGTCTGTAAGTACTTATCCAGTTCAGGGTGGCGGTGGGTCCGGAGACTACCCGGAATCACTGGGCGCAAGACAGAAACACAGACGCCAGTCTTTTACAGGGTGGCACATACTCACACATTCACTCACACCTACAAACACATTTGAGTCGCCAATCCACCTACCAATGTGTGTGTTTTTGAACAGTGGGAGGAAATGGCGCACTTGGAGGAAACCCAGACGGACACGGGGAGAAGCTTAAATGTTGTTATATTTAAAAACATTAACATCCAAATATATTTAGCATTTGATTTTGACTAAAATGTGTATTCGTTTTATTCTCATTTTAGCCATTTATATATTTTTAGCTTTAGTCAACCAAAAAAAAAAATAACACCTCATTTTAGTCATGAATTTGTGAAGATTTTAATATATTAGAGGTATTTATATTTTAATTTCATAAATAATAACATATGAATTATGTTACATTTTAAAACATGTTTACAAGGAATATGGCAATTTTTCTTCAATTCTTCTTCAACTCCATTTTGCATTTATTTAGCATTAATATTTAAAGTTTTCTTGCAAACAGAATGTAACTCTATGAACAGTCCAAGAGTTCCACTATATTAATCATTGGCTATGACTTTCAGAAGCTTGAGAAATCTATTATTTTAGTCGACTCCCCTTCACTATTGGCAGCCTACCCAGCCACTCTTGTTGCCCTGCCAGCAGCAAAAAAAAGGTTTAATTTCCATGACATTTTTTGTTTTCAAATCAGAAATAACAGGTCACTTATCTGTATTTTACTTTATTAAATAGTTTTTATTCATTGACGAAAAGTGCACAGTTCTCGTCTTCAAGTGAATATATTTCTTTAGTTCTCCTCTAGTTTCTGTTGTGAAAAATAGGTCAGCAAAAATATTTTTCATCCTAGGTTTCATTAAGAAAATAAACACTGGTAATGACAGACTCTACTATTCTTGGAATGCTTTGGACCAGATGTCTGAACATTGTTGTGAGGATAAGATAACTCCAGTGAGGTACTAGAGTAGTTTTATATGTGCATTTGTGTCCACAATGAGTGCATCTTAAAATAGTTTGAAAAGTATGTCACCTATTGAACTTACGGTGTATTTCAAATAGCCAGAAAAACACTAACAACTCCATATTGCCAAACTAAACTGTTCCCAGGCTGTGTCCTACACAGGTTTAACAATGCGTCAAATTACTCCTCAAGTTCAAATTTTGCGTACACATTTCCCTGGCTCTACATTTTCTCCATCATGCTGTGACCCCCTCGAGCATGGACCCTGGTCCAGACTCTGTGTCATGCCTCATTGACTTAATAATCCTCAGACTTTATGAGCAATGAGCCAGTCTCTCAGTGGCTGAAGGGGGAGCTGGTGACCTGGCCAAGACCGACTCGCTCAAGCCAATTAAACACTCAGAAAAGACCCCGAAACAACAACCCATACCAGCCCCTGCAAAGCCAGGACAGCCGGAGCCCCCACAGATCAGCTCCACAGAGAGAAGGTTTAAGCTAAGGCTAGTCTGTCATGAAGAAGAAGATACATGTGGATTCTAGTACAGGCAACTATGAACTTTCTCTTGTAAATCATTCTTTTAAGAACCACTGTGGTTATGAGCTAAAGGACTGAGGGTCCCATAGCAACTCAGGCCAATTGCTGCTTACTGAATTCTGCATACATGACTCACTGGTAGCAACAGTTACAATTAAATGTTTAAAAGTATCCCAACACCCCACTCTGAAAATGACTCATCCAACATTTAAACATAATCTTACAAATGGTTTTGTGGCTGAATGTAATCAAATCCTAAAAGTAGCATTCCCACATCTAGTGTAAAGTTTTCTAACTCCCTTGTTAGGCCAACAGGTGTCTGACTACATTTGGGTAATATAGAGCCAGGTGCCAAGAACAAGATTAAGCCAAGATTAAAATGAACTGCCAAGGAGATTTAGTCCAAGACTAGGTTTAGTAACAGGCTTTATCTGGGTTGAGACATTGCATTTGAAATCCCAGCAAAATGTCTTTTTAGAAGCAACACGCTTTACAGGACTGGCTTGCAACTGACTTGCTGATTCACTCACTCACATATTTACTTACACTTAAGAACTACCTCAAAAAGGGAGCACTTACAATTTGTTATACTGCTGGGTTATTAAATGCTGGTCCTGGAGATCATCAGATACACAAAACATGATGTAGACAGAAATCTGGGCTTCCCTGGTCATATTTTAATTCAGCAAAGGATATGTATCTCTACAAAGAGAGTGAAACAGAGCAAGAGGCACAGAGGGAGGGAGGGAGAGAGAGAGAGAGAGAGAGAGAGAGAGAGAGAGAGAGAGAGAGAGAGCAAAAGAGACAGACAGAGAGAGAAATTTTACCCAAACTCAAAAAAAGCAGACTGTCCAACTGCAGTGTAATAATCCCCCAGCTCAGCTCCCCTCCCACCTGAGCTGGCTCTTCAGCTGCTCTCTTCATCCTCCTCCTTCCCCTCCTCCTCCTCTTCCTTCTGCCTGCTGCTAAACAAAAGCAATCCCAGAGAAACTCCTGCAAATGAGCTCCCTGACTGTCTGCCTGTGAGCCTCGCCGTCATTCCTCCATTCCGCTACACTCCCCCGCGCCCCTGCCCTCATCTGCATAAGCAATATCATATTCCATCCTCTCTCTCTCTCTCTCTCTCTCTCTCTCTCTCTCTCTCTCTCTCTCTCTCTCTCTCTCTCCTTTCATTTAGAGGCCATGAAAAGTGATTGAAGTGATCTAGGCCTGCTTGTGTCTCAACTCCCTGTTGTTGGTCCATCACCCAAGTCTCAACTCACCAGACAGGCAATTCCATCCCCTGAAGAGAGAGGTTAGAGAATTGAAGCACAACATACCTTTAGCCAACTAGGATATATATATATATATATATATATATATATATATATATATATATATATATCTCGATTGGAAAGGTAGAGTCACTGTCACACAGCTCCAGGGTTCATTGGAATGCTGCAACTGGACAACTGGTCTCTGTTAGGAGTTTGGTGTGTTCTCCCTGTGTCTGTCTGGGTTTCCTCACACAGTTCATAAACACATACTGGTAGGCTGATTGGCTATTTAGGTGTCTATAGGTGTGAGTGTGGGATTGAATGTGTGACTGTGTGACACCCTGGTGCTCTGAGTCCAGAGTGTGTTCCTGCCTTGTGATCAATGATTCAGAGTAGGCTCTGGACCCACTGTGATCCTGATCAGGATGAAGCAGTTAAAGTAAACGCATGAATGAACACAAAGCCTTCCCAGGAGAGTAAAAGGTGTTACTAAGGTACTGAGCAAGCCACTATTAAAGCACTACTTTCATTTGATTAGAAGTGAAGGAAAAGCTGGTCTCCACCAACCTTTGACCACACACTGTTTAGTTTTTGTGTATTTTCCATTGTCAAAAACAGAATGTATGCTTAAATTGTACTGATGTACTTATGTTATTTTGGAAGCATTAATTTGTACTTCGGCATGATGGTGCAGCAGGTAGTGTCGCAGTCACACAGCTCCAGGGACCTGTAGGTTGTGGTTTCCAGGTGACTGTCTGTGAAGAGTTTGATGTGTTTTCCCCGTGTTTTTCCTCCAGGTGCTCCGGTTTCCTCCCACGATAGGTGTGAGTGTGTGAGTGAATGTGTTGCCCTGTGAAGGACTGGCACCCTCTTCAGGGTGTGTTCCTGCCTTGTGCCCAGTGATTCTGGGTAGGCTCTGAACCCAGTCCTTCACAGGGTGACACAGACTCAAACCTTTTTTAGTCGCCAAACCACCTACCAACGTGTGTTTTTGGACTGTGGGAGGAGCACCCAGAGGAAACCCATGTGGACACAGGGAGAACACACCAAACTCCTCACAGACAGCCACACGGAGCGGGACTCAAACCCACAACCTCCAGGTCCCTGTAGCTGTGTGATTGTGACACTACCTGCTGCGCCACCATGCCACCCATCTATAAGTATTGTAATTTATAATACTATATTTAATTGTATTTTGTGTTACTACTTAGATTTCATTTGTGACTATTTTTAAATATTATGTTTCTTCATTGTAATAGTAAATTTTATTTTAATATGTTTTTAGAGTTCATATGGCAGCTCAGGGATATATGCTTCAGTTGTATTAGAAAAGGAGCAAAAATAACATAACTATAAAACACAGTATAATACACCATAATACACATTATTCACATAATTTACATGACATATTAATAGTGTTTTAGTTCAAATTGACAGTTCCGAAATGAAATCTTTTAAGTATACTTTTTTCACAATGGTTGGCTTAGACAGAAACAACTCTGTTTTAAGGTTCATTTTTATTTTATGTTCTTGCCATTTTGATTCCATGTGTTTTGGTCATTTTATCAGCTGTAAGGAGGCTTAATATTTATTTCGTGTCATGCCTTATAGCATTCCTCACACTTTCTAAAATCACAGCAATGCAATTAAAATATCGGGTGATAAATAAAATGGTTCTTATATGCCATCACTGCTGTCTCAAAGAACACCCTTTTTTCTTCTTTTACTGTGGAACTGAAAGAGCACAGGTTAAATTATGCATTCAGTAGAGCCTCAGGTAAGCTCATCATTTAAAGCAGTCATGTAAAGTCACAGGACAGCACCGTCAGGGACAAAGCAATTACTATGTGCAGTATGTTTGTGGCTTAAGCGCAAACACTTGCCTTGGCGCTATAAGCGTTATTTAAATGTCAGGAAGTAGGGCTGGAATCTAATACTCCGCGAGCAGTCAATAAAGGTTAATTAACATTGAGTGAGAGAGGGAGGCTCTAGGAGGTTTATAATGAAATGACCAAAGGAATTCTGGCCTGCCGGTGAACTCATATCTACTTCCATCTCACTGCTGTAGTTTAGGCTACAAGAAAAGGTGCCTATCAATGGTAGTCCTAGGGACCACACAAACTGCCCAGATAATCTCTTTGAAGCAGGGGTCTTAAACTCAAATTACACAGAGTTCACTACTGACATCTTCTCTTTTGAGGCCAGCTTGAATTTAAGCATGAATTTTAATGACGTCAGACTTTTTCATGCTTTTTCCAGATTTATACACATACAAACTCTATTTTCCATTTGAGTGTATGTTAAGTGTCGGTGATTAAATCTGATCATTTAGACTTTGTATTTTAGATTTAGTCTTGAATTTACTAAGCAGCCTTAAGCAGATTTTCTATAGCTCTATAAGCTACAGTGTAAGGTGGATAAAGAAAATCTACTTTATCTACTTTCAGATATTAAAATGTATATCTGCAGAGCAGAAATGTCAGTGTGATTTAAGGGTACACTCTAACTATGCAGTGGGATGTATTAAGCGGTTTTGTGGGAACTTTGAGTCTGCTGCTGTAGAGTGACTCGGTTTATGAACTGAGGTAGGTATGACAGGAAAACAACAACATACAGTGCTTGCGGTCAGTAGGACCAGATCTGAGATCTACTGACCCGTACATACATGCATCTCATGCTGACAACACTGGTAGCCGTCAGCTGTCAGGTGGCTTTGACTTACTATGCTTGCTTATGTATGTGCATTTGACAGCAAAGTAGGTCTAAGTGGTCTATCTGCATATGACCTGATGGATCTCTGCCTATGGAATTCAGGTTGAGAAGCTCCTGGCCTAGCTGAGATATGCCGGAGCAGATGTTGAGTGGGCAGGTTGATGCATACAGTACATACAGTATTTTTCCCAGTGACGGGTGTGGGTGTTGGTGTGGGAGATTCAAATTATGGGTGCCTCGCATCAAGCCCATGCTGCTACTGCCGAGACAGATATAGCAAGGCAAAGGCATTATGGCTTAATAGGCTGTTGAACTGTTGACTGGTGTCACCTTTTTCCAACTCAGCCTAAGACCATCAGAAAAGCTCAGTAGTTTTCAAGTGCACACTTGTTGGCAGCTGTACCCACTGACAGCCAGCATGCAATGAGAACCCAACTGGCAGGACAGCCCCAAGCCATGATCCCTAAGTACGTGTCTTTGGCGCCCTGCTCCAGCAAGCACTGCACTGCATTATTGACTAACCTTAATTGTGTTATTCTGCACATTTCCATTCCCCCCAACCCAGAGGTGCGTGAGGCACGGTGGGGCTTCCACTCAGCAGCAGGCCTCCACCGGCGATGGGATTAGTCACGGTATAGAGCTCACAGACACAGCTCAACAGGATCTCTCCAGCTGGGAGAAGGAACGCCGCAAATTTCCCATTACTCCAACCATGGTCTAAGCTTATTCCGCTTATCTCCTCCATCCCTGACCTGGGTGCTACAGAGGTAGGTGTAAGACCTGAATGGAAGCCCCAGTTACGGCTCACTGTAATGCCTAGTTGTAACCGCATTACGAAGCATCTCTCCAGCAGGGACTGTATTATTATTGGCAACACGAGAAACAATTTCTAAATGACTGCGCCAACAACACAAGCTTGACACCTCCACCACTCTAAGCTGTGATAAAAAACTGAAGTCATGCTGGTCTGTGAGAACAGTTTATGACATTTAGTCTACAATAACATTTATAAATGTCAATGTACAATCCTAGAATGTGAAGTAGATATGGAGTCGCAAGCATGTTTTATGAGGGAAGGAACCTGTCTGTGTCTGTGGGAACCTTTCAGCACTCTATAAAGCCTCATTATGAACACCTGTCTTCGAGGTCAAGCACTAGTTTTAATAAGAGGTTTGAAAAGGCCTTTCTTGTCATCGCAGCAGAGAGACATAAGGAACCAAGCTTAATTGTACATTTTTGGGGTTATAGCTAAGTAAGAAAAGAGGTGGTCCATGCAAATCAAAAAAATATATTATTTTACTGCGTGGATTATTTTTTTAGATCAGCGTCTGCATGGGTTTCTTCCAGGGTCTCCAGTTTCCTCCCACAGTTCAAAACATGGAGGTTATGTGAACTTGTTTCTGTAATAACTGTCCTGGTGTGAGTGAATGAGTGTGTATGTGAACGAATGTCTCTATATGTGTGTGCTCAGACATGAATTATCGCTCTATCCTGGGTGAAACCCTAATGCCTGATGCAGTCCTCCAGGTGGATGGTCGTTCCATATATACAGTATATTATTCCAATATACTGTGCACGTTTGGCTGCCGCTTCTTGCCAGTGTGTGTGGATTGAGTGCTGTGTGGAATGGCATCTGAGCAGTGTTGACTGTTGTCCTTGGGTACCTAGAAATGTACTATAAGTGTAAGAATAAAAAAAAAAAAAATTAAAAGTGTGACAAATGCTCTGCCTGTTTACTGTTTTCAGGGCAATGAGAGAGACCTGGCAGAATAGTGAAGCAGAATTGATTCCCAAAGAGTCCAGTCAATTAATTCATGGCTGAAAAAACACTAAAACTAATACATGTTTAGTCAAAAGACTAAGACTAATACTAAGTGAAAATAAGAAAAATTCACAGGTGTTAGATACAGGAAGTTATTTATTCTTTTTGTTTTTTCCTCATCCAACACTGCTTTATTGTGATATTTTGATTACTGTATGACAGGAATGAGCAACTGTTTGCACACAGTTGGTCTTTGAAATCACAGTTTTGAAAAATGCCTCACTATGGCCGAAAAATATAAGGGTACACTCTTTAGGATGCAGTGCAGGAAACAATAGTTTTCTGAGTGAGGATGTTTGGAGGGCACGGTTCTGTAATGAGGTAACAGGAGATCTGAGCTGAGTAACAGTAAAAGCGACAGAGTCCGTGGAGATGTCCAGATGAGCGGCATAAAACACCTGAACTGGCCAAACGAGACTCCCAAACAAGTCAAATGACCAGCACCAAACAACAAAGGC
Organism: Hoplias malabaricus; assembly: GCF_029633855.1. NCBI lineage: Eukaryota > Metazoa > Chordata > Actinopteri > Characiformes > Erythrinidae > Hoplias > Hoplias malabaricus. The sequence continues at coordinate 26,309,213 of NC_089813.1, read as the reverse complement.
ACTCTAACAAGCACTGGGCCACAAAAATAATACAAGCCTGCCACATTTTCCCCCACTATGTTCCACCATTATACAGAACCCCCCCTTGAGCCGCTAGGCAGCAAATAAACCCGGTGTTTCTATATTTGCCTCCATACACAGCAAAAATGCAGAAGGAAATGGACACAGACTAACATAGGCAGACAGGCCCAAGCTCATGAAAGATCTTGTTATTAAAGCTCTCTATACCCAGTACACAAAAAACAATCATACACGTTGCTCAGGGCCTTGGCAGGCTGTGTCGGACCCAGAGGTTTGCAGGCATTGGGTTGCCGTGGGTCTGGCTGTGTTTATTCACCCTGATATACCCATGCTACGGGTGTTGGAAACGACTCCTCAGGCCACTGGTGGCTTCTTGGGCTGTTTGACCCAGATCTACGTTGTAATGATACTCCCACTCCCTAAGAGACTCCACACTGCACTAAAGCTGGCCATTCATCACCATGCAACTGTCATTACCTCGCATGCAAGTCCTACTTACTCCAGCACGTGGTTCAGCAAGCTGCAGAATTAAGCATGCGCAGTGCATCTCTGCAAAGAGGGCAAGGATCAATAGCCCCGCTATCTTTTTTCCCCCCTCCTCCATTTCCTGCTCCACTTCTTCGCCCCACTCCTTCGCCTTCCTCGTTGACATGCACCCACCCGTTCCCCTGCCTCCGGCCCACCACTTTGCCAGACAGAAAAGGTTTGCTTTTGTCACGGCAAAACAAAGCGAGATGGACGGAAGCACAAATCCCGATTAATCGCTGGTTGATTGTGGGCTCTGGTGGTCTTTCGACAGCGGCGGCTATAATAGCAGATGACTCATAGCTGTTTCCCTTCACACTGAATCATGGGCAGGCCATTAGAGCAGACTGGATGAGAGCAAGCTACAGACTGAGAAAACATCATTAGCGCTCAGCTTGCATCACACACAAATGCTGGCCCACTGATCCCCTTCATTGGGGCCCCTCTGAAGGCACAAATTCTGACTTTAATGCAGTGGCGCACAGGGCCGCAAGGTTCCCTGCTACTAGTAAGCTTGTTATGGGAATGACTTTTTTTGGGAGTGGGGTTTTCACTTTTTTTTATCCCACTCCCATATCTGACATGCCTGACATGGGTCAGAGGTGATCTCCTGCTGTTTCCTGCTCCAAGATTTTTTTTTTTTGAAATCCTGTTTGCACATTTGCTTGTAAATGCTCCCTCAGCTGCTGTCAGTGATGGAGGCAAGTGTTGGAGAATAGGCACAGATTCATTAATGTGTAATAGATTGATTCTTCAGGGGAGAACACATCAAAAGGTCCTTTGAAAGTCTCCCAGTGCCTTACTTTCCAAAAAAATAAAAAATTATAAAAAATATATGGGAAATAAAAGTCATAGAGTCATCTAGTGCGACAGAGTGACACCTCTGCATTATTAAATGTGTTAATGAAATGATATGGCATGTCAGCTGCAAAGTACAGGAATTAAAGAGCACTGCTTCTTGACAGGCTGTAACGCCCTTGTTTGGGTTCTAAAAGGCCTGAAATGATTGGCACATCAAGGGAATGGGATCTTGGCTCTCGAAAAGCTCCCTTTCACAGACAGAGCCTTAGGATTTAGTCTCCACCATGAAGGCAGGTTTTAACTCTGCAGCCTCATGAATGGACGCCACATTCATCGCAACATCATCGGTATACAGCACCTATAGGCTGGGATTAGGTACTGCAGCAGAAGGTCTGCTTTTCTCCAATCCTCCTGGAGCTTAGGAATGGAACCATGCGGAAATGCATCTAAAATCGATTAATAGCTTTCAGTCAGGACTGAAGGTTGAGACCAGGGTTGCAACTGTTTTTTTTTTTTTTTTTACCATATTTGTTTTTTGTTGTTTGTTGTTTTCTGAAGTGCTCTGTGCTCTGCCTCCTTGGCTTCACAGCACTGGGCAATCGAGCACATCTACAGCAGCGAACAGCATGAGGAGGGAACTATTTGAAGCCAGGCCAGCCTGGATGTGGGCTCATCCAGGAGAATCCCCGGCCATTCTCTAGCACTCCAGCTGCCACTGTGTTTTGAACCAAGGCCAATTCGAGGAAATCACGACGATGCGTTTAAAGCAGGGGGCTCTTTAGCAACAGATGAGCATTTTCTCTGCGGTGTGATTTGATGCATTTCACATGTGTAATCTATCTAGACCTTTCTTGTGTGTCCCGAGCTCTAAAGGATGTCTTCATCATTATAATCGCATGATGGACATTTCACGTTGTACTGGAAATTGCTTCGGAATCGTATTAGTGACAGCGGCATGTTTACAAGCTCTAAGAGACAATCCCACATGTGTCTCGTGCATAGCCCCATCACCTGTCAGCCATAAACCCCCCCACATTCACAGAGCCAATGATGACAAAATAAAGGAGGGATTGAACAGATTAGAAGTGAAAGGTCAATTACGAGAGAGCTTTACGTGTGACTGATCGTGGTCAGCGTGAGGACGCACATCCAATCAAGTGGTGTGCTTATTTAATCACCCACAATACAATGACTTAAAGCCTGTGCAGCAAGGCTAGGCCTTTGTCAATGAGGGTAAAAGACAGCTGGGAAAAAAAGGCACAAGTCCTACAGCATGAGCCGAGGCAAGCTAATGCCTACTCACAACAAGGAAATTAGAAATTCAAATGCTTTACTAGCGAGTCTTTTACCACACATCAGGTTCCTGTCTCTAACTATAAAGCTATATTACTGTAAAGCTTTCCTACTAGAATTCCCTCCCCCAAATCTGACCCGTACTTATTCGCACTGCTTTTATTTTCCATAAGGTGGCACCCAGCTGAACGCAGAAGCAAACACATAAATATTCTGACAAGGCAGTGGACTATCAGACACACATATACACACAAATCACAGAGCAACAGACAGCTGGATGTAGATATATTTTGATTTAGCTGCACCTCTTCAGCCTTACAATCAGCCTTACTGATTATCAGAATGTGATAACACCATGTCGACTGCATAGTGTATTTGCCCCATAACTGGAACACTTCCTAGATAGTGTCCAATCTTAGCTTTGCCATCGGAAAACAAAACCTACATCTGCTGCCACTCACCTCCTGGCACATGGATATTTATAATCCTAAACACTCACAAAGAAATCAAAGGGACACATGACCTAGTTCTCCTAGCCCCAGCCCTTCATCCTTAGGGTGGTTGGGAAAAGCTGATTGGTTTAGCTATCTAGATCTGTTTACTACACCAAATGACCAAATGTCTGAGGGGGGGGGGGGGGGGTAAAAACATAAGGCCACAGTGTGTGATGTTTCACCAGCGAAGTCCTGTTTTATGTTATCAAAGATCTGCTGATTAAGGCATCTGATTAGGTCACATTAGTTAACATGGTTTATACAGGCTTATAGTATACAGCTGAAAATTTTGTAGTGTCTGTTGTGGACTGGGGAGGGCTCTGAACTCCTTGAGCTGGAGGACCTGATGCATGTTTTGTTTATATCGTGGATGCTGTGGGTATTTGTATGTGTGATTGGTGTGCGTCGAGAGGGGTTTGAGGGAATATTCACCCTGCTTGTGAGGCGTGGGAGGGTGAATTAGGTTCCCTTGGCTCTTACTACATAGCATGCCCATTCTGCTCTCTGTTCCCTATGCCATTGTCCCTTATGTCCTTGTTAGGGAGTAAAAAGTGCACCCTTGGGCAGTAATGGCTGAGCCTACTCTCTCTTCATTGATGCTCACTACAATATGGAGACACACTGCATACAGAGTGTGTAACAAACTTAAATATTCCATTTATCTGCAGATTTTACAGCATGGTTTTCACTTATCAGCTGAGTATACAGTATCGAAAAAAACAAAACTTAAAATAAAAAGTTTCATCATTTACTAATGTTACTTATATTAAAATAGAGCTGAAAAATTATCTTTTGATAAATAGATGTATAATACAATACATTATCTGCCACCAATTTACATTATCTTTTGCCAATATCATCAAACATTTCATATCTTTAACCATATATGGATAAAATCGCTCAGACAGAAATATATCTAATTATATGTTTACATTTATTCTCCTATCTAGGCAGTATTCATGTCTATAAGAGGCTTTGTACAAGTATACCAGAGCTAAACCTAGCAAGCTAACATGCTAGCTCTTTGGCTCAGCTTTTGTTTGACTTGCACAGAGCTATTGGAGCCCTGTGGCCACAATTCAGCAAATGTGAGCAGGAGTTTAGGAGAAAAGAGTGAGTTTACAAAGTTCAGCTATTACAGCCACAGGAAGTTTGCTTAGCAACCATCTGGAGCATGTTAGCAAAACCAACAGTCCAGAAATGCAAGCTGACACAAGAGAAACGCCAAGTTTAATGAAAAGATGGTATGCATTAAAGGTGAGAGGCTAAAGTTTTTATACTGTGGTGTTATTGACACATCTTATTGCAGCTCCATAAATCCATATAGGCAAAGCCAAGAGATACCACATAAGTGAAGAGTGGAGGAGGTGTGGAATAAATATTTAGCCAGGTTTCTCACAAATGAAGATTATAATATGGATAATGATTACACTTCCACATTCTTCACTACACTTCTAAACCATAACAGGTAGAGGCAAAGCCAAGACAATGTAATTTGAGGGGGAGTTTAAGAAAGAATCGCGAGAATGGTGTGTAAATGAGGATCAAAATACACTTGAATGTTGCTGAATTGTTCCTGGTTTTGATTCGTATGCAATAGTTCTCATACCTTTGCTCAGATAGTATGTTTTGTTTATTATATATTACCAGTATGTTAAATAAAGCAACTATATGCCCACAACACACCTTCATTTTCGTAGAAATTTAGTAGCTTCTTTCAGACGCAGTCAGCTCAGACAGGCTTTGAATGGTGTACATGTAGCATGTTTAGTCTCTAAAGAAACACACTTAGTTCACAGTGTCCTATGCCAATTACAGCTAGAGGGTTAAAAAGCATTAATATGTGTAGGTGTGTTTTCTTTGTAGACAATGTGTACATATTATCTCTTAGAAAATCAACAAAACAAATAATATAACTGGGGAAACCCAAAGGTTTTTATTCCCTGGATGACATCTAAATAGCATAAGACGTATATTATAATATGAAAAAGCTTCTTTAAACCAGTGGTTATAAAGTCCAGTCCTGGGGACCCAGTGCCCAGCAGGATTTTTAGTATCCCCTGCTCCCCAGGAGTCCTGAGGACTGGAGTTAAGAACCAAAAAAAGGCTTTTTTGAGGTTTTTCACAGCCTTGAATCTCTAAAGATTCCCTCTTTTAAAATAAGAGCTGTCTGCAGATTGTTTGTAGGTTCTTTAGGGAACCAAAAGTGTAGCTTCCATGGTAGTCCTCTGAAGAGACCTATTTTTCCTTTGAGAAATTAATGAAGGGAAATTAATGCTTTTATATTAATTTACTATGATAGAGTAATAGATGGCATGGACATTCTAAGACTGTCATACAAACATACAAAATGTTTTTCATAAAATTATAATAATAATAATAATAATAATTATTATTATTATTATTATTAATATGCTCATGGTGACATTTAGAATAATATTATTCACTGACTTCTGTTCCTGCACAGCATTATATGTGAATTCTTTTCAGGTGACTCATGTTTATTTTTATCAGTGTACAACAGATCCCGGTGTATTCGCACTTCTGTCCCAACCTGGAAAACATCCACTCTTAAAACACCTTCCTCAAGGCCTTAAAAGTGTTTATATAATGTCTCACTCTTTGGCCTGTATTGGGAGAAGAGCAGACCTGAAAAGCGGCGAGTTTGTCAGGGTGCCGACAGAGAGGATCCTCTGAGCCTTTGAGCTAAGAGCCCGGGGCTATGAGCAGCAGGAGAAAGTGTAAGAGAGAAGGAGAGAGAGAGAGAGGGTACTGAACCCTGCGAGACTCAGCTTTACCACCCTTCTGTAAATGCATCCTGTAGCTGCATTAATCATGAATGAGCAGGTTTTAGTAGCTGAGAAATCTTGATGCATCAAAATGCAGCAAATATTGAAAACCCCAGATCTTTAAAGCAGAGCCTGAAGAGGTGTTAGACCCATAACACCCCCTAAACAGACCAATCAGACGCCAATCAGACATGATAGACTCCCTACACCACTGAAAAAGACCAAGGAGAAGGGATCAACTCCACAAACACTCCACACAAACTAAAGAAAAACTATAGACCACCCCCTAAACCGACCAAAGAGGAGTGATAGAGCCCCATGCACCCCCTAAATAGACCAACCAGAAATGGTAGGACCCCCCCCCCCCTACACCCCAAAAACAAACCAAAGAGCAGGGATTGACCCCACTACACAACAGACCAAGAAGAAGTGGTAGAGCCCCTACATGCCATAAACATAACAAGTGTTGGCCCCCACTACAGACTCTAAACCGAGTAGGAGAAGAGGTAGACCCATATTCTCCAACCAAACAGAGGAAGAAGCAGTGATAGACCCCCCTCTACACCCCTGAAACAGACCAAGAAGCGATAGACCCCCTACATACCTAAAAACACCAGACAGAAGTGACAGACCCTCCTACATCACGTAAACAGACCAAGAAGTGATAGACCCCCTATGTACCTAAAAACACCAGGTAGAAGTAATAGACCCCATACACACCCTAATCAGACCAAGGAGAAGTGACAGACCCCCTAAGCAGAAGCAGGAAAGTGATATACCCCTGC